>NW_027670403.1:40200-67149 GCF_964199315.1 Orbicella franksi
CTTAATACAAAAATGGCCGAGTTACTTGCGTGTCGACCCCAAGTGTGCAATTTGTAGTTTTATTTACAGCAGGGTAATTGCAGTATCCTTAACGGAGCGAAACAAAAGAGCGACAGTATTTAATTTACAATTATTTAACATCATATTACTTGAAGTGAAATTTTTTATATTTCTTGAATTAAACCAACCTTATCTCTTTACAGTGTGACTATTTTCCCTTGCCTTTAAACCCAAAGTTTCCTGTTAACAAGGTAAGTTGAAGACTCTCTAAACTTTTTATCAGGTAATTTTTACTGTGCGTATATCCTGTACGCTGGGGAAAACACATCCATGGCTATAATCGGATAGCTGTTCGAAATCAACAATCAAAGTCAGTTAAACATTTGAAAGCCAAGGGAAGTGTTGTTCACAATCCTGAGTGAATTTAGCTGACAGTTTTAAACTCGATTAACACTTTTCAGGGTTTTAGCTCGTGCAGCGAATTAACTTGACATAATATTAGGCTGTCAGCACTTTTTTGATCCAAAACCAAGTCTTCGAGGCAGCAGACTTTTAGCTTTCCGAGTACGAGCTCAATTTTATTTGTCGCAGAATAATAATTAGTTTCTCGCTTTTCGAAGACTTCAATTTGAGGTTGTTTTAAAATGTGCGATGTCCGAACATGAAATAGGAGTAAAATAAGCTGATAACTCGCTTTTTCTCGTTGATAATCAAGAAACATAAATTATTCATTTATTAAGAAAGGGTAGGTAGGAAACGCGAGGCTGTGATCCCGTTTCAAGCACAGATTTTACGTTTTCTAGATGTAGTTCTTAGGTTGTGTTTACGGTGCTTTTTTCGTAAAAAATAATTCACTCATCACGTATGTCTTTTAGTCGCTTTTCACGCTTCACGCGATAACTTTTGTCCTCATCGCGTGTTTCGGATAAACTCTGTCTACCCTCATAAGAATGAAATGACATTGTAAAGCAGCTGAAAGGAAGTCTTGGGGAAATATAAAGTTCCGAACTAGTTGCGTTGTTGGTGAAACTAATCTATCGGTGGAGCAGTACTCACCGAAATCCGCCTTGCGCGCGTGACATCTTGTTTGCATCTTGTTTACACTGAACATTTGTTATTTGTACATTAGACCAACATTGTACTTTTCTTCGAAGTGTGACTGGGTTAGTTTACTCAGAGACCACTCACCAGGATGTAAAGTTTGATATCAAGGTGAGTTGAAGTCTTTGTCAACATTTTTTCTTGAGAATGTCTACTGTAGATATCATCCTTTTGGTTTAAAGAACATTGTTTTGCTGTCGAGATCTACTATGTTTTTATATTCATTACTATTAAAAAATTGCTCGTTTAAGGAGTCTCACAATCCTAGGAATTTTCAAAACCTTGTGGAAAGTTTTTTTCGACCTTACATTAAAATTATAGTCAATTACTTAGGCGCTTACATACAATAATGGTAATATGTTCTAAACGTTCTCTTTGCACTGCGAGAAACGGAAATTTTTCTTATATTTGAAAGTATTTCTTAGTTAATCATATCTATAACAAAATTCTCGATCGTGATTGGTTCTCCGAGCGCCTATTTGTCACGTAATCGCCGCGCGATCACGGGGGTGTCCAATTACAGGTATCCAATTTGAACTTTTCGTAATTGGATACCTGTAATATTGGATACCCACGTGATTCGCACGTCAATTACGCGCTCTTTAATGGCTTCCTTCGCACTGTTTCGTACAGCTTTGAAAACTCATGAAAAGCGTTACAGACGTTTTCGCTCAAAAGAAGTTCTCAAAAGACATTTTTAAGTCTGAAATTTGTTATAGATACGATTAATTAGTAATTGGACCTCGTGTTGAACAATTCAGGGAGTAATCGTGCTCGTAATTTCAAATCGGCCTCGCGCTTTGCGTTCGTCCAATTTTGAAATTACTCGCGCGATTACTTCCTGAATTGTACTTCACTCAGTCCAAATACTATTACTAATCGCGTTATTGTATAGATTCTGCGCCTGTCTGGAGCTGTTGAGGAATGCACTACAAGATATGTCGACAAAGTAATTTGTACTGAATGGAGAATCATACAAAATACACTTCCGCGTCAATAAATGCGTATTCGCTTCTACCTTTTTCATTTTATATGTTTCAGTTGTACATATGCTTTTCTCAAACATATTTTAGTTCAAACAATGAATTTCACAAGAAAAGTAACCTAGCATCTTGTTTGCAGTTGAGGTAAGCCGAAAACAAAATTTAAACTCTTTTTTATGTTGTTGTTTTGTTCCGTTTAGTTTAGTTTTGTTTTCTTTTAAGTGATCTGGTAACTGTTTTCACTGAAGATGTCAAAAGAACATTGTTTCCCGCTGAGTTTTTACTTCCAATGTTGTGATAATCTCCCTTTCAGAAAGCTTCAGAATTAAATGAGAAGTCAGTATTCAGATATTCACATTCATTCTGCTGTAACTGACGATGACAGAAGTTTATCTGTGGAAACACGCATTTCAATCTGACAAGCGTTGTACTTTTATAATTTGTTTTTTTTAGTAAACGTTTGGTAAATGCGAAGTCAATTTCGATGTTCGATACCAAGTAAAGCGCTATTTAGTTCTTACAAGCGATTACGTTAGTTTGTTGAGACAACACTCTTATGTTCTCAACATTCTAAATTTATCTGGAATCACAACGAGACCATTTTCGACTGGACCTTCGTCGACTCAAAGAAACAAAAATACCGTTGAAAAGTGAATAAACTCTTCAAAGTTAACCACGGAATTTTACAGTGAGGATTTCGTTGCGTTTAAAGGCTATTGACGATTCGAATGCAATCAAGTTGATTTTCAAGAAATTTCCAAAGAAAAATTTATTCGGAGTGGAAAGAAAAAATATTGTATAAAGAACTTGCGCGATGTATAACTACAGATTTGCTTCCGATTATCTGTTTATAGACGTACAAAGCTGTTTTACACATGTTTGCTCAAACTATTAAACTCGTCTTTCTCTTTTCAGTAAGTTGCCGGTGCCTTGGAGAGAAATTTCACTGGGGAGGATTCTTATTATATAGGTTAGTGTAAAGTTTCCGTGAAGGTTTTTCTTTTCTGCTGTTAACGTTTTTACCTTTCTAGTTAGAGGACTGCCGCTCTTTTCTCGTTTATGAGCGATGTTTTATCAGTCCAATGTTCCAAGAACATAACTGCTCTGTAACTGCGCATAAACAAAAGGTATGAATCCAGAGAATCCTCTATGGAAAACGATCAAGTCAACGGTCCAACGAAATCGTTTTGCATAAAACTTGGAAGAGTGGAAAACTTAAAATAATATGACTATATTGACAAAAACTGTGACTTGCAGTTGGCCCTGGATTAAAGCATTGCTCGAGGTGGAAGGTGTTTTCATATACATGTTTAAATCTGTGCTACGCAGCTTTGCCGCTCACAGATTTATCTACCATACTTGATACTGAGCATTCATATCATTTCAGTTCATATCATTGGAGTTGTTCCACTGAGTTAAAGATGCAACGCTGGCTTTCTACAGCACCAGTCTTGTTTGCAATATTATTGTGCAAACCGCAAGGTAAGTCATTTGTGGACAGTACTATCAAAATAATACGTAAGGTTCATTAATGTTGCAGTTGTATGGGTAAAACCTCAAGATAGTGGACTATAGAAACCCTTTGAAATTATCCGTGCAAACAAATTGGCGCACATTGAAGTCCTACTGCAAGGATAATGGCATCCTGACCAAAATGTTTGATTTATTTTTGCATAAATGCACGGGTGCGAAAGATATAGAACAATTAAAATACAGTGGAATCCCGATTTTTTGAACCTCCAGGGGAAACAAAAATTGGTTCGAAGTATTGGATAGTTGTATAGTTATAGTTATAATTATAGTGTTCGACTGATGAGAGGAAACGACTTTTGGTTCGAGTTATCGGGAGAGTCGGAAAAAAAATGGGGGGTTCCAGAAATCGGAATTCCACCGTATTATAAATCGACAGAAAATTTTCACATATAAGGTAACCATGAATTACAGCTAGTCTGTTTTAAAAGACCTATATCTGATTTACATTAAACTGTTCATGATGAGTACTGAATCCTGCGCACGCTTCCCATTGTCAAAAATGACTCTCAAGAAATTAAGATAAAATTGTGATCGACTCGTTCCACAAGTTCCCATTGCGATAGTAAAATACCGTGCTTAAATGGTTGTATTTGTGCAATAATCTAATATTGAGGTATCTTCCTGTATAGATGTGTTTTCAAAAACATGCAACTTTGTCGTTAATGGATCTTCTGGCGAGTCCATCAGTTCCGAATTTAAATCCCCTGAAGACTGTGAAACGTCCATCTGGGTCATCACGGCACCACTGAACCACAGCGTCAGGTTGCAATTTGAGACATTTCAGTTATCTGATCTACGATTGTTTGGATGGTATTGGGTACATCCATACATGCAAATCTATGATGGACGAACCACAACTGACACCTCTTTAGGGGTTTTTACCGGAGCAAGGCGACCTTTCACCATACAGTCAAGTGGCCGGTTTATGTTGGTGAAGCTACGATTTACGCATATATGGTGGAGGGAGTATCTTAGCAACTTAAAGGGTGTTTACACATTTAAGACAACCAAAGGTAAGCTTGTTACGTGCATGTACAACTCACCGGATCAATTTAAAATCAATATGAGAAATGTTGCTCGTTTTATTTTCTTTCTTAGTTTGTTCCGCAGGAATCAAGTCTAGTGAATATAAAATTGATGACAAACGTTATTATTCAGGGAGCCACTACAGTTAGAACTGTTATCACTCAGTCTGTATGCGCAGTCACAGACGTAAAACGTATAAGTGTGGACATTAGAAGTTCCTTATTTATACGTACAGGGTTTACTGAAAGTTTGCTAGTTTGGATCAACGACTTCGTAAAAGAAATATAGGTAATAGAAATCAATTGAAATAAAACACTTCGGTAAATTATTTTGTTAAGCTGTATCAAGGTTTGTTTATTTACAGTGCGATCATAGGTCAACCTTGTTTCGCTGAAATAGGCCAGTGAAGTTGGAGAAAATCAGAAAATGTCAGAAAACTACCAGATTAAGATGGGCACTTTTTATTGGAAAGTTTTAATCCTATGGGATGTTTAAGACTTTTTCAACCTTGTTAGCTACACGGTTTCGGCTTTTTGAGGGATTACAATTCAAACAGTACCTCTTAGTGTGGCCATAAAGAGAGCTTCGCGGTCTCGATCATAAAGTATCGGGAGGTGCAGCGGAATGTTTTGATTAAATATGTAAGCCCAGTATCAAAGATCTCCACTCGGCGGGGTTATCGTCTTGTTGCTCATTCTTATGACAGTTCTTGCTGCTTAAACTCGAAACTAAACAATCAAAAAATACTAAGTTTCCTAAGAGGTCCACAGCTTTTCGCAACTTTATTAGACGGTTTTAATTTATTCTTTAATCTGGATTCTTCACAATCATCGGTTCGTTTTTAAACGAAGTTTGGCATACTTTGGATTCTGTATCCAAATCACGTGTGCGAGTCAAACAATTCGGCTGACAGAACGCTGACGCCATCAGTGTGCCCAACTGTTCTGACCCCGCACAGGTCTTCGGAAAGAGCTGATAAATAATGCGGAGAATGAGATTTTATGGCAGTTCGTGTGTTTAATTCAAACAAGGAGATTTCATGGAAACTGAGTCGTTGAAGAGCAAGACTTTGTTCTCCCAAAACATTTTCAATTGAAATCCTCTACATCTTCCGAATATTCAAACTGTCGTATAAACTTACTTGTTATTGCCAGGGGACTCGGTAAATCTGCCATTGATGTCGGGTTCCTATATCCTTTGCCCACCCCGAGAAGGGTTGATTTTGTCATCAACTTGTCATTAACGACGGTTTTGAATCTCGCGCTCGGAAATTAGCTGAACGTCGGTTCTTTCAAACCTTTGTAATACAGTCGATCCCCGATAACTTGAACCCTCGCAAACTCGAACCTCGCGCTAACTCGAACCAAAATCGGTTTCCCCTGGATTTCCGTCATACATTTACTGTAATTTTACCCTCGGTAACAAGAACCCTCGATATAACTCGAACCTCCCGCTAACTCGAAGCAATTTTCGTTCCCCTTCAAGTCATTTTCTATATAATTTCAACCTCGATAACTCGAACCATGAGCATGAGCTTTGTACCAGTAGCCAGTACCAGTACCAGTAGCTTTGTACCAGTAGCCCGACATTGTCCTCTTTGAAAAACCTGTACAGTTCACATTTCCTGGGCTTCTCCCTGCTGCTTTCCTTTGTTTTATTTTTCACATTACGTTACGTTCCGATTTATACAGTAATTTAGAGACGAATTGTTTTATTTTCAATCGACTTCTCTATTCTGTAATTAAATTTGATTAAACACCGCTTTTTCCTTATTTGCTGTTATTTGTTCTCAACTTCCGATAACTCGAACTCCCGATGACTCGAACCTTTCTCAATTTCCCTTGAGGGTTCGAGTTATCGGGAGTCGATTGTAATAACAAAAGAGCCTCAGAGCTACAGACAATTGAAATAACCATAAAAAGAAAGTTACGCGGCGCTATTGTGTACCCAAAATTCAAACCCAAAGTTTATTATGATTTCGATATGCTCTTTCCATTTATGGCATTCTTTAAGTTATAGTCCATAATCTATTTTTTTAAATCAAAATTTTTTGTCACGTGCCCCAAGCTACAAAGGACCTATTGTGTTTGTTGTTGTTGTTGTTGTTTATACAATACTGTTGCTTATGCAGATAAACCGAAAATATTGATCACACACCCACTTGTGCGGGCAGCACCACATCACTTTGTTTGGTGTTCTGCTGAAGGTTACCCACCAATCAACATATTCATCTTTAAGAACTCCACGTTATTGGCTAATGGAACTGGTTTGGTAATGACTCGCTTAAATGAAACTGGAAACTACTCATGTGTGGCCAGTAATGAAGCTGGTAACGACACCAAAGACTTACCGGTTACTATTGTAGGTAAGATATATTCTCCGGTAGGAACTACGATGAAATTCTTTGGTTTTGGTCAGCCATTTAAATCTTTTTTCTTTCCCTTCGTAAAATAAAAGGGATGAGAGTGACTAAGAGTTTGCCCATAGAGAACCCCACAGGGGCTGGGATGATACAGCTCAAATCACTTCTCTCAAACTTGACAAAACTGTTGGGCTTGGTGAGTAAATGATTATGGTGAAAATGACAGGTCAAAATTAGCCTGCAGTGCAGGCGTTATTTTGGAACGGATCGTTCGATAGACCAGGTTTTCGATGCCGCCATTTTACATTGTAAATAAATGCTTGATTAGTAGAGGGTTGGGACAGAGTCCGGAGGGTGGGGAGAGGAGTGTGTGGGGCAGTTGGAATAACGAATGTTTCCTTCCCCTCCACTCTCACGAATTTGTCCACCTCACGCCTACTTCATGGGTATATTTTTCTTTGCCCCAACCCTCCACAGTTACCAAATCCATGATGGTGGCCTAATACGAAAATGTGGAAAATGAAATGCAAATAAGAAATAAGTACAGCATTTATGTTACTTTGACACGATTTTGTGCTCTTTCATTCTTGGATTTTGGTGCCCCCTCAAAATTTCAGATATAGACAAGCGAGAAAGCTACTCAAATGTCGTTCAGCATCCACGGAGAGCCATCACTGCTGCTATAAACATACTGATTCGTTTAAAAACCCACAGCAACGCCTTGTGCCATCTTTGAAGATATAATGTCGAGCCGCTCTTTTTAAGTCAAAGGCTTGGTTCTTTTTTGGGTCATCTGGAACATTATCGGCCACAATAAAAATGGGAATGTTAAGAACGGTTTTAATCACTTTTGTTTGGGCCTTGGTGATGGTGGTAGTACGGGGGGGGGGGGGGGTGTGTTGCGGAGAGAAAATTGAGAGGCATAAATCAGAGAACTGAAAGGCTTATGGACGGGTGGGATCTAGTGTGATTTAAATGCTCTTTGTAGGTGTTCCGAAGATACCTTGATGAACGACACTCTATATTATATTATCCTGTTAAGATAATCTTTGGAATCTTTCGTGCCAGTGATCCATTGTTAAATATTGTTAGCATCCTATCTGGATATTTGTTAGCCTGCGTAGCGGGCGTTTCCAAAAAAGCACGAGAAGGGAACAAAGCTGCGGGCAAATGCAAAAAATAAGGAGCCGGGAGGAGGGGATGACCCCCTGCCCCTTCTTGCTCACTCTCTCCCCACTTCTCCCCATGTTTTGCTTATCCCAGGCGCTATCCTTCGCTCGCCCGCTTCAGAAAGAAAGAACTGAACTCGAAGTGGCAGAGTTTGTGTTATCCACAGCTCTGTTATGTTGCGGACGAAGGTTAAAATGGAAATTCAGGTGCTGATCAGAATGAGTCGTTTTCCGGTAAACAGACAATCGTTGATTCATCTTGGTTCACATGTTCACATGTTTAGTTCTTTTCTTCCTCCGAAGCGGAACTGAATGTGTGGATCAGTGACATTGAAATGATAGGAAAAGAGTTCAATGGGTATTCGTGATTTTCTTTTTTTCCAAGTCGTCAATACATCAATACAAATTTCTTTTTTATCAATAAATAGGAATGTATATTTTTTATAGCCAGTGCGGATATTCTTATTTTTCTACCGACTTTAGGCTAAGAACATTCTTAGATTACAAATTCGGAGTATATACTGAATGCATTTCAGTTTCACAGATGTCACCAGCTTGATAGAATCTTGTATCTAGTACTAGTTTTGTTTGATTAAGGAAGAAATACACCTCACTTTCCAGTGGCAAAATAAAATTCATCTGAAAACTTTGTGTTATTTTATTGCATTATATTTTCCATCAACACCCAAAACGAAAATGCTCTTGATTAAATCTCAGCCGTGGGTGTATTCTCAGCATCCCTGAGGGGGGGGGGGGGGTACTCCCTTATACGGCCTAAATAGGTATGTGCGACCCCAAAGGGTATAGTTTTTCAGCTGTTTTGGTGATAAATAGGGTATTGATTTTAGCTGATTTTGTCCATTTTGGTCATAAATAGGGTATGGTTTTCGCACTCTAGCCTTGATATGGGTATGTTTCTAAGAAAAAGCCACTTTTTCATCATTATCGAAAAAAAAACCAACAAAAGCCCTTCACAAATTATGTTCACGGTAGTTTAACATTTGTCTGAACTAGGGAACTAATTATAAAGCAGGTCTGAAACAGGGTTTTGATCTAAGGGTCAGGTCATAAATAGGGTTTCGAATTTTATCGCAGATTTTAGTCATAAATAGGGTAAGGGTTTTGGGAAGCGGGCCGCACACCCCTACCCAATTTTTCTGGGAGTAGGCGCCCCCCCCCCCCCACCCCCGGGGCTCAGCATTCGCCATTTTCAGTCTCAATGTTATTATAAAAATGATTAACCACTTAGCTAGAGGGGTGGGGGCGGTATCCAACACTCAGCTCTGTCTGTTCCATATAACGATTGGCGACTATATTCTAGATATATGTGAGAAATTGAGGACCTCATTGAGGCTCTTTGTAGACTCTCTACACATTCAGCTGTACCACACAGCGTTAAAAATTCGTAAATTCTACGATCCTCCCAAGATCCGCAAGAAAGACTCTCCGCTACGACCAATAGACTCGAGCATTGGTAGCGTGATGTACAATACTGCCATGTTCTTTGACAAGATATAAAGACTTCTTGTTGGTCTCAAAGGTCACCACATCATCAACAGAGAGGATTTTGTCAAAACAACGCGGGACTTCCTCCTGGAAGGAAATTCGAGTCATACGATACTTCGGCGTTGTTTACGAGATGTTATGCCAGTTGTCAGAGCTAAGCTGGAAGATGACCGAAGTCTACCGGAGAGGTGTCCCCTGGATGTACCACAATTATTCACCTTACTTGAGATGTGTCTTCCAAGTACCTATTTTACCTACCAGAATGAATTCTATAAGCAGAAACAAGGAGTGGAGTACACTTTCACATGGTGGTTTTTGTTGTAGAAATAATAAACCACAGAGCTAATTAAATATGCATAAATAACAGTCAAAATGTCATTTTTGCAGGGTCTCGCCCTAACGTAGAGAGAATAAGATATTTTGACCTACCATTTCGGTCATAATCATTCATTCATCGAACCAGGCATTTGTGTTCTGTTATCGGTCACGCTCTTAATTCCTTCATTTACATCCAGATTGCAGAAATCTGTGTGTTAGCAATGGTAAGAAAGCAAACGGCCAAGTTGAAAACCAAGTTCAGTGCAGGACGTCAAATTCATCAGTTGACATCTTTAAATGTCTTCCAACGACGACTACAAACCTGTAAGTGTACTCTCTTATTAGATTATCGTTATGTGTATCAGCCATGATGTTGTTATTTGACTTAAGGACGTTCGTGCGAAAAATTTCCAGTGGATAGATTTATTTAAAATTTTTACTGCAGTCAGATAACAAGCTACTTTTGTCAAAAATGCAGAAAAATTAGGGGTCACCGACTTCGTTTCAGAGATAAGACGTGTGGAAAACTACCCTGATTTTGAAAAATTGGCGCACGTAATTCAACATGGTCTGCAGGGGTTTATAGTTTAAAATGTCGAAGGTGACTCAACGGCAGCAAACGATCTTTAGCATATTTTGTGGAGGAGTGTCTGTGGCGTAAATAATGGCAAAACCCTTCAAGAGGCATTTGAAACCGCCGCACAGGTAAACGAAGGACTAACAAGAACGGAATTCGATGGTGCATTTTGCAAAAAAAAATTAAAACTTGTAATCGATAGATTTTGTTCATTTTTTTGCTAACCTTAGGAAATGATCCATCAAAAGAAAAATAGGGGTCACCTCACGTCCAAGATCGTTAAATTACTTAGCTCGCCCGCTCGATGCATGACGTGAGGTGTGAATTTACGTGCGCAGTAAGGATGCGCAGAAACAATTATCGCGAACGTCCTTAACTATAGTTTACTTGAAATTTCCTTTCGACCTTTTGGAGGACAGATAGAAGACATATTAGATTTCCCATCAAGATTAAAAAGACTGGCTGCCGCCGCACTAACCTGGTTAAAATTTCCAAATAACTTAACTCGGTTAGAGGTTGGTTATGATGAAATACATGTAATGGGGTTATATTTTATGATTGAGCGGCCGCACTGAAATGTGTTATCAAAACAACAAACTGACAGCCTTCGAGGACCTTGTTCTAACTTCCTAGATTCTTTTTTTCTTTTATTTCGTTTACCTATACTCACAGTTAGGGCAGTCTTTCTTCCTTCCTATGAACACTATGCAAATTTCCACGGGTGAGTTTTTCCAACAGGATGCTGATTTTTGCGTAGACGTCAAAATGTTCTCCATCACGGTCAAATAAATCGTCCTCGTATCAGCGATGGTTTCATTCTGTCGTGCATAACTTTTATAGAGAGCACTTCCGACATTCATGTCCAATACACCCAACTAGAGTCGATTCGTCTGAGGCACTTGACGATTCGACACGATTCGCACGGAGTCGATCCGCATTCCCGGAAGTCAAGACCCGTGAAATAATGATACATAAACGTTTCTCGTTCTTGAAACGTGACTACAAACTTGAGTCGATTCGTGTGAGGTACTTAACGATTCGACACGATTCGCACGGAGTCGATCCGCACCACCGGAAGTCAAGACCCGTGAAATAATGATACATGAACGTTCGACTCGATTCGCACGGAGTCGATCCGCATCACCGGAAGTCAAGACCCGTGAAATAATGATACATGAACGTTCCTCGTTCTTGAAACGTGACGACAAACTTGAGTCGATTCGTGTGAGGTACTTAACGATTCGACACGATTCGCACGGAGTCGATCCGCATCACCGGAAGTCAAGACCCGTGAAATAATGATACATGAACGTTCGACTCGATTCGCACGGAGTCGATCCGCATCACCGGAAGTCAAGACACGTGAAATAATGATACATGAACGTTCCTCGTTCTTGAAACGTGACGACAAACTTGAGTCGATTCGTGTAAGGTACTTAACGATTCGACTCGATTCGCACGGAGTCGATCCGCACCACCGGAAGTCAAGACCGTGAAATAATGATACATGAACGTTACTCGTTCTTGAAACGTGACGACAAACTTGAGTCGATTCGTGTAAGGTACTTAACGATTCGACTCGATTCGCACGGAGTCGATCCGCACCACCGGAAGTCAAGACCGTGAAATAATGATACATGAACGTTACTCGTTCTTGAAACGTGACGACAAACTTGAGTCGACTCGTGTGAGGTACTTAACGATTCGACTCGATTCGAACGGAGTCGATCAACCTCGTTCCCAGGGTCTCTCATCTTACCGCCCTCTTCGCTCGCTCCAGGGGGCGGTAAGATGAGAGACCCTGGGAACGAGGTTGGGAGTCGATCCGCACCACCGGAAGTCGATACCCGTGAAATAATGATAAATGAACGTTTGTCGTTCTAAAAACGTGGCGACAAACTTCGGTCGATTCGGTGAAGCACTTAACGAAACGACTCGATTGGTCGGGAATATTTCCTGCAAAGTGGAATCGTTTCCCTGGAAGTCTACTCGCAGTAGGCAGTAGCTGGGGTGTGAATTTTTTGACGATTCGAGTCGATTCGCCCAATTCGTCGCGAATCGTCTTTTGCAAAGTCGAATCGTCTCACCGGAAATCGACTTGTGATAGGCAATAACAGGGGGTGTGAAATTGTTGCGATTCGAGTCGATTCGGCGTTGCAAAGTCGAATCGTCTCACCGGAAGTCGACTCGCGCTAGGCAATAACTGGGAGTGTGAAATTGTTGCGATTCGAGTCGATTCGCACGATTCGTCGCGAATCGGCCTTGCAAAGTCGAATCGTTTCACCGGAAGTCGACTCGCGGAAGGTATAATAGGGTTGAGGACCTGTCATTAGGTTAAAAATACTGGCATTTCAATAAAGTTAATTCACTCATTCATTCATTCATTCATTCATTCATCCATCCATCCATCCACACGATTCGCCCGTGGCCAACGGTTTGTTTAAAGGCGGAATACTTTGACCACACGCTCTCTTTGGTCACAGGATTCTTCTTGTACGCGCACGTTAATTTCACGTTGTTCGCGTATACAGAAATTACCTAATTTAACTACCTAATGTTAATCCAGTGATATTGAAATGTTATTCTTCAATTCGATGTGTGCTTTCTTCACTAGAAAAGCTTTGGCTTTGTTCCCAACAACGATTGGTAACAGAGCCCAAGCTTTTTTATAACTGGATGGATTGGTTAATTTATTATTACTTCACAATCCTTTCTGATAACCTGTTTCTTATTTCTACATTATAGTTAAAGCTCGTAATATATGTTTACAAAAAGACGGCCGTTATGGCGTTTTCCACGGAATATTGACGCTGGTTTGTGTACTTTACTAGAACACTGTCCGGATCATCAAACTACGGTGGCCCGTAAGGGCCATCTGGATTTGAGTATCTTTTTTTCTAACCAAAATATTACTGTTGATTTCGTTTGGGTCTCAGTAACACGAGATCTCGACTAAGTAACGCGAGATCTCGACTTGTAACACGAGATCTCGACTTACAACACGAGATCTCGACTTAGAAACGCGAGATCTCGACTTATGACACGAGATCTCGACTTAGTAACGCGAGATCTCGACTTACAACACGAGATCTCGACTTAGCAACGCGAGATCTCGACTTATAACGCGAGACCTCGACTTCGTAACACGAGATCTCGACTTATAATGTGAGATCTCGTGTTAATAACGCCAGATCTTGACTTAAAATGTGAGATCTTGTGTTAATAACGCGAGATCTCGACTTATAATGCGTGATCTCGACTTAGTAACACGAGATCTCGAATTATAACACGTGAACACGAGAACTCGGCAAATCATATATTGTATAACTCGTTAGCACATGGCCAACGTTAACGGTTTACACGTATGATGCAGGCGTTTACTCCTTTATCTGGATCTGTTAGCAACGTTTGTGGCTGCAATTTTAAAGATCGCAAGCTAGCCGCTTTTTCACTTTCTTTGGTGGTGTTTTGTTCCAATTTTGAAGCCGTTAATGCGGTATTGCCATCTTATCTTCCCGCTCTTGGAGTGGCTTACCAGGGGAGAGACTCGTTAGTACAACAGTATTTTGATCTTGGTTTGAACTATGTTGAAATTATATCCTTTTTACTGTTAGTTCATGGTACAAGTTTAAGTCTCAGGCAATTAAAGAGAATTCTTCGAAGGAAAGGCGTCACGATTCGATCGAATCGAGTCGAATCGACAACATTTTCAACCCACCCTTAAAGCTCAGATGCGCGCAAATTGACTTCCGGTATGACGAATCGACAGCAAGGGATACGATTCGTGTCGATTCGATCGAGTCGTGTCGAATCGACAACATTTTCAACCCACCCTCAAAGCCCAGATGCGCTATATTTACAAAGTCTCGCGCAAATCGACTTCCGGTGTGACGAATCGACAGCAAGGGATACGATTCGTGTCGATTCGATAACATTTTCAACCCACCCTCAAAGCCCAGATGCGCTATATTTACTAAGTCTCGCGCAAATCGACTTCCAGTATGACGAATCGACAGCAAGGGACACGATTCGTGTCGATTCGATCGAATCGTGTCGAATCGACAACATTTTCAACCCACCCTTAAAGCCCAGATGTGCTATATTTTCTAAGTCTCGCGCAAATCGACTTCCGGTATGACGAATCGACAGCAAGGGATACGATTCGTGTCGATTCGATCGAATCGTATCGAATCGACAACATTTTCAACCCACCCTCAAAGCCCAGATGCGCTATATTTACTAAGTCTCGCGCAAATTGACTTCCGGTATGACGAATCGACAGCAAGGGATACGATTCGTGTCGATTCGATCGAGTCGTGTCGAATCGACAACATTTTCAACCCACCCTCAAAGCCCAGATGCGCTATATTTACAAAGTCTCGCGCAAATCGACTTCCGGTGTGACGAATCGACAGCAAGGGATACGATTCGTGTCGATTCGATAACATTTTCAACCCACCCTCAAAGCCCAGATGCGCTATATTTACAAAGTCTCGCGCAAATCGACTTCCGGTGTGACGAATCGACAGCAAGGGATACGACTCGTGTCGATTCCATCAAAGAGGGTCCTCGAATCGACATCCGGTTGGTCGAATTGTCAACCTTAAAACACGAATCGACTCTAGTTGGGTGTATTGGACAACCCTCACTTCCACTTCCGAATGAGCATTGAGGCTTTTAAAGCGCTTTTTCGTATTCTTCCACCATTTATAACAAAAAAGAAACTCTATTCCTGACAGCGGTACCGAGAGAAAAGCTTGTGGCAATTGGCTTGTGGTTTCTAGGCACTGGGGAAAGCTATCGCTCCACATCTGTTACGTCCGGGTGTTCGGAAATGCACTGCAATAACGTTATTCACGAATTGCTGTGAGCAATGTTTCACGTCAGAAAAGATCACATCTCTTTGCAATTCAACGGAGGGCATAAGAAAACGTAAAGAGAAAATTTGAATTAAAAATATGGCCTACCTCAAGTTGCAGATGTTAAACTCATAAAACTTGTGTTGTAAATCTCTGGCTGTAAGCAACTTCAGCCCCTTTTTTCACTGTGAGACGAGAGACCTTAACTAATTATAAATATAAGGTCCACCCTTAAATTATTACGGGTGTCCTTGATGGTCATGTGGCACGTAACACTTCTAATATCGTGTTTGTCTTTATGAATTAGCAATATAAAAGGGACCATGATAACTTACATACCTAAAGAAGCCTTCCGACACATGGTTGCGATTAAAAGCCTGTAAGTACCCAATAGCAATAAGTGTCTGTGAACAGGCTCCTTCCTGGGAATCCTGGGAGAAATAAAAAATCGAATGACTCGAACTTGGTTAAAAGAACACTCTACCAAGGAACCTGTTCAAATGTAACCTTTGTCATCACGTGCTATTTTTTATTGTTTTTATTATATTTTTTGCCTATTATCGAAGATACAAAAAACTCACTTTTTCAGCCTTAAGTTCATTTAATTCTTCACAAATAAAATCAAGGGAATTAATCTGGTCCTCAAGTTAGAACAAACAAGAGAAGAGTACGCTAAAGCGGAAGTTGCTTTTCCCCTACTTTTCTATGTACTGTTTTGGGGTTTATTTATTTATTTTTTTATCTTTCCACTTCTTCTTTTTATTTTCCTTGTCATGCAAGGGTAGAGCGATATCCGATGAATGCTTTGTTTCGAAAACAAGACAAATTTTATAACCTGGATGTTCATTCATCATCTGAGTGAGCTTTTTCTCTGACGTTTACTGCTGCATACCAACCACTTTGTAATTTATTAGTCTTAAGCGGTTAACGGTAGCAGATTCCATCCCCCTCCCCACACTACCAACCTGAGGAGTGGTTCAACAATAGCATAACCTTTATTCTACCATAGCCATACTTTATTGAAAATAATTTTCTTTACCGTCTCTAGTGATGTCAGTGAAAATGAAATAGAAGTGCTATCAGAAGACGTATTTTCAGATTTATTCAATTTGCAAGACTTGTAAGTTTGCAGCTCATCAAAATACGATCAATGTTATAAGACGCTTAAAAATAGTAGAAATATTAATAAATGCGTACGTTTTTAATTACTTTCTTAACTGAATTATTTGGCCAGATTTACTTATAAGGCACGAACTTAACCAAACAAAAGCTTCAATATATCTCATAATTACGCAAAAGGGGTCAATCAGAATAAGCTAATCTCTACCTCTAAGGCACGGACAGTCAGTTTTGTATGTTAAGTGTCCTTCATACGTTGCACAGTGATTCCGAAATTATAAAGATTTCGAATTTTCAGTTTTGTATCACTATTGTCAACGTCGCCTCCATGATTTCCAAGCTTTTTTGTACCGCCCCATATAGAATAAGATATATACTCTTGAAAAGAAAACCCCCGAAATCTTGTTAAAGACGATTCAAGCAAAGTTTTTATACTTTAAGTCAAGACATTGCAAACCTTTCTTGGCTCGTCATGCAGGCGACCAGTTGCAGGGAAGGGACCCCGATAGTGAACTCAACAATAAACATTATGGTTGCTGCTCCCTAGTTGTTGTTTTCTTCCTTGTTGTTTTGCAGATACTTATGGAAAAATAAAATTCAGAATTTGACAGAAAATGTTTTTTCTGCTTTGGCAAGCTTACAAGTCTTGTAAGTATATCCATATACGTTTTGTACATAATAAATGACACATTGAACTTAATATGCTAACATTGTAGTAAGGGATGGACATTAGCAAAAGACATTTTAAATTTGTGCCTGACACTGACCTACAAAAACGTTACAAACAACTCGTATAGTAACTTTGAAAGACGTTTTGAACGAACGACACCGGCCTTCGTTGCTTTTAAAAAGCCAGCTTAAATTACTTGCTATCTAACGGCTCACAATTTTGCGCGTGGTACGCCAGAAATATGGCGATTGACTGCTGCGCAACATAACAGATCACGCGAGTGATTTAGAGTTACTCGGAATTTCGATATGATATCGTTGGCTGCATTGCGGTCTCTATTAGAATACCAGGCGGTCACGAGAAAAAGAAAGAAAAGACTTTTTCCCGAGGCACATAAACGTTGCTTTTAACGTTTCTATAGGCTATGCATTGTCCAAAACAACTTTAAATGTATATTACCAAATGAAACATTGAACTTCAGTAACAAATGTTACTAAGCATGCGGGACTGGTGGCGGGTAGCTGGAGGAGAGTGACTGGGCTGAAAGAGGGATTTTGGGGGATCGAACGAGTGTTTACATGTATATTGGTGCAGCGTTACACGAGACCACTTTGCATCACTACAAAAGCTGTAACATCTCCCGATTACATACATCAAGTGTTTATTGCCTTTCTGAAAAATATATATTTACAACGTATCTATTTTTCCTTCCTTGTTTGCAGGGATCTGTCTCAGAATGCCATTCGTCGTCTTCCTCCAAGGATATTCACCGGACCATCTCAATTACGTCGCTTGTGCGTTTATCTTCATATTCTCATAAAAAATACGTTCTCTATGATAAAAAGTCACTATTTCCTGCTGTGCAATATGGTGTTAAAGTGATAATAACGAACGCAAGGCTGTTATGAATTAAGAATAAAACGTTAACAGATTGATACCTTAAGGAAGAATTAGCAGAATATTTATTGACGTTTCTGTTTAAATTCAGCCTTATTGGAATACGTCGACTTTGCGTACAGAAAAATTCATGACTTTTGCAACATTTTCTAGCTCTTTTTTAACTTAATTTACAAAAGAAAAGAAAGAAAGCTCTGAACTGTTCATACACGTTTTTGTTATTACAAAAAGTTTGAGTTGTTAAACCTTTGTCACACAAAACGATTTCCAATATTTCAATGTTACATGTCTTCAGAATTCTAATCCCTTTCGTGCCCTTTCATTGCCCAGAATTGATATTATTTGTTCCTCAATCTGAACTTAAAGGCTTATACTGATGGAAACCATCGCTAACAAAGATTCCGCTGCTAAAAAAAAAAAAACAACAAAAACTAACAAAATTAATTTTTTTAATTATACTATTAAGCATTCAGTCAGATATCTTTACCCGTCTTTTAGAAAAAGCAAACAAACAAACAAACAAACAAACAAACAAACGAAAAACAAAACAAAACAAAGCAAAACCAAAAAACACTGTTAAGGCACAAGGAGTTAGTTATCTTGCTAGGAAAGACAAAACCACTTCTTTGTTTTTGTTGTTGTTGTTTATAATCGTTCATATTTTTTGCTTTGCTTTAAATGTTAACAAGATAAAAAAAAAAAAACATTAAATAAGCAAAAATAATTATGTAAGTATGCACAATAGAAAAACAACATTTTACCTAATTTCAGGTACCTGGGTGAGAACGAAATTGAAAAACTGCCCACGGGATTGTTTTCCAATCTTTCAAAGTTGGATGAACTGTAAGTTTGTTTTCGGTCCAATCTTAATTTAACCCTTTGACTCTCAAGGACGTATATACACGTCCTGAGTGGTCGTGCTCTTTGTACCACTTGTGACGTCATCAATTGAAATGTCACCAGATATTCCTGATAAGCAGATAGTAGAGCTAGGATAGATCTATCCGCACAACGGTCGGCTTTGGATATCGACGGCATTGTGACGTAGCAGATTGAAAAACAACGTTATCAGTTTTGGTGCAAAAGTGGTGGTAAAATGGCTCACTATATCCATAATAGATCACGGTGCCATTTCTAGGGTTTGCCCATAATCAACACCCAACTTTTTACGGCAGTCAGAAAGAATATGCAACGCAAAAGGTAGCGAAAGGTAAAGGGCCGAGAAAGAGGAAAGGAAACGGAAGAGAAAAATAAATCGGAACGGGGAATTACACCAACTTGAAATATTGCACGTGTTTGCACCTAATCTTCGGGAAATCTATCTTTTTGGTAAAAATTAGCTTTTTCAGCAAAACTGGCCCATTTAGCGTCATGGCAGCCAAAGAACTGATTTAACGGTTAAATATGGCATTTTGGGGTGAAAAATTGGTAGTCAAAGGGTTGAACGGACAAATATATTATACTATTGAAGTCTCTGTCAGAAATACGACAGTGGTGCGCCCTATCAACTCCTACTCTCCGTTTGTCGACCAAAAAGAAAAGCATCAAGTTTGCGTGAATAGATGCCGAATAGCCTGTGTTCCGTCAGCGGTTTTCTTCTTCCAGTTACAAGCTAAGAATTATTGAAAGCGTTATTGGCGCGTTTGTTACACTGTTCACAGGCCACGACTGACAGCTAAAAGCAGCAGTACACAGTGGTATAATAGGGAGATGTCAAAATGCAGTAACAACCAAAAAATGTACTAAAATCCACAGGACAGTTCTTTTCCAGCATAATGATAACAACGAAACGCCCAGCCCCCTCCCACTCCGCCTCTGTCCCTCCTCATAACTGTTCAAGAGGGTGGTGGGTGAAGGGTGGTCGATAGAATCCTGTTAAGTTTAACTCCAAAAGACACAGCGAGGCTATTTTTTATTGAAAACATAACGTTGGGCTTACTCCTTTTGGAAGAATAGACGGTTACAACCGGTTGGAATAATCATGGCAAAAGAGAATATTTGGTTTAGACAAATGGTCTAGGTTAGATTTTAATAAAAGTTAACATTATTATCCACTTACATCGTTCGATACTCCAGACATTTGACAAATTTTCCACTCGCAAGGGTGGGCAGTTACAGGTCAACCCTATGTTAAAAAAAAAAAGATTATATTATAACAGCAACATTACATTTGTTATTTTATTGACGAAATAGGGAATCATTTTCGTAGTCTTATCGAATGAAGGAATTGCCAGTAATCGGATACCCGTGTTTGCGAAAAGAACTCTGGGATCGTCAGGGGGCAAACATTGCAAGTTGCTAGAAGGAAATGTATGACGAAAAGTTGTTTCGACGCCCAAAAACATGGTTTTGGGGAGAGATCAACGCTTTTTCGCCGTTGTTTTATCGCAAATGGATTTTGGCAATGTTTATACATGGAAAATGTAAGTTTTTGTTTGAATAACCGTGAAATAAGTGATAAAATTTACCGATAAACTCCCTTTTGCTTGCGTGAGGTTTATGTGAAATACATTGTAGAGAATATTGAAAATTTCAACACACGCCTGATCTCGAGAGGCTACCCGGAGCAAATGGTAGAAAAGACCCTCCGAGAAGTTAAATATTAAGACAGAAAAGAAGCTCTAAAACAGAAATCGAATATTGCAGAAGGAACTACTACCCTTTGTGTCGGGCAATTTCACTCAACCGTCAATACCAAACTTTGGAAAGCATAATCACGTACAAGTGGCACTTTCAAATACAAATACTCAGAGATATATTCAAGGAGTTACCCTTGATCTGTTATAGAAAAGGAAAATCACTGAAATACGTGCTTGTAAAAGCAAAACAAAGGCTTTGAGCAACACAGTAGCCACACAGCATGAGTCGGGCGGACTCATTTGTAATTAAATCAACCCCAGACAGTACAATGATCCCCACCGGGCTTATTTCCAGTATTATTTGTACGACTGAGCTTTCAAATAAGCCAAAAGTAGCCTGTACACAACTTAAAAGGCTTTACTGGGTTATTTCCTCTCGATTTATACCTTATTAATTTTGTAATATTTTCAGACCATTACGCGATGTAAATTTCACAATAAACCTCACGCAAGCAACGGAGTTTATCGGTAGATTTTGTCACATATTTCAAGGTTATTCAAAGAAAAACTTACATATTCCACA
Organism: Orbicella franksi; assembly: GCF_964199315.1. Lineage (NCBI taxonomy): Eukaryota > Metazoa > Cnidaria > Anthozoa > Scleractinia > Merulinidae > Orbicella > Orbicella franksi. The sequence continues at coordinate 61,483 of NW_027670403.1, forward strand.
TATCAACATTTCCCAAATCCATTTGCGATAAAAACGACGGCGAAAAAGCGTTGATCTCTCTCAAAAATCGCTTTCTTGTACCTCAAAACAACTTTTCGCCATATATTTCCTTCTAGCGACTAGCAATGTTTGCCCCCTGACGATCCCAGAGTTCTTGGCGCAAACGCGGGTATCCGATTACTGGCAACTCATTCATTGTAGAAACGCGGGAGAAAGGGTGGGAGAATGAGTGTTTACACGGCTCTCACAAGTTATCCTAAATTTTCACGAGTGATTCTATATAAATAAATAGAAAGACGAAAAAAAAAAGTTATGTTTATTTCTTTTTTTATAGCTCGTGTAAGTCCTTTTGCCTGCGTTGCAGTCGTAAACTGAAAAGGAGTAGGGAGGCGAAAATTAAAACGTGAGGAAGAAGGGGAAGGAACGCCTGCTATAAGAACTGGGTTTTTCGCATCACGCCCACCAGTTTCAATGCAATCCGATTTCAACAGCTGTCAATTACTGTCAACAGTTTGACCAATCAGAAACTAGCGCGCGCTTATCGGCAAAACTGACTTCCTGCGGGAATTTAGTCAACTGAAAAATTATTTCTCGGAGTGCTATTGATTAATTATCGAAGTGTGAAAAATGGGAATATCTCAACATAACAACATAAACATGGAGGTCATTTTAGCGTGGAAATGTCCTCCACTCCCAACAAGAGTTCGAAAATAGGAAATAGAAAGAAGGATTATAATTGCAATAATCTCTACAGGTTCCGTGGTATCGAGTCCCGTGCAAAAGAGGAGAGCGTCTTTCGAAATTTTATTTACAAAATGTCCAGAGACTGTGCTGGCCGACTGTTGTTGTTCCTTTGGGTTCAGTTTTAATTGATGCAAAAGTCGTCTAAACGTATTTGTAGGAGTTGTGGCCACAAATCAGAAACGCAGCAGACGATGTGTTATAAGCAATCCTAAAACTGCTTTGGCTACGAACTGTGAGGCGGTGGATGATAGTCCGTAGTAGGTAGTATTTTAAATTCGGATCGGCGAATAACACCGGAAAGTTAGAGCAATTTGCACAAGGAAAGGTCAGTGATTCCATCTCCCGCAGCTTGTCTTTCAAAGATACTTTTGAAAGGCGAAATAGCGAGAACCGAAGCTTTCCCGTTCAGTTCATAGTTCCTGGCGATATCAAACATTTGATAAGTTAGATTTTCCCCGTATCCTGCAGGCTAAACTGTCAAAAACAACTCTTCCAGCTAAAAGAAGTGTCACGATCGGTTCTTGCTCGGGTTTAAACGTAAATTTCTTCACGTTTCATCTCTCAAAACCCTTGCTAATACATTTTCTGGTCCGCGTCTATTGTTGGTTGTTTTTGATGCGATTGGGCAACTGACAATTGATAAGTTAGTCAGTGAGTCTTAGCCAATAGGAATTTTGCGCAGAAATGAACAAAAGGGGGCTCTTATAGCAGGAGTTTTTTTTTCTCCCATCCCCCCCCCCCGCCTCTTCTGTTTAACGCCTGCTACGCCCTGCTATGCTGCGTAGGCTAAAGTTCTTTGATGTTATCGAGACGTTCAATTAACTTTACTGCACTATCTTCACGGCTAAAATCATTTAAATTGTTAAATAATTACTTTGGAGTCAGATCGGATTTATCCGTAAGCTGAAAACACGTGGCAGTCAAAGGTTGACAAAGAACTTGATGAATGGAATCTCTTTTATTTTATTGTGTTGAAAAAACGTGTCTGATGTGAGTGCACTAGGAGTTTAGTAGAATTCCAAATAAAATCATCATCATCATCATCATCATCATCATCATCATCATCAATCCTTTAGACGGCAAGTGGCGCATGGGGTATCAACAAGACTTCTCCATTAATGTCGGTCCTTTCCAAGCCGTACGGTTTGCCGCTAGTTAAGGTTTAGGTACTGAAGCTTTGCCTCTGCAGTCCTTCTCCAGGTGGATTTGGGACGGCCTCTCTTCATTTTACTCTCTGGTGTCCACATGAAAGCATCTTTAGAAATGTTAGTAGTTTCTCTACCGAGCGCGTAAGTGATCCAACACCACCTTCTTCTTACAAGAACAATCCCCATGTCCTCTTGCTCTGTCAGCTTGAAGAGCAGATTGTTGGGCGGGAGACCTTTCTTGACCAAAAGATATGCGAGGTTTTATAGAGACAGGAAGTGTGAAAGGTTTCAAGCTTCTCAAAATCATTCTCCATCATTGTGATTCATAAAATAGTACAGAGAGTTCACAAGCTTGGTAGAACTTTTTTGCCTTTGCTATACATTCTGCTCCTCCACACGTCGTAATTTTATGAAGGCCCCTATAGCTTTACCAATCCTCTGTTGAATTTCCAGGTCGGCTCCTTCTCGCTGCAGACTGGTAAATAGGTAAATCTTAAGGGTGGTTTCAAGGAGTGGCTGTTTAATCTTAATGGCCAATGGTGTTGAGAAGTTTACAGACGAGACCTCTCTCGTGCATGCCATTAAAGGAATGAGATAGCAAGTTTCCAGTTTAAATGTTGTTTTCACATTGGTTGTTATTATCAGAAGAACAACTATTTAGCTCATTTTTCATTTAAACACGTAAAGTGTACCCGTGACCATTCTTCAAATTTCAGGGAAGCTGAAGCTCCTAAAAATTTGAGATAATGGTTTGTTAATAACCGCTACGATGTATTTGGAATCACTAAAAATTATTTATTTACTTATTTTCTCTCTAAAACGAATGCACTTGTTATTCGAAGCATTGGGCGCAAAAATTTTTGAATTTGGTTGAATCTTCGATTTTCTATGCCCTTTCAAAGTTAAGCTTGAAGTGTTGCGAGACCGCGTTTGAGGGAGTTTGGGGCGGCGGTTGCTGATCACGACTACCCAGGAACCAAACACAGTGGTGCCCCAGTCAGTTCTCTGTATTTGTTCGAGAAAATAGAAAACAAAACTAATCGTTCCAATATATTTTGGGACTAAAACGTCCAAGTTTTGTTTCAGAATCATTTCTTTTCCGTCACTGGAGTCAGAGTTTGGATTCGGAAGACTCCGAAATAAACTTCGATCTAGCACGTTCGACAACTGTGAACTCACTGCTTAGAGCTTTGAAAGCAATTTGCAAAATTTCAAGCGACGGCGGGGAAGACTTCTTTGCGGACGAACTGCTTGTATATTTGAAATGGAAAGCTAGATACGAAGAGGAGGAGCAGACAAACGTGAAAAACGTGACAAACCAGATCGTGATGACCAGTCACGTCTTAGAATGATACAGCAATAGTAAAGACATGGATTTAGACTGAATGAAAGCACCCAGAGGGAAAGCAAATTTTACTATTTGGAAGCAAACATTATGCAGGAAGACAAAAGCATAATTGCTAAGTTAATAAAGATGGTAAATTTTAAGCTCGGTAATGAAATGTGAAGGTGAATTAATCAACATGACACGAGCGTGGGACAAAGAAAAATTCTGAGTCCCCGACAGGAATCGAACCCATGACCTCCCGAACACCCGGTGTTCGGGAGGTCATGGGTTCGATTCCTGTCGGGGACTCAGAATTTTTCTTTGTCCCAGGCTCGTGTCATGTTGATTAATTCACCTTCACATTTCATTACCGAGCTTAAAATTCACCATCTTTATTAACTTATCACTACTCACGATGAATTCGATAGCGTTGATCCTAGCAGTATGCAGGACACCTATCATATATGAACTCAGTTAAATGACCTTGCTCAGTTCTCGTAGCTCAGTGGATAGAGCGCCCGCCCGGTGTTCGGGAGGTCATGGGTTCGATTCCTGTCGGGGACTCAGAACTTTTCTTTGTCCCACGCTCGTGTCATGTTGATTAATTCACCTTCACAAAAGCATATTGTTAACAAGCCTACCTTTGACTGGCTTTTTTTTTACTTCTTGTCAATGAAATTTTGCGATTGTAAATCTTAAGCAGTTAAATTTGGAAGATCTAGAGATTTTTTTTCCTGTTCTGCGTTTTTTCGCCATTTCAAAAATCTTTTGCTATTAATTTTGGCAGTTCAATTTTATTGACAACAGAGCAACATGAAAAAAGCTATTTGCTGGCTTTGGACGGTCCACCTTTCGATAGGGACCTCCCGCTGACAAATATCATATATATATATATATAGATAGATAGATAGATAGATAGATAGATAGATAGATAGATAGATAGATAGATAGATAGATAGATAGATTTTTTTCCCCAAGAGGCGCACGGTAACGAATCTCGCAATCTGATTGGTTTTTAACGCGGTCCGGAATTTCCTATCTCTGACCATGGCATGCTATCAATACAGATGTGCCCGTAACCATAAAAATAACGAAATTAAGAAGGCCAAGCGGAATATTTTGCTGCAAATCTTTATCATCTTCTTGCAGTAACTCAAAACCTAGAAAAAGTGGCATTTACTTAAAGTGCCTATAACCCCAAAACATTTTTTTCGCTTAATCAAATCTCTGTATGGAATTGGGAAAAATGTCGCAAAAATTTTTGAATTCGGTTAAAACCCGAATTTTTTACGAATTTTTAAAGTTGGCGCTGTTAAGAGCACGACCGAGCATTCGGGAGAATGGGACTAGTGACGTCATTCCAGGCCATTGCCAGCGTCGCTCCAGTATAAACTCTCACGTTGTTTTGTGTGTGGGATAGAGTACTGAGGGTTAGTTTTTCGTCAAAAGAACTTTTATTTGACTCAACAAAAGTTTGAATATTCAAACGTACTTATAATGTCGTCCAGCGATTCTAGCTATGACTCTAGCTCGGACTCTGAGGCCGCAGAGGTCGAGGTCGAGTACGACTTAGAAGTCGAGGGTTCATCAAACCCGAGCGAACACGAAACCTCAGATGATGAACCAGATGCCTATGCGAATGAGCCGATGGCAGACGAGGAATGGCTGGCTCAATATGAAGAGGAAAGAAAAACGGAGGAAGAACTAGAGAAGAAGCTTCAAAACCGATTAAGTGGATCAGAGGAAATCAAAGAATGGTTAGTTGGCATTGTTTTGCGTTCTTCTTTTTCGCTTCTGCGGTTCATCAGCCCCTTCAAAAGGTATGGGATGAAGCGAAATACCTTCTGCCTTACTTGGCTTATTATTACAGCCGAAAACAACGCATTTATCTGGCATTTTCAAGATTTCTGACCTTCCGAAGCGAAGCAAACGCGGTTCCAAACAAGAAAGCGATCAATGGCCTGGAATGACGTCACAAGTTTCGCTATACCCAGACCCTTTTCAGTGACTCTGTGACTCGGTCGTGTTTTGAAAAAGTGCAATTTTTCCGATCTTTAAAAAATCATAAAAAATCGCGGTTTGAACCGAATTAAAAAATTTTTGCGACATTTTTCCCAATTCCGTACAGAGATTTAATTAAGCGCAAAAATTTTTTTGGTGTTATAGGCACTTTAACAATTTGTTCTCACGACACCCAAACAAGGTAAAGAATATTTCGGAAAATGAAATTAGAGAAGAACCTATAACTGAATCTCCTGCGATGGCCGAAGTCTTAAATCTGTATTTCTCTAGCATTGGTGAGAGACTAGCCTCACAAATACCGTCGTTTAACATAGAACCTGAGTCCTATATCGAGCCAACTGAAACTACCTTTTCTATGAAAGCTACGGCAGTGAACGTAGTTCACAAGCTGTTACTAAAACTTAGTGAAAGGAAAGCTATGGGCCT
>NW_027670404.1:40000-42500 GCF_964199315.1 Orbicella franksi
TTGACTTGCACTAACATGACCTCGAACGAGGGGAGCCTTTTGGACTTAGAGTTAGGGTAACGGTTAGCTTAGGGTTAGGGTTAGGGTTAGCTTAGCGTTAGGCCTAGGTAGGCTTAGCGTTCGGTTAGGCTTAGGTAGGCTTAGCGTTCGGTTAGGCCTAGGTAGGCTTAGCGTTAGGTTAGGCTTAGGTAGGCTTAGCGTTAGGTTAGGGTTAAACTTGGCTAAACTTGGCGCCTGCACGTAACTCGAGCTGGCCAATAGGTTGGCGCAAAAAGTTTTGAAATGGTGAAAATCTTAAGTGTGCTTATAGAATAGGGGGACTGACGCCCACTTTTAAGATAGTGGTGCACACCCCCGTTAATTATGATGTGAGAGCGCCAAACTTGGCGCCTGCACGTAACTCGAGCTGGCCAATTGTTTCGCGCAAAACGTTTTGAAAATGGTGAAAATCTTAAGAGTGCTTATGGTATATGGGCACTAACGCCCAGTTTTAAGATAGTGTAGCAAATCCCCTTAACGATGATGTGACAGCGCCAAACTTGGCGCCTGCACGTAACTCGAGCTGGCCAATAGTTTGCCGCAAAACGTTTTGAAAGTGGTAAAAATCTTAAGGGTGCTTATAGATTAGGGGGACCGACGCCCAGTTTTAAGATAGTGTAGCACACCCCCCTTAACGATGATGTGACAGCGCCAAACTTGGCGCCTGCACGTAACTCGAGCTGGCCAATAGTTTGCCGCAAAAAGGTTTGAAAATGGTGAAAATCTTAAGGGTGCTTATAGATAAGGGGGACCGACGCCCAGTTTTAAGATAGTGTAGCACACCCCCCTTAACGATGATGTGACAGCGCCAAACTGGGCGCCTGCACGTAACTCGAGCTGGCCAATAGTTTGCCGCAAAAAGTTTTGAAAATGGTGAAAATCTTAAGGGTGCTTATAGATAAGGGGGACCGACGCCCAGTTTTAAGATAGTGTAGCACACCCCCCTTAACGATGATGTGACAGCGCCAAACTTGGCGCCTGCACGTAACTCGAGCTGGCCAATAGTTTGCCGCAAAAAGTTTTGAAAATGGTGAAAATCTTAAGGGTGCTTATAGAATAGGGGGACCGACGCCCAGTTTTAAGATAGTGTAGCACACCCCCCTTAACGATGATGTGACAGCGCCAAACTTGGCGCCTGCACGTAACTCGAGCTCGCCAATAGTTTGCCACAAAAAGTTTTGAAAATGGTGAAAATCTTAAGGGTGCTTATAGAATAGGGGGACCGACGCCCAGTTTTAAGATAGTGTAGCAAATCCCCTTAACGATGATGTGACAGCGCCAAACTTGGCGCCTGCACGTAACTCGAGCTGGCCAATAGTTTGCCGCAAAACGTTTTGAAAGTGGTAAAAATCTTAAGGGTGCTTATAGATTAGGGGGACCGACGCCCAGTTTTAAGATAGTGTAGCACACCCCCCTTAACGATGATGTGACAGCGCCAAACTTGGCGCCTGCACGTAACTCGAGCTGGCCAATAGTTTGCCGCAAAAAGGTTTGAAAATGGTGAAAATCTTAAGGGTGCTTATAGATAAGGGGGACCGACGCCCAGTTTTAAGATAGTGTAGCACACCCCCCTTAACGATGATGTGACAGCGCCAAACTGGGCGCCTGCACGTAACTCGAGCTGGCCAATAGTTTGCCGCAAAAAGTTTTGAAAATGGTGAAAATCTTAAGGGTGCTTATAGATAAGGGGGACCGACGCCCAGTTTTAAGATAGTGTAGCACACCCCCCTTAACGATGATGTGACAGCGCCAAACTTGGCGCCTGCACGTAACTCGAGCTGGCCAATAGTTTGCCGCAAAAAGTTTTGAAAATGGTGAAAATCTTAAGGGTGCTTATAGAATAGGGGGACCGACGCCCAGTTTTAAGATAGTGTAGCACACCCCCCTTAACGATGATGTGACAGCGCCAAACTTGGCGCCTGCACGTAACTCGAGCTGGCCAATAGTTTGCCACAAAAAGTTTTGAAAATGGTGAAAATCTTAAGGGTGCTTATAGAATAGGGGGACCGACGCCCAGTTTTAAGATAGTGTAGCACACCCCCCTTAACGATGACGTGACAGCGCCAAACTTGGCGCCTGCACGTAACTCGAGCTGGCCAATAGTTTGCCGCACAAAGTTTTGAAAAAGTGTAAAATCCCAATTTTGCGCTCTTTAGGGTGTGGTCTTTGAGCTTCGGGTTTTCGTCGGGAAATTTCGGCAATCATCGGTCATCTTCGTGGAAATCTCTTCGTTTTCGTAACTCTGACATGCAGACGCACGTTTGGAATGCCATGGGGAGCGCTTTGGAGCAGTTTCGAAAAATCGAAATTTTCGACATTTTTCTAAGTGTCTAAACTTGGTTGGGGGAATAGACGGTTTCGGGTTATAATGTAGGGCAGGCATCGGGAAAGACCGAAAGAGCAATTGAGCTGTATCGGTCCGTAACAGTAAGCCCTGCTCGGTAATGTGTTCTCGGGTAGG
>NW_027670405.1:30000-31239 GCF_964199315.1 Orbicella franksi
ATGATGTGACAGCGCCAAACTTGGCGCCTGCACGTAACTCGAGCTGGCCAATAGTTTGCCACAAAAAGTTTTGAAAATGGTGAAAATCTTAAGGGTGCTTATAGAATAGGGGGACCGACGCCCAGTTTTAAGATAGTGTAGCACACCCCCCTTAACGATGACGTGACAGCGCCAAACTTGGCGCCTGCACGTAACTCGAGCTGGCCAATAGTTTGCCGCACAAAGTTTTGAAAAAGTGTAAAATCCCAATTTTGCGCTCTTTAGGGTGTGGTCTTTGAGCTTCGGGTTTTCGTCGGGAAATTTCGGCAATCATCGGTCATCTTCGTGGAAATCTCTTCGTTTTCGTAACTCTGACATGCAGACGCACGTTTGGAATGCCATGGGGAGCGCTTTGGAGCAGTTTCGAAAAATCGAAATTTTCGACATTTTTCTAAGTGTCTAAACTTGGTTGGGGGAATAGACGGTTTCGGGTTATAATGTAGGGCAGGCATCGGGAAAGACCGAAAGAGCAATTGAGCTGTATCGGTCCGTAACAGTAAGCCCTGCTCGGTAATGTGTTCTCGGGTAGGAAAGGAGGGTATTTGGAGGAAAAAGGAGCAAAGTCGACCAAACTTGCTCGGTCGGTAGCATGAAATGACTGAACTTGAAGCCAAGTTGTCTCGGTGTGGACAACGAGAGAACGGATGGATGTTGTACCTGATGGCCTTTGGCCAAGAATAGCGGCTTAGATTCGGAAGAATCATTCTTCCCCGATGTATCTTGTCGGCATTCCGTGCACTTGGCTGTCTCACTGGTATGCCGGAAGCTTACTAGGGTGAAGCAGTGGAAAGACGTGGCAAAGAGAGAACGGGTTTCCCTCGGACAGGGTCGAACGCCTCGTGCGTCTTCCATGGCCGGGAGGATTCCCAGTGCAGCTTGACGGTGAAATGCCAGCCTCCTTTCAAAGGAAGCAGACGCAATAGGGTTCCCGCCGGGTTCCCTGAGGGATAGCTACCTGGTTGATCCTGCCAGTAGTCATATGCTTGTCTCAAAGATTAAGCCATGCATGTCTAAGTATAAGCACTTGTACTGTGAAACTGCGAATGGCTCATTAAATCAGTTATCGTTTATTTGATTGTACCATTACTACTTGGATAACCGTAGTAATTCTAGAGCTAATACATGCGAAAAGTCCCGACTTCTGGAAGGGATGTATTTATTAGATTAAAAACCAATGCGGGTTCTGCCCGGTTCTTTGGT
>NW_027670406.1:0-16000 GCF_964199315.1 Orbicella franksi
CGACTACGTCTCGTGTTTTCCCCTACACTTCTTTCGTGCTCTACCGCTTCCTGCGTGCTTTACAACAGAACAGAGCACAGTCGAGGCTTCTTTATTTGTTAATTAAGCCATCTTCGCTCCTAATGGGGAGCATAGGGCGTCAACAATGGACCTCCACCTGACTCTGTTTTTGGCAGATCTCTTTACCTCTATGCAAGTGATATTATTCTTGGCGAGCTCGCCTTGCATGCTTCGCCTCCAGGATTGCTTTGGGCGGCCTCTTCCTCTGAACCCCTGAGGGAATTCCACTCGAGGGCAGAACGATCCGTAGTTTTGTCGATATCCAGGTTTCTGAACCATACAGAAGGGCAGACTTCACGTTTGTATTGAAAATCCTGAGCTTTGTTTGCAATCTAATACATTTTTCCTTCCACACAGGCATAAGCATCAAGAATGTCGATTGCGCTTTCCTTAACCTGGCTGTTATTTCCTCGTCAGTTTTGCCAGTTTCATTGCCGATACTTCCCAAATACGTAAACTCGGACACTCTTTCAACAACTTCCCCATGAAGTTCCAATTATTCTTGTTGCCTCGCGCCAATTCGCATCTCCTTTGTTTTCTGAATGTTGATTTTGAGCCCTACCTGACCACCAGTCTCTTGTGGTCTTTCTCCTTTCACGTTCATATCAGCCAGTCAGTGTCTTAGTAAGCAAAGATCGTCAGCATAGTCCAAGTCTTCTAGGCGTTGGCTCATTGACCACTGGAGTCCCAAACGTTCAGCCTAGTATGCGTTCTTCGACACCCAGTCAAGTACCACAAGGAACAGCAACGGCATCGAGGTCTTGACCTCATGGGCTCGGTCATAGTTTCTCCATGAAGCACTTGTGCAAGTACAGCCCTGATACTGAACCTCAAGCATGTTGATGATTTTATTAGGTATACCGTAATGACAAAAAATCTTCCACATAACCTCCCTATCCAGAGAATCGAAGGCTTTCTCAAAATCCACGGATAAAAAGTACAGGGGGGGGGGGCTGACCACTCGATTGTTTGTTCTACAATAATCCCCAGTTTGGCAATTTGATCGATACAGGAACGATCCTTTCTAAATCTCGCCTGCTCGTCTCTCAGGACTTCGTCAATAGCCACCTTCACTCGGTTCAATGTGACCCGGGTTAAGACTTTGCTGGGTATTGAGAGCAACATTATTCCCCTCCAGTCACCACACAAACAAAGGTCGCCTTTTTTGCCTGCTTTACTAGAAGACCTCTCTTCCAGTCGTCTGCATCGGGAATCTCTTCTTTCTTCCGTACGAAATTAAAAATTCTATGCAGTGCTTCCATAGTACAAGGACCTCCCTCCTTCAATTCTTCAGGAGGGATGTTATCCAACCCTGGAGCTTTCGCATTCTTCAGTTGATTGAAGGCTGGTCTAATTTCTCCTCTGGAAATAGGTTCTGTGTTGATGTTCAGGGGAGCGTCTGCAGGTCGGGGATCTAGTAATTGGCTCGGGACTGGTCTGTTCAATACGGATTCAAAATGCCTCCTTCATCGCTGAAGCTGGTCTTCCATTTTCGTCACGAAAGTTCCATCTTCACTTCTAATTTTGCGATTCTGATTGTATGTTATCCCGCTAACTTTCCATGTTGTCATATATAGGGTTCTCGGATCATTGTTCTTAACCGCGTCTTCTGCTTCGCGTGCGATGCTCTCAATTAAGTTCCTTTTCTCTCTTCGGCAAGATTTCTTAACTTTTCTACTCTTCTCATTGTAGTATCTATTTGCCTCACGCGTCCCTTGTCTCGTTCGAGCGTCATTCAGTATCTGTTTGGCCTTCCGTCTTTCTTCAACCGTCCTGTACGTATGTCTCGTCAGACAGCCACTCCTTCAGGGTCCTTTTCATACGTCCCAGAACACTTCCGCAATTGTCAACAAGTATCGTCTTGGCTTTCTCCTACTGTACATTGATATCAACATCTTGGGCCTGCTCACCTCTATCCCCGTTTACATTCCTTAGTTTTTCTTCTTCTTCTCCTTCTTCCTCTTCTTCTTCTTGAAGGAATAGGGGTTCAAACTGGTTTTGCAGCTCAATTTTAAAAGATAAGATAAGATAAGATAAGCACTTTATTAACGTTTCGAGGTCGCTAGCATACATACATACTAGCATACATACTGTCCAGCGGGTTAGTGAAATCAAACAATTTGATGCGCTTTTTAAAAATGTGCAATGATTCAGAAGATCAAATAGATTTGTCGAGTTTGGACCAAATGACAGGGCCTAAATAAGTCAGACTATGTTTGCCATGAGCAACAGAGCATTTTTGACTTTATACATTCAGTTATATATTAAAGGCCTGTTTTGTGTTAGGGTTTCTCAATTTCATGACATCAAAAGTCCTTCTTTTACTTATGAACGGCTTTCTTGTAGCCAGCTTGATCTTCAGAGAAGCCGCAACAAGGTGATGGTCAGACCCAATAGTGGCTCCCCTTTATACACGATGATCGGTCAATAGTACCATAAAGACGTAAACGATGGTTGAGTTTGTCGAACCGAAACAAGAGAACTTGAGTCTGTGAGAACCATTGAAGAACTCTCACTGGAATTTGCTCCGCAGGCTTTCAAACGCTATTTTCAAAATCTTCTGCTTAAACCCAACCAGCAATTTGTAAAAGTACTACCGACATCCTATATCTTCCAATCCCGCAGTATTTATAACATAGCCGGCAAAGTTGTCTAGTCATTCGAGAAGCGTTACGACCAATAAACTGATATGTAAATAGGTCGCAACTGTACGCCGCCAACCAACACTTATTTCTCTTTCGATTTAGATAACAGTCGAAGACTAATCCTTTAAAATTACACGATAACAAAATTGTTAGACTCACAGAGTTTTTCGAAGGTTTGGAAATCAGCAGTGCGACAAACATTCTGTGCAATAGTGTCAAAAATATGACCGCGTAACATCATATGCGGACCGCTTAGGGAACACATCCTTTTCGCTTAGCCGACGAATTTCACTGCAAACTTTGAGAAAAATTTACATTGGTTGTTTGGGGTTACGACTTAAAACGTGTGACAATGTGAAATCCTTGCTTCCCGCAGCTTCAAAACTACAGGTCCAATCGATCGAAGCCAGTGTTTTGGAGGTCATCAAGTCTCGAAAACTGCAACACTTACGTCGGTCTTTTAAACATGAAGCATTCCAGAAAGCAAAACACACACTATATTTAATAGAACAACAATACCTTGACAAAATACATTCTCGCTGAGGACAGATGTAAGCGGGCTATAAACACGCATGGGAATCTTGTGTTTAGGGGACGAAATTACCATCGAAAGGAGTCCTTGAGTTTTCTTTCCTGCTTTTCGTTTGTCTGCTCCTCCACTTCGTATCTAGCTTTCCATTTCAAATATACAAGTAGTTCGTCCGCAAAGATGTCTTCCCCGGCGTCGCTTGAAATTTTGCAAATTGCTCTCAAAGCTCTAAGCAGTGAGTTCACAGTTGTCGAACGTGCTAGATCGAAGTTTATTTCGGAGTCTTCCGAATCCAAACTCTGACTCCAGTGACGGAAAAGAAATGATTCTGAAACAAAACTTGGACGTTGTAGTCCCTAAATATATTGGAACGATTAGTTTTGTTTTCTATTTTCTCGAACAAATACAGAGAGCTGACTGGGGCACCATTGTGTTTGGTTCCTGGGTAGTCGTGATCAGCAACCGCCGCCCCAAACTCCCTAATACGCGGTCTCGCAACACTTCAAGCTTAACTTTGAAAGGGCATAGAAAATCGAAGATTCAACCAAATTCAAAAATTTTTGTGCCCAATGCTTCGAATAACAAGTGGATTCATTTTAGAGAGAAAATAAATAAATAAATAACTTTTAGTGATTCCAAATACATCGTAGCGGTTATTAACAAACCATTATCTCAAATGTTTAGGAGCTTCACCTTCCCTGAAATTTGAAGAATGGTCACGAGTATACTTTACGTGTTTAAATGAAAAATGAGCTAAATAGTTATTCTTCTGATAATAACAACCAATGTGAAAACAACATTTAAACTGCAAACTTGCTATCTCATTCCTTTATTGGCATGCACAAGAGAGGTCTCGTCTGTAAACTTCTCAACACCATTGGCCATTAAGGTTAAACAGCCAGCCTTAAGATTTACCTATTTACCAGTCTGTAGCGAGAGGGAGCCGACCTGGAAATTCAACAGAGGATTGGTAAAGCTATAGGGGCCTTCATAAAATTACGACGTGAGGAGGAGCAGAATGTATAGCAAAGGCAAAAAAGGTTCTACCAAGCTTGTGAACTCTTTGTACTATTTTATGAATCACAATGATGGAGAATGATCTGGAGAAGCTTGAAACCTTTCACACTTCCTGTCTCTGTAGAACCTCGCATATCTTTTGGTCAAGAAAGGTCTCCCGCCCAACAATCTGCTCTTCAAACTGACAGAGCAAGAGGACATGGGGATTGTTCTTGTAAGAAGAAGGTGGTGTTGGATCACTTACGCGCTCGGTAGAGAAACTACTGACATTTCTAAAGATGCTTTCATGTGGACACTAGAGGGTAAAATGAAGAGAGGCCGTCCCAAATCCACCTGGAGGAGGACTGCAGAGGCAAAGCTTCAGGACCTAAACCTTAACTAGCGGCAAACCGTACGGCTTGGAAAGGACCGACATTAATGGAGAAGTCTTGTTGATGCCCCATGCGCCACTTGCCGTTTAAAGGATTGATGATGATGATGATGATGATGATGATGATTTTATTGGAATTCTACTAGACTCCTGGTGTACTCACATCAGACACGTTTTTTCAACACAATAAAATAAAAGAGATTCCATTCATCAAGTTCTTTGTCAACCTTTGACTGCCACGTGTTTTCAGCTTACGGATAAATCCGATCTAACTCCAAAGTAATTATTTAACAATTTAAATGATTTTAGCCGTGAAGATAGTGCAGTAAAGTTAACTGAACGTCTCGATAACATCAAAGAACTTTAGCCTGCACAGCATAGCAGGACGTAGCAGGCGTTAAACAGAAGAGGGGGGGGGGGGATGGGAGAAAAAAAAACTCCTGCTATAAGAGCCCCCTTTTTTCATTTCTGCGCAAAATTCCTATTGGCTAAGACTCACTGACTAACTTATCAATTGTCTGTTGCCCAATCGCATCAAAAACAACCAACAATAGACGCGGACCAGAAAATGTATTAGCAAGGGTTTTGAGAGATGAAACGTGAAGAAATTTACGTTTAAACCCGAGTAAGAACCGATCGTGACACTTCTTTTAGCTGGAAGAGTTGTTTTTGACAGTTTAGCCTGTAGGATACGGGGAATATCTAACTTATCAAATGTTTGATATCGCCAGGAACTATGAACTGAACGGGAAAGCTTCGGTTCTCGCTATTTCGCCTTTCAAAAGTATCTTTGAAAGACAAGCTGCGGGAGATGGAATCACTGGCCTTTCCTTGTGCAAATTGCTCTAACTTTTCGGTGTTATTCGCCGATCCGAATTTAAAATACTACCTAATACTGACTATCTTCCACCGCCTCACAGTTCGTAGCCAAAGCAGTTTTAGGATTGCTTATAACACATCGTCTGCCGCGTTTCTGATTTGTGGCCACAACTCCTACAAATACGTTTAGACGACTTTTGCATCAATTAAAACTGAACCCAAAGGAACAACAGCAGTCGGCCAGCACAGTTTCTGGACATTTTGTAAATAAAATTTCGAAAGACGCTCTCCTCTTTTGCACCGGACTCGATACCACGGAACCTGTAGAGATTATTTCAATTATAATCCTTCTTTATATTTCCTATTTTCGAACTCTTGTTGGGAGTGGAGGACATTTCCACGCTAAAATGACCTCCATGTTTATGTTGTTATGTTGAGATATCCTCATTTTTCACACTTCGATAATTAATCAATAGCATTCCGGGAAATAATTTTTCAGTTGACTAAATTCCCGCAGGAAGTCAGTTTTGCCGATAAGCGCGCGCTAGTTTCTGATTGGTGAAACTGTTGACAGTAATTGACAGCTGTTGAAATCGGATTGCATCGAAACTGGTGGGCGTGATGCGAAAAAACCCAGTTCTTATAGCAGGCGTTCCTTCCCCTTCTTCTTCACGTTTTAATTTTTGCCTCCCTACCCCTTTTCAGTTTACGACTGCAACGCAGGCAAAAGGACTTACTCGAGCTATAAAAACAGAAATAAACATAACTTTTTTTTTTCGTCTTTCTATTTATTTATATAGAATCACTCGTGAAAATTTGGGATAACTTGTGAGAGCCGTGAAAACACTCATTCTCCCACCCTTTCTCCCGCGTTTCTACAATGAATGAGTTGCCAGTAATAGGATACCCGCGTTTGCGCCAAGAACTCTGGGATCGTCATGGGGGCAAACATTGCTAGTCTCTAGAAGGAAATATATGGCGAAAAGTTGTTTTGAGGTACAAGAAAACGATTTTTGAGAGGGATCAACGCTTTTTCGCCGTCGTTTTTATCGCAAATGGATTTGGGAAATGTTGATATGTGGAATATGTAAGTTTTTCTTTGAATAACCTTGAAACATGTGACAAAATCTACCGATAAACTCCGTTGCTTGCGTGAGGTTTATTGTGAAATTTACATCGCGTAATGGTCTGAAAATATTACAAAATTAATGAGGTATAAATCGAGAGGAAATAACCCAGTAAAGCCTTTTAAGTTGTGTACAGGCTACTTTTGGCTTATTTGAAAGCTCAGTCGTACAAATAATACTGGAAATAAGCCCGGTGGGGATCATTGTACTGTCTGGGGTTGATTTAATGACAAATGAGTCCGCCCGACTCATGCTGTGTGGCTACTGTGTTGCTCAAAGCCTTTGTTTTGCTTTTACAAGCACGTATTTCAGTGATTTTCCTTTTCTATATCAGATCAAGGGTAGCTCCTTGAATATATCTCTGAGTATTTGTATTTAAAAGTGCCATTTGTGCGTGATTATGCTTTCCAAAGTTTGGTATTGACGGTTGAGTGAAATTGCCCGACACAAAGGGTAGTAGTTCCTTCTGCAATTTTCGATTTCTGTTTTAGAGCTTCTTTTCTGTCTTAATATTTAACTTCTCGGAGGGTCTTTTCTACAATTTGCTCCAGGTAGCCTCTCGAGATCAGGCGTGTATTGAAATTTCCAATATTCTCTTCAATGTATTTCACAATAAACCTCACGCAAGCAAAAGGGAGTTTATCGGTAAATTTTATCACTTATTTCACGGTTATTCAAACAAAAACTTACATTTTCCATGTATCAACGTTGCCAAAATCAATTTGCGATAAAACAACGGCGAAAAAGCGTTGATCTCTTCCCAAAACCATGTTTTTGGGCGTCCAAACAACTTTTCGCCATACATTTCCTTCTAGCGACTTGCAATGTTTGCCCCCTGACGATCCCAGAGTTCTTTTCGCAAACACGGGTATCCGATTACTGGCAACTCATTCATTCGATAAGGCTATACGAAAATGATTCCCTATTTCGTCAATAGAATAACAAATGTAATGTTGCTGTTATAATATAATCTTTTTTTAACATAGGGTTGACCTGTAACTGCCAACCCTTGCGAGTGGAAAATTTGTCAAATGTCTGGAGTATCGAACGATGTAAGTGGATAATAATATTAACTTTTATTAAAATCTAACCTAGACCATTTGTTTAAACCAAATAATCTCTTTTGCCATGATTATTCCAACCGGTTGTAACCGTCTATTCTTGCAAAAGGAGTAAGCCCAACGTTATGTTTTCAATAAAAAATAGTCTTGCTGTGTCTTTTGGAGTTGAACTTAACAGGATTCTATCGACCACCCTTCACCCACCACCCTCTTGAACAGTTATGAGGACGGACAGAGGCGGAGGGGGAGGGGGCTGGGCGTTTCGTTGTTATCATTATGCTGGAAAAGAACTGTCGTGTGGATTTTAGTACATTTTTTGGTTGTTGCTGCATTTTGACATTCCCTATTATACCACTATGTATTGCTGCTTTTAGCTTTTAGTCGTGGCCTGCGAACAGTGTAACAAACGTACCGATAACGCTTTCAATAATCCTTAGCCTGTGACTCGCAGGAAGAAAAAAACCGCTGAGCACAGACTATGGCATCTATGCACGCAAACTTGATGATTTTCTTTTTGCTCGACAAACGGAGAATAGGAGTTGATAGGACGCGCCGCTGTCCTATTTCTGACAGAGGCTTCAATAGTATAATATATTTGTCCGTTCAACCCTTTGACTACCAATTTTTCACCCAAAAATGCCATATTTAACCGTTAAATCAGTTCTTTGCCTGCCATGACGCTAAATGGGCCAGTTTTGCTAAAAGAACTGATTTTTACCAAGACAGATTTCCCGAAGATTAGGAACAAAAATGTCCAATATTTCAATTTGGTGTAATTCCCCGTTCCGAACTGTTTTTCTTGTCCGTTTCCTTTCCTTTTTATCGGCCCTTTCACTTTCGCTACCTTTTGCGTTGCATATTCTTTCTGGCTGCCGTAAAAAGTTGGGTGTTGATTATGGGCAAAGCCTAGAAATGGCACCGTGATCAATTATGGATATAGTGAGCCATTTTACCTCCACTTTTGCACCAAAACTGATAACGTTGTTTTTCAATTTGCTACGTCACAATGCCGTCGATATCCAAAGCCGACCGTTGTGTGGATAGATCTATCCTAGCTCTACTATCTGCTTATCAAGAATATTTGGTGAAATAAAAATTGATGAAGTCACAAGTGGTACAAAGAGCACGACCACTCAGGACGTGTATATACGTCCCTGGGAGTCAAAGGGTTACATTAAGATTGGACCGAAAACAAACTTACAGTCCAATCAACTTTGAAAGATTGGAAAACAATCCCGTGGGCAGTTTTTCAATTTCGTTTTCTTCCAGGAACCTGAAATTAGGTAAAATGTTGTTTTTCTATTGTGCATACTTACATAATTATTTTTGCTTATTTAATGTTTTTTTTCCATCTTGTTAACATTTAAAGCAAAGCAAATAATATGAACGATTATAAACAACAACAACAACAAATAAGTGGTTTTGTCTTTCTTAGTAAGTTAACTAACTCCTTGTGCCTTAACAGTGTTTTTTGGTTTTGTTTTGTTTTGTTTTGTTTTGTTTCTCGTTTGTTTGTTTGTTTGTTTTTTCTAAAAGACATGTAAAGATATCTGACTGAATGCTTAATAGTATCATAAAAAAAAAATAATTTTGTTAGTTTTTTTTTTTTTTTGGCAGCGGAATCTTTGTTAGCTATAGTTTCCATCAGTATAAGCCTTTAAGTTCAGATTGAGGAACAAATAATATCAATTCTGGGTAATGAAAGGGCACGAAAGGGATTAGTATTCTGAAGACATGTAACATTGAAATATTGGAAATCGTTTTGTGTGACAAAGGTTTAACAACTCAAACTTTTTGTAATAACAAAAAAAGTGTATGACCAGTTCAGAGCTTTCTTTCTTTTCTTTTTTAAATTACTTTAAAAAAGAGCTAGAAAATGTTGCAAAAGTCATGAATTTTTCTGTACGCAAAGTCGACGTATTCCAATAAGGCGGAATTTAAACAGAAACGTCAATTAAGTGGCAGTCTCTCTAAAAGCGGTCCACTGCATTTCTGGTCGGAAAAACGTTTTCCCTCAAACTTTTCTCAGTGAACTATCTTGTGTCATTAGTAAATGCAAAGACTTAAGTTTTTGCAAATACGTCAAAATATATTTTTTTTTAGAGCTCAAAACAATCATAGCCGGAAAACGCCTAAATTTGAGCGTTCCAAGAACGGAAAATTGCCTAAATTGACGAGCTCGCTGCTCAAAGACCACCAAACGTAACAAAAAATTGTTATTATCCCTACATTAAGTGATCCTTCAAGGGTATGAAGTGCACGTTACTTTTGATATATTTTGTTTTGGGGGATCCTGAAAATTTATCTTTCACCACCCGTTCTATCACTTTCTGAAAACCTGCGAAAGTAGCTTGTCTTCGCTGGCGTTTATTTCCCAAGTCCAGACCCGACCGCTCAAAACTCGAACTGAATTCTGTTAAACAAGGGCTAGGAAGCATATAAATATAAAAATACCTTGCGCTTTTTATCTTCCTTTCCCACAGCGACTTCGAACTTTCTGTGCTTTATGCGAATCTCACACTTCATTATGCAAATTAGTTGTCACGCTAGTTCAGATTATTTTCATTCAAAACGCTTTCATGTTGTTTTAATTAATCATGCCACGTTTAAGATACACGGATCCGACAAAAACTAAAACTCAGAAACGGTTTAAATAGGTAGCATTGCTGAATTACTAGCAGTGATACCCAGACGCTATGTGGAAAAGTCAGGAAAACGTGGCCGGAATATTTGCAAATTTAGTCACGGTCCATTACTTCTACTAGTCCTGTTTATAGACCGGTCAGTTTGCAAAACTTTTCTAGTGTTTTTATTCTTTCTTTCCATTTTCCACTGATGTTTGTAAAGCAAAACGCACTATTTAGCCGATGTTAAAACTTGAAAATTGATATCAAATCTTTACAGAACGCTGCAATTGAAATCGACAACATCGTGACCTTCGTGATCTCAGCTGCGTTGCACAAGCCACAAAGATTTTACCTCCTTATCTGCTCCAAACACTGCAAAGTCAACCAACGTGTACAGGTTCGCACAGTGTGTATTCGCTTTAGCAATACTCATTATCTTACATTGAAACCTTCGTTGCTCTTTGGTTATAATAGGATTGCGATGCATTTGGAAAACACTTCAAAATGAGCATCGACTTGGTGACAATTATTGTTCTCCTAACTAAGTACTTCTTTATTTAATAACGTTTTCGTAACCAAATTACTCAGATCACTCTCATATGTTTTACTATACTCCAGAAGAGCGAGAATCAGGATGATCAAAAAGTCAACACAAGGATGACAATGGGTTGTGTTGTGGTGAGGGTGTCCTGACCTAACAGCTATGTGAACTCAGATGCCACTCAGGGGCAGCTAATTTGTCCTTTTCTCTATGGAGCAGTGCCCCTATTACCTCTGAAACTGCTTTCAACACATTACAGCCGGATAAAACACCAAATAACCCTAAAGTGTCTTAGCTGTCGTAAAATCCATTTCAATCGCTTTCTTGAGAAATGACGTTAAAAACAAGTCGTTTTGATGATATACATATAACACAACATATAACATATAACATATTTTATATGAAGTCACAAGTTTGGGGCATGCGCGTGACCAGGACAATTTTCTGTCATGTTACAATTTTATACGTAGGCAAGGTAACCAAAATCGCTGCGCAAGCTCCTTAAATTTGGATCCGACAGGCCGATGCCCCCGGGGCTGGGGCCCGTTACTCGAAGGTCCCGAAAAGTTTTCGCACCCGAAAAGCCGTAGCAAAATCTCA
Source organism: Orbicella franksi (assembly GCF_964199315.1). Classification (NCBI taxonomy): domain Eukaryota; kingdom Metazoa; phylum Cnidaria; class Anthozoa; order Scleractinia; family Merulinidae; genus Orbicella; species Orbicella franksi. The sequence continues at coordinate 11,397 of NW_027670406.1, forward strand.
AACCTTACGACTACAGAGCTGTTTTTTTCACATATTCCTAATATGAAGAGAAGTTCCCTTCATACAAGAAGTTTCAGGCGTATATACCTCTCTGTCTTTAAATACTGATTAACTAAAAATGGCTTTCCGGACCCCAAAAGTTTCCGGTGCTTTCGAGAAACAGGCTCCTGGGCCGTTGCTCGCAGGGAATATGGTCTAAATGCTTACAGGCACCACTAATACCTAGTCTCGTCCCCAGATCAGCTGCATACTATTTTTAAATACCAGCGTCTTTCACTGTCAATACTGTTGGGTGTTACAATTACATTCTGAAACCATTTCCTCCACTTTTGTAACAAGATCTGCCTTGGTATCTCTAGGTTGAAATGAGAGGTCGAAATGTGTACAGATCTCTTTAAGCATCTTCACCTTGAAATTTGGTAGCCTCGCCTCTCTTGCAAACGTGCACAGATCGTAAATATCGTACAAGATTGGGTGGGTCAAGCCTACTATCCCCAGGACAGCTTCCCTCGTTTCTCTCAAATGCTCCCCGTCTACACTAACTTGCAAGTGTACTGTACGGGTCCGCAAATGATCCCAGGACCGCAAATGATCCCGGACCGCAAATGATCCCCAAATTGGACCGCAAATGATCCCGGACCGGAAATGATCCCCGATAGGGAACGCAAATGATCCCGACTAAAGAATAAAGAATGGAATGGATGGTGGGATGGTGTGGATAGGGAATTGGCGTACGTGAATACCGATGTTTTTATTAAAGCCATCTTATAATTATAATGGCTTACAGCTTGCTCTTTTTTTCATACTTTCGACTAAATTTTGCTGCTAACTACGATGTTATGAATATCATCACCCAATCATCAAAACACGACTTGGCTTTCATTTCTTTGCAATTCTCAGTAAAATTATGATTATATCTTCCTTTGTTAAACATTGATATTTCGGTGTTATAGTTAAATCACATTTTATCAGCCATTAGCGCCACTCGTCTAAAGTTTTAAACTCAAATCTAACGCTGTGACCTGAGTGGACCCACAAGCCTACAACGCTTCATCACTCTGTAAAACACCTAGTGTGTAGCACTGGAAATTTGAACAAATTTATTTTGTAATTTTTCCTTGGTCGTATTTTGGCTTTAATTCCTCGGAAATGACTACTTAAGTATTCTAAGAAGCCAAAATTCCAAGCTATAGTTATAAAGTTCAGCTTCATGACCAAGCAAGGCCAAGGCTTCCGCTTCGTTTTGACAATTAGCTGCTTGATAAATGTTTGATGCTATCGCCACCAGGATTTCGAGAATGTTTACAAGTATGTATTTTTCTAAGACTTCTAATTCAATAGGTCGTCTTCACGTGACGTGCTTTTATCCTCATCAAGCATAAGAGGCGGTATATGTATATCTGTTTACACTTAGCGTGCTTCGTTTGGAAACCAGAGCATTTTGAATTTCAGGGTTATGGAGGCTGCGTGACACAAGGCTACGATTGAGTTTGTTGAAAAACATAAACTTATCTCATGATTTTGAGACTTTTTAGAAGTTAGAGCATTAGGAAAAGTGCTTATGTAAATGCTTGTTTGTTTAGTACTGATAATCAGTCGCCTAGAAAGCCAAAGTAAGTTCCAGATGTTTACACTATATTCCGGCCGCCATATTGGTGTACCACGGATGTACACCAACATGGCGTTTTCTTACTGGGCTCTGTAAATTTCTGGGAAACATTTACGACGAATATCTGAAGTTTGGGGAAATGCACAGGCCTAGAACTTGGAGAAGTGTCTTATTTAGTTATCTTCTATAGCGTACATCACAATTTCTTAGCTTTTTCCATTGGTTGGCTTCGATTTATTTATTACTTTTTTTTTATTGCGTGACAGTGAAAACGATCTGTACCCTTCGAAGAACAAAACAGCAACTGTGGAACATTTTTTTATAAAATGATAAAACATGTTTTTTTAGTTCATAATTTTTGTACATGTTCTCACCTTCCTCTGATATAAATCCATGCCATTCCTTATTTTTTGATCGGGATCATTTGCGATCCAATATGGGGATCATTTCCCGTCCGGGATCATTTGCGGTTCAATTTGGGGATCATTTGCGGTCCTGGGATCATTTGCGGACCCGTACAGTACTCCTCTGCTAAATCGTCGTCCTCCTCTGTGTCTGTATCTAGTTCACCTCCACTCATCAACTCTATTCGCTTCAGACTTCTCTGTTTTATGCTTGCAGACAATCTCGAAAAGAAACCTTGAATTTAACACTTCGAGAACCACTCCGTCCTATCAAACATTCTCTCTCCATCCATTGTGGAAGCAGTCTGTGTATCCTTCGCAACCTGGGCTGGATCTTTTTTCTGACCAGTGTCTTGCCCGATGTTAAACTTCTGCATCAGGTACTGCTTAGCCTTTTGAGAAAATCTCACACTTGCGTGTTTCTTTTGAAGTGCCCATCCCATTTGCAATCGTGAGGTACTTTTCAGGGATTCTGCCTCCGCCGTTGTTGCTCCGCTTGAACTTTCACTTTGCGAAGTCAATGTCTGGATGAAAACCTCTCCCATATAAAAATCTAAAACTGAGGTAAACTATTTTGCAAAGAAAAAACGATGAAATGTTTTAACGCCTGTGTTATGTAACAAAAGGTGTTTAAGAAAGTTACAATTTGTTGTACGCACCTGAATCGACTTGAACAAGAACACCATACATTTGATGGCTTTAGCCATTTCAAGATTCACTGAATATCGGCTCTTTGCCCTTTTCTGGCTCCTACCAGGACGCCCTCGATGTGCTGGATACTGACAGGCTGTTCTGGGTCGCCAGAACTTCCCATATGCGTGCCTGTACTTGGCGCATACGGAAATTTGCGCGACAAGCGACCCGTCTAAATCAAAAAGGCCAGTCCTCGCCAAGATAAGCTGTCCCTCTGTTATGGTCTCTCGTGACAAATGGATGAAAGCAAGGTAACTTTCTATGGAGTCACTGCATTGAAGTAAGCTAATGATACCTGATGTTCCTATTTAACCCCACAAAGGTCTGTACACGTGCGCGATAAAAAGCACGACATTTTGTTTTGAGATAGATATCCGTCTAATCTGATTTGTCAAACACGGTGGTAAAATTTCATCATGTAAGCTAGGCTTTAGCCAAAACTAACACTACACAACTAGCACTGAAATTTCTTGCCAAAAAAGCCCCTAAAATTAAATTACAAAACTGATGCTAAACGAGGCCACCAAAATTAGTTATAAAATTGCCTATTCCTGTTGTTGGGCGGTCGCTTCAACGGGTAATAAAAAAAAAGCCAAAATTGATTTTTTTGATATTGATTCTTGCCGCGCAAACTATTTCAAGTTACTAAATATTTAACTTCGCTCATAAATGATACGGATATATTAATCGGCGAAAACCTACAATGTTAAGCCATGTCGCCTTTCAACTGTCAGTTGCCGAATAGAAGATAATAAACAGAATAGAAGCTCATTGAATTGAATCCATTGGTCACAAATTATCCATTTCAGAGTTCATTGTAGAAGCCTTTCACGCGTATTGAAAGCTGAATTTTACATGTTTAAGTATTAGAACCCTCAGGCCCAGTTCAGACGTCGTGCTTTTGCCGTGCCGAGCTAAATTGAGGAATTAAGTTCGACAAAAACACGGCAGGAGCACAGCGTCTGAATCTAAGGCCCAGTTCAGACGTCGTGCTTCTGCCGTGCCGAACTAAATTCAGGAATTAAGTTCGACAAAAGCACGGCAGAAGCACGGCGTCTGAATCAAACTTTTGAATTAAGTTCGGCAAGCAATTAAGTTCGACAAGCTCTGCCGTGCTACACGACTCTGGCACGGCAGCGATTCAAACGTCGTGCTTCTGTCGCGCCAAACTAAATACACAAATTATGTCAATGTGTTTTGGCGAGATTTCGTTCCCTCGGGGAGTTAGGAGGAGAATTGTTACGAGGCTTCAGTAAACCCTGGATTTGATTCGACTCTGGCACGACGTCTGAATCAGAGTTGATTTCCTGTCGTGCTACAGTCGAACCAAATTGCAATTTAGTTCGGCACGGCAGAAGCACGACGTCTGAACTGGGCCTAACTTTTGAATTAAGTAATTGGCAAGCAATGGAGTTCGACAAGCCTTGCCGTGCTTCACGACTCTGGCGCGGCAGCGATTCAAACGTCGGGTTTCTGCCGCGCTAAACAAAATTCATAAATTATATTAATGTCTTTTGGCGAGGCTGCGTTCCCACAGGGAGTTAGGAGGAGAATTGTTACAAGGCATCAGTATATCCCGAATTTGGTTCGACTCTGTCACGACGTCTGAATCAAAGTTGTTTTCCTGCCGTGCTACCGTCGAACCTAATTGAAATTTAGTTCGGCACGGCAGAAGCACGACGTCTGAACTGGGCCTAAGTACATGCAAATATTGAATTACACATATTTCTGTTTTAAATCGTCAATAGAAGAAAAGCTAGATGCAAAAACATGAAAAAGTTTCCTGATTATATAGACCAAGTTTTACAGGCAACCAAATTTGCATGATACTTTGGAGCCACCACATCATTTCCCAACGATTTCATCGCGGCGCGGTACAAGGGAACAAATAAGTCACC
>NW_027670411.1:0-18986 GCF_964199315.1 Orbicella franksi
AACAAATTAAGATGTGTATAGTACGTGCTGATATGCTAGTTTCCGGTTCCGCTTAGTCAAAGAGTGGGACTGTATTCTGCTAGTTATAGACCTGAGGCTAGAAACTCCAGCGTTATATATTCCTTACCGTCGTCAGCCAGAATTGCGCATTTTTCAGCCCAAATTGAGGCGTATTCGGACAGGATTCCAAACAGTTAGCAAGCCAAAAGGTAACGGTTGGAAATTTGAAAACAGACATACACTTCAAAACTAATTGTAATTGCCGAGTATCGTTGGCGAATGCTGCTTGTCATTGCGCGCTTATTCAATTCAAAGATATCGCTATGTCTGCCAAGTTAAGCGGTACCGCACAACTTAAGATTTGCTTACAGTTGGTGGACTCACTGCGAACGAGAACGGGTGTTTTCCTATGCGGTGTTTGCTAGAATTTATCCATACACGATGTAGCTGAGCTGATCGGCCACTTCTCTCGAGGTCGCGTAAAGCCTTCTACATCCTCAATCAACGACATTTCAAGAAAACCAGCCAATATGTATTCTGCCTAAGCCAGAGGTTGGCCCATGTTAATCGTTTATGTCGCTATTGGCCGCTGGAAAACCGAGTCATGGAATTGCTTCCCACTAACAAATCGTTTAGGCCCTGAACTGCCTCGGTCTTAAAACTCTTAAAGTTCGGGAAAAGCAAAGCTTAGACTGAAAGCAAACAAGTCTCGATAACGCAGAAAATAAATCTGTTAGATGGACGGCAATACGGGAAACGTTTACCCGAAACATCAACCACAACAGCGACAGCAAAATACAAACAAATTGGAAAAAATCCAAAAAATCCAAAAATCAGTCAATCAATTTAAGAAAAACTATTGCGGCACCGAACAGCTTGGAAAAAAAACGAAGAAGACCAAGAAATAAAAAGAAAAAGAAATTTAAAAAATCAATCAATCAATAAAAAAATAAAAAATAAACCAAAGCGGCTTAAAAAAAAACCCCAAAAAATTAGAACTAAATAAGTCAATCGATTAATTAAACCAACAAAAATGTTCGGCGTGGCTGGGATTTTCTTCCCGGCCCGAGTTCAAATCTCAATCGGGGGAGAAGTTATTCGACCCCCAAGCCGTTCGAGAATAACCCCTTTAATAACATATTGAGACTTGAACTCACGACCGCCAGATGCGACCCTGGATCAGCCGCGCGCAGCCCATCCCGCAGGACCACCTGGAAATCCCTTGGGTTGTTGCTAACAAATTAAGATGTGTATAGTACGTGCTGATATGCTAGTTTCCGGTTCCGCTTAGTCAAAGAGTGGGACTGTATTCTGCTAGTTATAGACCTGAGGCTAGAAACTCCAGCGTTATATATTCCTTACCGTCGTCAGCCAGAATTGCGCATTTTTCAGCCCAAATTGAGGCGTATTCGGACAGGATTCCAAACAGTTAGCAAGCCAAAAGGTAACGGTTGGAAATTTGAAAACAGACATACACTTCAAAACTAATTGTAATTGCCGAGTATCGTTGGCGAATGCTGCTTGTCATTGCGCGCTTATTCAATTCAAAGATATCGCTATGTCTGCCAAGTTAAGCGGTACCGCACAACTTAAGATTTGCTTACAGTTGGTGGACTCACTGCGAACGAGAACGGGTGTTTTCCTATGCGGTGTTTGCTAGAATTTATCCATACACGATGTAGCTGAGCTGATCGGCCACTTCTCTCGAGGTCGCGTAAAGCCTTCTACATCCTCAATCAACGACATTTCAAGAAAACCAGCCAATATGTATTCTGCCTAAGCCAGAGGTTGGCCCATGTTAATCGTTTATGTCGCTATTGGCCGCTGGAAAACCGAGTCATGGAATTGCTTCCCACTAACAAATCGTTTAGGCCCTGAACTGCCTCGGTCTTAAAACTCTTAAAGTTCGGGAAAAGCAAAGCTTAGACTGAAAGCAAACAAGTCTCGATAACGCAGAAAATAAATCTGTTAGATGGACGGCAATACGGGAAACGTTTACCCGAAACATCAACCACAACAGCGACAGCAAAATACAAACAAATTGGAAAAAATCCAAAAAATCCAAAAATCAGTCAATCAATTTAAGAAAAACTATTGCGGCACCGAACAGCTTGGAAAAAAAACGAAGAAGACCAAGAAATAAAAAGAAAAAGAAATTTAAAAAATCAATCAATCAATAAAAAAATAAAAAATAAACCAAAGCGGCTTAAAAAAAAACCCCAAAAAATTAGAACTAAATAAGTCAATCGATTAATTAAACCAACAAAAATGTTCGGCGTGGCTGGGATTTTCTTCCCGGCCCGAGTTCAAATCTCAATCGGGGGAGAAGTTATTCGACCCCCAAGCCGTTCGAGAATAACCCCTTTAATAACATATTGAGACTTGAACTCACGACCGCCAGATGCGACCCTGGATCAGCCGCGCGCAGCCCATCCCGCAGGACCACCTGGAAATCCCTTGGGTTGTTGCTAACAAATTAAGATGTGTATAGTACGTGCTGATATGCTAGTTTCCGGTTCCGCTTAGTCAAAGAGTGGGGACTGTATTCTGCTAGTTATAGACCTGAGGCTAGAAACTCCAGCGTTATATATTCCTTACCGTCGTCAGCCAGAATTGCGCATTTTTCAGCCCAAATTGAGGCGTATTCGGACAGGATTCCAAACAGTTAGCAAGCCAAAAGGTAACGGTTGGAAATTTGAAAACAGACATACACTTCAAAACTAATTGTAATTGCCGAGTATCGTTGGCGAATGCTGCTTGTCATTGCGCGCTTATTCAATTCAAAGATATCGCTATGTCTGCCAAGTTAAGCGGTACCGCACAACTTAAGATTTGCTTACAGTTGGTGGACTCACTGCGAACGAGAACGGGTGTTTTCCTATGCGGTGTTTGCTAGAATTTATCCATACACGATGTAGCTGAGCTGATCGGCCACTTCTCTCGAGGTCGCGTAAAGCCTTCTACATCCTCAATCAACGACATTTCAAGAAAACCAGCCAATATGTATTCTGCCTAAGCCAGAGGTTGGCCCATGTTAATCGTTTATGTCGCTATTGGCCGCTGGAAAACCGAGTCATGGAATTGCTTCCCACTAACAAATCGTTTAGGCCCTGAACTGCCTCGGTCTTAAAACTCTTAAAGTTCGGGAAAAGCAAAGCTTAGACTGAAAGCAAACAAGTCTCGATAACGCAGAAAATAAATCTGTTAGATGGACGGCAATACGGGAAACGTTTACCCGAAACATCAACCACAACAGCGACAGCAAAATACAAACAAATTGGAAAAAATCCAAAAAATCCAAAAATCAGTCAATCAATTTAAGAAAAACTATTGCGGCACCGAACAGCTTGGAAAAAAAACGAAGAAGACCAAGAAATAAAAAGAAAAAGAAATTTAAAAAATCAATCAATCAATAAAAAAATAAAAAATAAACCAAAGCGGCTTAAAAAAAAACCCCAAAAAATTAGAACTAAATAAGTCAATCGATTAATTAAACCAACAAAAATGTTCGGCGTGGCTGGGATTTTCTTCCCGGCCCGAGTTCAAATCTCAATCGGGGGAGAAGTTATTCGACCCCCAAGCCGTTCGAGAATAACCCCTTTAATAACATATTGAGACTTGAACTCACGACCGCCAGATGCGACCCTGGATCAGCCGCGCGCAGCCCATCCCGCAGGACCACCTGGAAATCCCTTGGGTTGTTGCTAACAAATTAAGATGTGTATAGTACGTGCTGATATGCTAGTTTCCGGTTCCGCTTAGTCAAAGAGTGGGACTGTATTCTGCTAGTTATAGACCTGAGGCTAGAAACTCCAGCGTTATATATTCCTTACCGTCGTCAGCCAGAATTGCGCATTTTTCAGCCCAAATTGAGGCGTATTCGGACAGGATTCCAAACAGTTAGCAAGCCAAAAGGTAACGGTGGAAATTTGAAAACAGACATACACTTCAAAACTAATTGTAATTGCCGAGTATCGTTGGCGAATGCTGCTTGTCATTGCGCGCTTATTCAATTCAAAGATATCGCTATGTCTGCCAAGTTAAGCGGTACCGCACAACTTAAGATTTGCTTACAGTTGGTGGACTCACTGCGAACGAGAACGGGTGTTTTCCTATGCGGTGTTTGCTAGAATTTATCCATACACGATGTAGCTGAGCTGATCGGCCACTTCTCTCGAGGTCGCGTAAAGCCTTCTACATCCTCAATCAACGACATTTCAAGAAAACCAGCCAATATGTATTCTGCCTAAGCCAGAGGTTGGCCCATGTTAATCGTTTATGTCGCTATTGGCCGCTGGAAAACCGAGTCATGGAATTGCTTCCCACTAACAAATCGTTTAGGCCCTGAACTGCCTCGGTCTTAAAACTCTTAAAGTTCGGGAAAAGCAAAGCTTAGACTGAAAGCAAACAAGTCTCGATAACGCAGAAAATAAATCTGTTAGATGGACGGCAATACGGGAAACGTTTACCCGAAACATCAACCACAACAGCGACAGCAAAATACAAACAAATTGGAAAAAATCCAAAAAATCCAAAAATCAGTCAATCAATTTAAGAAAAACTATTGCGGCACCGAACAGCTTGGAAAAAAAAACGAAGAAGACCAAGAAATAAAAAGAAAAAGAAATTTAAAAAATCAATCAATCAATAAAAAAATAAAAAATAAACCAAAGCGGCTTAAAAAAAAACCCCAAAAAATTAGAACTAAATAAGTCAATCGATTAATTAAACCAACAAAAATGTTCGGCGTGGCTGGGATTTTCTTCCCGGCCCGAGTTCAAATCTCAATCGGGGGAGAAGTTATTCGACCCCCAAGCCGTTCGAGAATAACCCCTTTAATAACATATTGAGACTTGAACTCACGACCGCCAGATGCGACCCTGGATCAGCCGCGCGCAGCCCATCCCGCAGGACCACCTGGAAATCCCTTGGGTTGTTGCTAACAAATTAAGATGTGTATAGTACGTGCTGATATGCTAGTTTCCGGTTCCGCTTAGTCAAAGAGTGGGACTGTATTCTGCTAGTTATAGACCTGAGGCTAGAAACTCCAGCGTTATATATTCCTTACCGTCGTCAGCCAGAATTGCGCATTTTTCAGCCCAAATTGAGGCGTATTCGGACAGGATTCCAAACAGTTAGCAAGCCAAAAGGTAACGGTTGGAAATTTGAAAACAGACATACACTTCAAAACTAATTGTAATTGCCGAGTATCGTTGGCGAATGCTGCTTGTCATTGCGCGCTTATTCAATTCAAAGATATCGCTATGTCTGCCAAGTTAAGCGGTACCGCACAACTTAAGATTTGCTTACAGTTGGTGGACTCACTGCGAACGAGAACGGGTGTTTTCCTATGCGGTGTTTGCTAGAATTTATCCATACACGATGTAGCTGAGCTGATCGGCCACTTCTCTCGAGGTCGCGTAAAGCCTTCTACATCCTCAATCAACGACATTTCAAGAAAACCAGCCAATATGTATTCTGCCTAAGCCAGAGGTTGGCCCATGTTAATCGTTTATGTCGCTATTGGCCGCTGGAAAACCGAGTCATGGAATTGCTTCCCACTAACAAATCGTTTAGGCCCTGAACTGCCTCGGTCTTAAAACTCTTAAAGTTCGGGAAAAGCAAAGCTTAGACTGAAAGCAAACAAGTCTCGATAACGCAGAAAATAAATCTGTTAGATGGACGGCAATACGGGAAACGTTTACCCGAAACATCAACCACAACAGCGACAGCAAAATACAAACAAATTGGAAAAAATCCAAAAAATCCAAAAATCAGTCAATCAATTTAAGAAAAACTATTGCGGCACCGAACAGCTTGGAAAAAAAACGAAGAAGACCAAGAAATAAAAAGAAAAAGAAATTTAAAAAATCAATCAATCAATAAAAAAATAAAAAATAAACCAAAGCGGCTTAAAAAAAAAACCCCAAAAAATTAGAACTAAATAAGTCAATCGATTAATTAAACCAACAAAAATGTTCGGCGTGGCTGGGATTTTCTTCCCGGCCCGAGTTCAAATCTCAATCGGGGGAGAAGTTATTCGACCCCCAAGCCGTTCGAGAATAACCCCTTTAATAACATATTGAGACTTGAACTCACGACCGCCAGATGCGACCCTGGATCAGCCGCGCGCAGCCCATCCCGCAGGACCACCTGGAAATCCCTTGGGTTGTTGCTAACAAATTAAGATGTGTATAGTACGTGCTGATATGCTAGTTTCCGCTTCCGCTTAGTCAAAGAGTGGGACTGTATTCTGCTAGTTATAGACCTGAGGCTAGAAACTCCAGCGTTATATATTCCTTACCGTCGTCAGCCAGAATTGCGCATTTTTCAGCCCAAATTGAGGCGTATTCGGACAGGATTCCAAACAGTTAGCAAGCCAAAAGGTAACGGTTGGAAATTTGAAAACAGACATACACTTCAAAACTAATTGTAATTGCCGAGTATCGTTGGCGAATGCTGCTTGTCATTGCGCGCTTATTCAATTCAAAGATATCGCTATGTCTGCCAAGTTAAGCGGTACCGCACAACTTAAGATTTGCTTACAGTTGGTGGACTCACTGCGAACGAGAACGGGTGTTTTCCTATGCGGTGTTTGCTAGAATTTATCCATACACGATGTAGCTGAGCTGATCGGCCACTTCTCTCGAGGTCGCGTAAAGCCTTCTACATCCTCAATCAACGACATTTCAAGAAAACCAGCCAATATGTATTCTGCCTAAGCCAGAGGTTGGCCCATGTTAATCGTTTATGTCGCTATTGGCCGCTGGAAAACCGAGTCATGGAATTGCTTCCCACTAACAAATCGTTTAGGCCCTGAACTGCCTCGGTCTTAAAACTCTTAAAGTTCGGGAAAAGCAAAGCTTAGACTGAAAGCAAACAAGTCTCGATAACGCAGAAAATAAATCTGTTAGATGGACGGCAATACGGGAAACGTTTACCCGAAACATCAACCACAACAGCGACAGCAAAATACAAACAAATTGGAAAAAATCCAAAAAATCCAAAAATCAGTCAATCAATTTAAGAAAAACTATTGCGGCACCGAACAGCTTGGAAAAAAAACGAAGAAGACCAAGAAATAAAAAGAAAAAGAAATTTAAAAAATCAATCAATCAATAAAAAAATAAAAAATAAACCAAAGCGGCTTAAAAAAAAACCCCAAAAAATTAGAACTAAATAAGTCAATCGATTAATTAAACCAACAAAAATGTTCGGCGTGGCTGGGATTTTCTTCCCGGCCCGAGTTCAAATCTCAATCGGGGGAGAAGTTATTCGACCCCCAAGCCGTTCGAGAATAACCCCTTTAATAACATATTGAGACTTGAACTCACGACCGCCAGATGCGACCCTGGATCAGCCGCGCGCAGCCCATCCCGCAGGACCACCTGGAAATCCCTTGGGTTGTTGCTAACAAATTAAGATGTGTATAGTACGTGCTGATATGCTAGTTTCCGGTTCCGCTTAGTCAAAGAGTGGGACTGTATTCTGCTAGTTATAGACCTGAGGCTAGAAACTCCAGCGTTATATATTCCTTACCGTCGTCAGCCAGAATTGCGCATTTTTCAGCCCAAATTGAGGCGTATTCGGACAGGATTCCAAACAGTTAGCAAGCCAAAAGGTAACGGTTGGAAATTTGAAAACAGACATACACTTCAAAACTAATTGTAATTGCCGAGTATCGTTGGCGAATGCTGCTTGTCATTGCGCGCTTATTCAATTCAAAGATATCGCTATGTCTGCCAAGTTAAGCGGTACCGCACAACTTAAGATTTGCTTACAGTTGGTGGACTCACTGCGAACGAGAACGGGTGTTTTCCTATGCGGTGTTTGCTAGAATTTATCCATACACGATGTAGCTGAGCTGATCGGCCACTTCTCTCGAGGTCGCGTAAAGCCTTCTACATCCTCAATCAACGACATTTCAAGAAAACCAGCCAATATGTATTCTGCCTAAGCCAGAGGTTGGCCCATGTTAATCGTTTATGTCGCTATTGGCCGCTGGAAAACCGAGTCATGGAATTGCTTCCCACTAACAAATCGTTTAGGCCCTGAACTGCCTCGGTCTTAAAACTCTTAAAGTTCGGGAAAAGCAAAGCTTAGACTGAAAGCAAACAAGTCTCGATAACGCAGAAAATAAATCTGTTAGATGGACGGCAATACGGGAAACGTTTACCCGAAACATCAACCACAACAGCGACAGCAAAATACAAACAAATTGGAAAAAATCCAAAAAATCCAAAAATCAGTCAATCAATTTAAGAAAAACTATTGCGGCACCGAACAGCTTGGAAAAAAAACGAAGAAGACCAAGAAATAAAAAGAAAAAGAAATTTAAAAAATCAATCAATCAATAAAAAAATAAAAAATAAACCAAAGCGGCTTAAAAAAAAACCCCAAAAAATTAGAACTAAATAAGTCAATCGATTAATTAAACCAACAAAAATGTTCGGCGTGGCTGGGATTTTCTTCCCGGCCCGAGTTCAAATCTCAATCGGGGGAGAAGTTATTCGACCCCCAAGCCGTTCGAGAATAACCCCTTTAATAACATATTGAGACTTGAACTCACGACCGCCAGATGCGACCCTGGATCAGCCGCGCGCAGCCCATCCCGCAGGACCACCTGGAAATCCCTTGGGTTGTTGCTAACAAATTAAGATGTGTATAGTACGTGCTGATATGCTAGTTTCCGGTTCCGCTTAGTCAAAGAGTGGGACTGTATTCTGCTAGTTATAGACCTGAGGCTAGAAACTCCAGCGTTATATATTCCTTACCGTCGTCAGCCAGAATTGCGCATTTTTCAGCCCAAATTGAGGCGTATTCGGACAGGATTCCAAACAGTTAGCAAGCCAAAAGGTAACGGTTGGAAATTTGAAAACAGACATACACTTCAAAACTAATTGTAATTGCCGAGTATCGTTGGCGAATGCTGCTTGTCATTGCGCGCTTATTCAATTCAAAGATATCGCTATGTCTGCCAAGTTAAGCGGTACCGCACAACTTAAGATTTGCTTACAGTTGGTGGACTCACTGCGAACGAGAACGGGTGTTTTCCTATGCGGTGTTTGCTAGAATTTATCCATACACGATGTAGCTGAGCTGATCGGCCACTTCTCTCGAGGTCGCGTAAAGCCTTCTACATCCTCAATCAACGACATTTCAAGAAAACCAGCCAATATGTATTCTGCCTAAGCCAGAGGTTGGCCCATGTTAATCGTTTATGTCGCTATTGGCCGCTGGAAAACCGAGTCATGGAATTGCTTCCCACTAACAAATCGTTTAGGCCCTGAACTGCCTCGGTCTTAAAACTCTTAAAGTTCGGGAAAAGCAAAGCTTAGACTGAAAGCAAACAAGTCTCGATAACGCAGAAAATAAATCTGTTAGATGGACGGCAATACGGGAAACGTTTACCCGAAACATCAACCACAACAGCGACAGCAAAATACAAACAAATTGGAAAAAATCCAAAAAATCCAAAAATCAGTCAATCAATTTAAGAAAAACTATTGCGGCACCGAACAGCTTGGAAAAAAAACGAAGAAGACCAAGAAATAAAAAGAAAAAGAAATTTAAAAAATCAATCAATCAATAAAAAAATAAAAAATAAACCAAAGCGGCTTAAAAAAAAACCCCAAAAAATTAGAACTAAATAAGTCAATCGATTAATTAAACCAACAAAAATGTTCGGCGTGGCTGGGATTTTCTTCCCGGCCCGAGTTCAAATCTCAATCGGGGGAGAAGTTATTCGACCCCCAAGCCGTTCGAGAATAACCCCTTTAATAACATATTGAGACTTGAACTCACGACCGCCAGATGCGACCCTGGATCAGCCGCGCGCAGCCCATCCCGCAGGACCACCTGGAAATCCCTTGGGTTGTTGCTAACAAATTAAGATGTGTATAGTACGTGCTGATATGCTAGTTTCCGGTTCCGCTTAGTCAAAGAGTGGGACTGTATTCTGCTAGTTATAGACCTGAGGCTAGAAACTCCAGCGTTATATATTCCTTACCGTCGTCAGCCAGAATTGCGCATTTTTCAGCCCAAATTGAGGCGTATTCGGACAGGATTCCAAACAGTTAGCAAGCCAAAAGGTAACGGTTGGAAATTTGAAAACAGACATACACTTCAAAACTAATTGTAATTGCCGAGTATCGTTGGCGAATGCTGCTTGTCATTGCGCGCTTATTCAATTCAAAGATATCGCTATGTCTGCCAAGTTAAGCGGTACCGCACAACTTAAGATTTGCTTACAGTTGGTGGACTCACTGCGAACGAGAACGGGTGTTTTCCTATGCGGTGTTTGCTAGAATTTATCCATACACGATGTAGCTGAGCTGATCGGCCACTTCTCTCGAGGTCGCGTAAAGCCTTCTACATCCTCAATCAACGACATTTCAAGAAAACCAGCCAATATGTATTCTGCCTAAGCCAGAGGTTGGCCCATGTTAATCGTTTATGTCGCTATTGGCCGCTGGAAAACCGAGTCATGGAATTGCTTCCCACTAACAAATCGTTTAGGCCCTGAACTGCCTCGGTCTTAAAACTCTTAAAGTTCGGGAAAAGCAAAGCTTAGACTGAAAGCAAACAAGTCTCGATAACGCAGAAAATAAATCTGTTAGATGGACGGCAATACGGGAAACGTTTACCCGAAACATCAACCACAACAGCGACAGCAAAATACAAACAAATTGGAAAAAATCCAAAAAATCCAAAAATCAGTCAATCAATTTAAGAAAAACTATTGCGGCACCGAACAGCTTGGAAAAAAAACGAAGAAGACCAAGAAATAAAAAGAAAAAGAAATTTAAAAAATCAATCAATCAATAAAAAAATAAAAAATAAACCAAAGCGGCTTAAAAAAAAACCCCAAAAAATTAGAACTAAATAAGTCAATCGATTAATTAAACCAACAAAAATGTTCGGCGTGGCTGGGATTTTCTTCCCGGCCCGAGTTCAAATCTCAATCGGGGGAGAAGTTATTCGACCCCCAAGCCGTTCGAGAATAACCCCTTTAATAACATATTGAGACTTGAACTCACGACCGCCAGATGCGACCCTGGATCAGCCGCGCGCAGCCCATCCCGCAGGACCACCTGGAAATCCCTTGGGTTGTTGCTAACAAATTAAGATGTGTATAGTACGTGCTGATATGCTAGTTTCCGGTTCCGCTTAGTCAAAGAGTGGGACTGTATTCTGCTAGTTATAGACCTGAGGCTAGAAACTCCAGCGTTATATATTCCTTACCGTCGTCAGCCAGAATTGCGCATTTTTCAGCCCAAATTGAGGCGTATTCGGACAGGATTCCAAACAGTTAGCAAGCCAAAAGGTAACGGTTGGAAATTTGAAAACAGACATACACTTCAAAACTAATTGTAATTGCCGAGTATCGTTGGCGAATGCTGCTTGTCATTGCGGCTTATTCAATTCAAAGATATCGCTATGTCTGCCAAGTTAAGCGGTACCGCACAACTTAAGATTTGCTTACAGTTGGTGGACTCACTGCGAACGAGAACGGGTGTTTTCCTATGCAGTGTTTGCTAGAATTTATCCATACACGATGTAGCTGAGCTGATCGGCCACTCTCTCGAGGTCGCGTAAAGCCTTCTACATCCTCAATCAACGACATTTCAAGAAAACCAGCCAATATGTATTCTGCCTAAGCCAGAGGTTGGCCATGTTAATCGTTTATGTCGCTATTGGCCGCTGAAAACCGAGTCATGGAATTGCTTCCCACTAACAAATCGTTTAGGCCCTGAACTGCCTCGGTCTTAAAACTCTTAAAGTTCGGGAAAAGCAAAGCTTAGACTGAAAGCAAACAAGTCTCGATAACGCAGAAAATAAATCTGTTAGATGGACGGCAATACGGGAAACGTTTACCCGAAACATCAACCACAACAGCGACAGCAAAATACAAACAAATTGGAAAAAATCCAAAAAAATCCAAAAATCAGTCAATCAATTTAAGAAAAACTATTGCGGCACCGAACAGCTTGGAAAAAAACGAAGAAGACCAAGAAATAAAAAGAAAAAGAAATTTTAAAAAATCAATCAATCAATAAAAAAATAAAAAATAAACCAAAGCGGCTTAAAAAAAAAACCCCAAAAAATTAGAACTAAATAAGTCAATCGATTAATTAAACCAACAAAAATGTTCGGCGTGGCTGGGATTTTCTTCCCGGCCCGAGTTCAAATCTCAATCGGGGAGAAGTTATTCGGACCCCCAAGCCGTTCGAGAATAACCCCTTTAATAACATATTGAGACTTGAACTCACGACCGCCAGATGCGACCCTGGATCAGCCGCGCGCAGCCCATCCCGCAGGACCACCTGGGGAAATCCCTTGGGTTGTTGCTAACAAATTAAGATGTGTATAGTACGTGCTGAATATGCTAGTTTCCGGTTCCGCTTAGTCAAAGAGTGGGACTGTATTCTGCATAGTTATAGACCTAGGCTAGAAACTCCAGCGTTATATATTCCTTACCGTCGTCAGCCAGAATTGCGCATTTTTCAGCCCAAATTGGTATTCGGACAGGATTCCAAACAGTTAGCAAGCCAAAAGGTAACGGTTGGAAATTTGAAAACAGACATACACTTCAAAACTAATTGTAATTGCCGAGTATCGTTGGCGAATGCTGCTTGTCATTGCGCGCTTATTCAATTCAAAGATATCGCTATGTCTGCCAAGTTAAGCGGTACCGCACAACTTAAGATTTGCTTACAGTTGGTGGACTCACTGCGAACGAGAACGGGTGTTTTCCTATGCGGTGTTTGCTAGAATTTATCCATACACGATGTAGCTGAGCTGATCGGCCACTTCTCTCGAGGTCGCGTAAAGCCTTCTACATCCTCAATCAACGACATTTCAAGAAAACCAGCCAATATGTATTCTGCCTAAGCCAGAGGTTGGCCCATGTTAATCGTTTATGTCGCTATTGGCCGCTGGAAAACCGAGTCATGGAATTGCTTCCCACTAACAAATCGTTTAGGCCCTGAACTGCCTCGGTCTTAAAACTCTTAAAGTTCGGGAAAAGCAAAGCTTAGACTGAAAGCAAACAAGTCTCGATAACGCAGAAAATAAATCTGTTAGATGGACGGCAATACGGGAAACGTTTACCCGAAACATCAACCACAACAGCGACAGCAAAATACAAACAAATTGGAAAAAATCCAAAAAATCCAAAAATCAGTCAATCAATTTAAGAAAAACTATTGCGGCACCGAACAGCTTGGAAAAAAAACGAAGAAGACCAAGAAATAAAAAGAAAAAGAAATTTAAAAAATCAATCAATCAATAAAAAATAAAAAATAAACCAAAGCGGCTTAAAAAAAAACCCCAAAAAATTAGAACTAATAAGTCAATCGATTAATTAAACCAACAAAAATGTTCGGCGTGGCTGGGATTTTCTTCCCGGCCCGAGTTCAAATCTCAATCGGGGGAGAAGTTATTCGACCCCCAAGCCGTTCGAGAATAACCCCTTTAATAACATATTGAGACTTGAACTCACGACCGCCAGATGCGACCCTGGATCAGCCGCGCGCAGCCCATCCCGCAGGACCACCTGGAAATCCCTTGGGTTGTTGCTAACAAATTAAGATGTGTATAGTACGTGCTGATATGCTAGTTTCCGGTTCCGCTTAGTCAAAGAGTGGGACTGTATTCTGCTAGTTATAGACCTGAGGCTAGAAACTCCAGCGTTATATATTCCTTACCGTCGTCAGCCAGAATTGCGCATTTTTCAGCCCAAATTGAGGCGTATTCGGACAGGATTCCAAACAGTTAGCAAGCCAAAGGTAACGGTTGGAAATTTGAAAACAGACATACACTTCAAAACTAATTGTAATTGCCTGCCGAGTATCGTTGGCGAATGCTGCTTGTCATTGCGCGCTTATTCAATTCAAAGATATCGCTATGTCTGCCAAGTTAAGCGGTACCGCACAACTTAAGATTTGCTTACAGTTGGTGGACTCACTGCGAACGAGAACGGGTGTTTTCCTATGCGGTGTTTGCTAGAATTTATCCATACACGATGTAGCTGAGCTGATCGGCCACTTCTCTCGAGGTCGCGTAAAGCCTTCTACATCCTCAATCAACGACATTTCAAGAAAACCAGCCAATATGTATTCTGCCTAAGCCAGAGGTTGGCCCATGTTAATCGTTTATGTCGCTATTGGCCGCTGGAAAACCGAGTCATGGAATTGCTTCCCACTAACAAATCGTTTAGGCCCTGAACTGCCTCGGTCTTAAAACTCTTAAAGTTCGGGAAAAGCAAAGCTTAGACTGAAAGCAAACAAGTCTCGATAACGCAGAAAATAAATCTGTTAGATGGACGGCAATACGGGAAACGTTTACCCGAAACATCAACCACAACAGCGACAGCAAAATACAAACAAATTGGAAAAAATCCAAAAAATCCAAAAATCAGTCAATCAATTTAAGAAAAACTATTGCGGCACCGAACAGCTTGGAAAAAAAACGAAGAAGACCAAGAAATAAAAAGAAAAAGAAATTTAAAAAATCAATCAATCAATAAAAAAATAAAAAATAAACCAAAGCGGCTTAAAAAAAAACCCCAAAAAATTAGAACTAAATAAGTCAATCGATTAATTAAACCAACAAAAATGTTCGGCGTGGCTGGGATTTTCTTCCCGGCCCGAGTTCAAATCTCAATCGGGGGAGAAGTTATTCGACCCCCAAGCCGTTCGAGAATAACCCCTTTAATAACATATTGAGACTTGAACTCACGACCGCCAGATGCGACCCTGGATCAGCCGCGCGCAGCCCATCCCGCAGGACCACCTGGAAATCCCTTGGGTTGTTGCTAACAAATTAAGATGTGTATAGTACGTGCTGATATGCTAGTTTCCGGTTCCGCTTAGTCAAAGAGTGGGACTGTATTCTGCTAGTTATAGACCTGAGGCTAGAAACTCCAGCGTTATATATTCCTTACCGTCGTCAGCCAGAATTGCGCATTTTTCAGCCCAAATTGAGGCGTATTCGGACAGGATTCCAAACAGTTAGCAAGCCAAAAGGTAACGGTTGGAAATTTGAAAACAGACATACACTTCAAAACTAATTGTAATTGCCGAGTATCGTTGGCGAATGCTGCTTGTCATTGCGCGCTTATTCAATTCAAAGATATCGCTATGTCTGCCAAGTTAAGCGGTACCGCACAACTTAAGATTTGCTTACAGTTGGTGGACTCACTGCGAACGAGAACGGGTGTTTTCCTATGCGGTGTTTGCTAGAATTTTATCCATACACGATGTAGCTGAGCTGATCGGCCACTTCTCTCGAGGTCGCGTAAAGCCTTCTACATCCTCAATCAACGACATTTCAAGAAAACCAGCCAATATGTATTCTGCCTAAGCCAGAGGTTGGCCCATGTTAATCGTTTATGTCGCTATTGGCCGCTGGAAAACCGAGTCATGGAATTGCTTCCCACTAACAAATCGTTTAGGCCCTGAACTGCCTCGGTCTTAAAACTCTTAAAGTTCGGGAAAAGCAAAGCTTAGACTGAAAGCAAACAAGTCTCGATAACGCAGAAAATAAATCTGTTAGATGGACGGCAATACGGGAAACGTTTACCCGAAACATCAACCACAACAGCGACAGCAAAATACAAACAAATTGGAAAAAATCCAAAAAATCCAAAAATCAGTCAATCAATTTAAGAAAAACTATTGCGGCACCGAACAGCTTGGAAAAAAAACGAAGAAGACCAAGAAATAAAAAGAAAAAGAAATTTAAAAAATCAATCAATCAATAAAAAAATAAAAAATAAACCAAAGCGGCTTAAAAAAAAACCCCAAAAAATTAGAACTAAATAAGTCAATCGATTAATTAAACCAACAAAAATGTTCGGCGTGGCTGGGATTTTCTTCCCGGCCCGAGTTCAAATCTCAATCGGGGGAGAAGTTATTCGACCCCCAAGCCGTTCGAGAATAACCCCTTTAATAACATATTGAGACTTGAACTCACGACCGCCAGATGCGACCCTGGATCAGCCGCGCGCAGCCCATCCCGCAGGACCACCTGGAAATCCCTTGGGTTGTTGCTAACAAATTAAGATGTGTATAGTACGTGCTGATATGCTAGTTTCCGGTTCCGCTTAGTCAAAGAGTGGGACTGTATTCTGCTAGTTATAGACCTGAGGCTAGAAACTCCAGCGTTATATATTCCTTACCGTCGTCAGCCAGAATTGCGCATTTTTCAGCCCAAATTGAGGCGTATTCGGACAGGATTCCAAACAGTTAGCAAGCCAAAAGGTAACGGTTGGAAATTTGAAAACAGACATACACTTCAAAACTAATTGTAATTGCCGAGTATCGTTGGCGAATGCTGCTTGTCATTGCGCGCTTATTCAATTCAAAGATATCGCTATGTCTGCCAAGTTAAGCGGTACCGCACAACTTAAGATTTGCTTACAGTTGGTGGACTCACTGCGAACGAGAACGGGTGTTTTCCTATGCGGTGTTTGCTAGAATTTATCCATACACGATGTAGCTGAGCTGATCGGCCACTTCTCTCGAGGTCGCGTAAAGCCTTCTACATCCTCAATCAACGACATTTCAAGAAAACCAGCCAATATGTATTCTGCCTAAGCCAGAGGTTGGCCCATGTTAATCGTTTATGTCGCTATTGGCCGCTGGAAAACCGAGTCATGGAATTGCTTCCCACTAACAAATCGTTTAGGCCCTGAACTGCCTCGGTCTTAAAACTCTTAAAGTTCGGGAAAAGCAAAGCTTAGACTGAAAGCAAACAAGTCTCGATAACGCAGAAAATAAATCTGTTAGATGGACGGCAATACGGGAAACGTTTTACCCGAAACATCAACCACAACAGCGACAGCAAAATACAAACAAATTGGAAAAAATCCAAAAAATCCAAAAATCAGTCAATCAATTTAAGAAAAACTATTGCGGCACCGAACAGCTTGGAAAAAAAACGAAGAAGACCAAGAAATAAAAAGAAAAAGAAATTTAAAAAATCAATCAATCAATAAAAAAATAAAAAATAAACCAAAGCGGCTTAAAAAAAAACCCCAAAAAATTAGAACTAAATAAGTCAATCGATTAATTAAACCAACAAAAATGTTCGGCGTGGCTGGGATTTTCTTCCCGGCCCGAGTTCAAATCTCAATCGGGGGAGAAGTTATTCGACCCCCAAGCCGTTCGAGAATAACCCCTTTAATAACATATTGAGACTTGAACTCACGACCGCCAGATGCGACCCTGGATCAGCCGCGCGCAGCCCATCCCGCAGGACCACCTGGAAATCCCTTGGGTTGTTGCTAACAAATTAAGATGTGTATAGTACGTGCTGATATGCTAGTTTCCGGTTCCGCTTAGTCAAAGAGTGGGACTGTATTCTGCTAGTTATAGACCTGAGGCTAGAAACTCCAGCGTTATATATTCCTTACCGTCGTCAGCCAGAATTGCGCATTTTTCAGCCCAAATTGAGGCGTATTCGGACAGGATTCCAAACAGTTAGCAAGCCAAAAGGTAACGGTTGGAAATTTGAAAACAGACATACACTTCAAAACTAATTGTAATTGCCGAGTATCGTTGGCGAATGCTGCTTGTCATTGCGCGCTTATTCAATTCAAAGATATCGCTATGTCTGCCAAGTTAAGCGGTACCGCACAACTTAAGATTTGCTTACAGTTGGTGGACTCACTGCGAACGAGAACGGGTGTTTTCCTATGCGGTGTTTGCTAGAATTTATCCATACACGATGTAGCTGAGCTGATCGGCCACTTCTCTCGAGGTCGCCGTAAAGCCTTCTACATCCTCAATCAACGACATTTCAAGAAAACCAGCCAATATGTATTCTGCCTAAGCCAGAGGTTGGCCCATGTTAATCGTTTATGTCGCTATTGGCCGCTGGAAAACCGAGTCATGGAATTGCTTCCCACTAACAAATCGTTTAGGCCCTGAACTGCCTCGGTCTTAAAACTCTTAAAGTTCGGGAAAAGCAAAGCTTAGACTGAAAGCAAACAAGTCTCGATAACGCAGAAAATAAATCTGTTAGATGGACGGCAATACGGGAAACGTTTACCCGAAACATCAACCACAACAGCGACAGCAAAATACAAACAAATTGGAAAAAATCCAAAAAATCCAAAAATCAGTCAATCAATTTAAGAAAAACTATTGCGGCACCGAACAGCTTGGAAAAAAAACGAAGAAGACCAAGAAATAAAAAGAAAAAGAAATTTAAAAAATCAATCAATCAATAAAAAAATAAAAAATAAACCAAAGCGGCTTAAAAAAAAACCCCAAAAAATTAGAACTAAATAAGTCAATCGATTAATTAAACCAACAAAAATGTTCGGCGTGGCTGGGATTTTCTTCCCGGCCCGAGTTCAAATCTCAATCGGGGGAGAAGTTATTCGACCCCCAAGCCGTTCGAGAATAACCCCTTTAATAACATATTGAGACTTGAACTCACGACCGCCAGATGCGACCCTGGATCAGCCGCGCGCAGCCCATCCCGCAGGACCACCTGGAAATCCCTTGGGTTGTTGCTAACAAATTAAGATGTGTATAGTACGTGCTGATATGCTAGTTTCCGGTTCCGCTTAGTCAAAGAGTGGGACTGTATTCTGCTAGTTATAGACCTGAGGCTAGAAACTCCAGCGTTATATATTCCTTACCGTCGTCAGCCAGAATTGCGCATTTTTCAGCCCAAATTGAGGCGTATTCGGACAGGATTCCAAACAGTTAGCAAGCCAAAAGGTAACGGTTGGAAATTTGAAAACAGACATACACTTCAAAACTAATTGTAATTGCCGAGTATCGTTGGCGAATGCTGCTTGTCATTGCGCGCTTATTCAATTCAAAGATATCGCTATGTCTGCCAAGTTAAGCGGTACCGCACAACTTAAGATTTGCTTACAGTTGGTGGACTCACTGCGAACGAGAACGGGTGTTTTCCTATGCGGTGTTTGCTAGAATTTATCCATACACGATGTAGCTGAGCTGATC
>NW_027670415.1:20000-21859 GCF_964199315.1 Orbicella franksi
CGCACATGTTAGACTCCTTGGTCCGTGTTTCAAGACGGGTCGGATGCACCCATATGACCGCCAACATCCTAAGGGCATGGTACGAGATCACCACCCCAACGACCGGCAGCGTTCGCCGAGCACTGCAAGCAGTCCACCGCATTGGACAGCCGGCCGGAGGGAGGGGACCCTAGCCACAGAAGGCATGCCCTGCAACTCCTCGGTCGGGCCCGAGCCATGAGAGAACCGGGCTGTAACAGCACGGACCCGGAGGCCCACACCTACCTTCCCGGCACCTTTCAGACCCAGTCCCAACCGACGTTGACGCGCGCCCAAGAGAAGTGCGACGGTGGGGAGAAACGAGCACCGGGCCGCGGTCCATTCAGATCCGCAAACCCGCCGTCGATCCCACCCACCGGCTGAATCTCAAACGGCGCATTGCTGAGCCCATTCGTTTCCATTTCAACGGTTTCACGTACTTTTTAACTCTCTTTTCAAAGTTCTTTTCATCTTTCCCTCACGGTACTTGTTCGCTATCGGTCTCACGCCAGTATTTAGCTTTAGATGGAGTTTACCACCCATTTTGGGCTGCATTCCCAAACAACCCGACTCTTCGAAAGCACATCGTCAGCGGCCGGCGGCGCCACAGACGGGGTTGTCACCCTCTGCGACCTGCTGTTCCAAGCAACTTAGGCACCGCCGATCCACCTAGAAAGTGCTTCTCGCAACTACAATTCGCCGATGCAGGCATCGGAGATTTCAAATTTGAGCTCTTCCCGCTTCACTCGCCGTTACTGAGGGAATCCTTGTTAGTTTCTTTTCCTCCGCTTATTAATATGCTTAAATTCAGCGGGTAGCCTTGCCTGATCTGAGGTCAAGAAGGTATGCTTCGCCTCCGCGACTCAAGCGGCGGGCACCCGACGGCACGCGAAGGACTGGTCACACTTTTAGCCTCCGCTGGTGTGCCGCGGGAAAAACCCGGCAACCGCAGTGGAGTCTCTCTGCCTTTCAAGGGACACGGCCGCTCCTACTGGGTGGCCGTGACGCCTCAACGCCGCCGGCAAGTTTTTGCCTGCGATGGATGATATCCGACACTCAGACAGACATGCTCCCTGGGAGAACCCAAGAGCGCCATTTGCGTTCAAAGATTCGATGATTCACTGAATTCTGCAATTCACACTACTTATCGCAGCTGGCTGCGTTCTTCATCGATGCGTGAGCCAAGAGATCCACCGTCAAAAGTTGTCTCTGGCATTTTTCTTTCCAACTTTCGGGCGAACCGCCGGTCGGCGGACGCCGTCACAGTCACATCAGACAATAGACACGTACATTGGCCACAGGAAAAACACAGGCGGGGCAGGCGAGGCGGCCGCGCGGTTGCGCGTCCGATCGCCATTTAACGGCCCGGGCCGACCCCTAAATGGTTTGGTACAGTTCACAGAGCAAACAACGGAGTTGTTTTTGGATTGCATCGGTAATGATCCTTCCGCAGGTTCACCTACGGAAACCTTGTTACGACTTTTACTTCCTCTAAATGATCAAGTTTGACCAACTTTCCGGCATCCGGCGCTCTGTTGCCAGAGTATCGGCGCCAGTCAGGAGGCCTCACTAAACCATTCAATCGGTAGTAGCGACGGGCGGTGTGTACAAAGGGCAGGGACGTAATCAACGCGAGCTGATGACTCGCGCTTACTAGGAATTCCTCGTTCAAGATCAAAAATTGCAATGATCTATCCCCAGCACGACGATGTTTGCAAGATTACCCACACCTCTCGGTGAAGGAGACACTCTCTGACATCGTCAGTGTAGCGCGCGTGCGGCCCAGAACATCTAAGGGCATCACAGACCTGTTATTGCCTTCCTGACTTTGGTTGGATACC
>NW_027670418.1:0-15000 GCF_964199315.1 Orbicella franksi
TCTGACGCAATGGCTTTTCTGGTCCATTGTAGCAATCATTCTACCAATAGGGAAATTTCGTTTCGTAATGAAAGAGTGCTTTCCTTCATATCTTATTTCACCAAGATAGTAAAACATTTAGTTACCTTAGTAGACGGCGTTTCAGACCTCATCTACAGTTTCGGTCAAGATCATCCGCAAAGCTTGCATGGCCAGCACAGTTTCAAGAGATCCTCAAGGAATTTAAGATCATGAACATAAACAATAATGTTTATGGTTTATTGAACAAGCGTTAGGGCAAGATTCTTGATATAAGCCAAGAACATGTGCCTGTTTATGGACCGAGACGCAGTCACACACCATTAAGACGTAATAATAATAATAATAATAATAATAATAATAATAATAATAATAATAATAATAATAATAATAATAATAATAAAAAACTCAAAATGTGTTGGTTTTTTTTCTTCCCGACAGCAAATTGGCCCGCCAAAAGTAAAGAAAACCGCTACATATGTATCCCTGTTGTCTTTTCTCAATCTTTTCACAGTCCGATCGAGTTCTATGCATCTTGGCAGATTTATGCGTTGACTTATTTGTTTGGCGAGCGCGGCGCCAAAATGTTCCCACGTACAATTTTTTTTAAATTTGCGATGTAGTAAGGTAAGGACCAACTTTTGCCAAAATAGATGAAAAAAGAACTGGGGTTCACCGTGCTCGTTTTCAAAACAAGGCACATTCAAGACCATGCGTTTTTAAACGTGTCGGGGACTGGGACTCACTTTACGCAATCATGTAATCTAAGTTGACTACAGGAGTATGTAAAAGTGTCCGGAAATACACTCCCAATATTTGTCAATCCTAAGCGTTGTTAGTTCAATTAACCTTTAGTTGTGTTCATTAATTTTAGGAGAAAGTGGTCAATATCAAAATGTAACCTGTCTAGATGCCAGTCTAGATGGGAAAATCTAGACCGTGGTCAAAATCGATTTCAGCCAATCAAATTCGTGAATTTGGCAGTTCTCAGTCCTTACGAGACACAACCATATAATAAAGTGCCTTTACATCGTCCACCTGAATTCAATTTTAATTAAGATTCAAAATTTTCTATTGATGGTTTGCAACCAATCTCTAGAGAGTGAAATGACAAAAGTATTGCGGCCATGTTAGATGATAAAAACAAAAGAAGCTTGGTATAAATCTTTTGTTAATGTCACCCATTTTGGGGGCGGTCATGAGCTACGTGAAAACCAAGAATTGTTCGACTGCGACGAAGACTAGTAAATTCGCTGGTAAGTTTTAAGGTAAATCACGAAGATATGTTTATACCTGTTGGAACCATCGCAATGGAGTTCGCTCCAGTTTTGGAAGACGTTTAATTTACACTCGCGGCTTTAATTAACATACATGCATACTATACTTAATCAGGTCCACGAGACCATAAAGTTTGCGTTCCCCTGCGGCCTTGTCACCGAAAGAAAAATGCATAAATACAGATCTATCGTGGCAGAGTTCACAGTGTCAGAGAGCCGAAGAACGATACGCTACAAGTAATACTTTAGTTGATTCGATGGAACTTCCTGTAGTCTTTTATAGGTAGTTTTTGAACTTTTGTACACAAAAGTGAAAAGGAAAACTTTTATAACTGAAACCATCAGCTTGTGTTAGGGGTATTGAAGAATAATATACTGAAGAACATAGATGTTGACTAGGTCAAACGACTAACCTGTCTAATAACTGAATTCTGATTGCCTAAAGAAGCAGAGTAGCTCTCTTGTGCGAATGTAGAAAAGTGCAACATGAGTACAAGTTGTCTACGAGGGTACATTACAATGAAGATTTCTGAAGTTAGTGCGGAATAGCATGAAACCTGCCAACAGTCATTCGAGGTCAGTTTCGAAGCTGGTCGAGCATAAAGAAAAGATTACCGAACATCTCCGAAGACCAACCGAATACTTCCGAAGATTACTCGAAGTTTTTGGAAGAGTTGTCAACATTCGCAAGAAGGATTGCTAATACTTTCGAAACTTTTTAAAATATATATATATGTTATTTGCCGGCTGGGAGGTCCGTATGGTGAAAAACTGTGACCGAGGTTGCGGCCTCGGGCAGCATTTTCTATCCCGAGGTCACAGTTTTTCACCGTACGGACTGACCGTAAGCCGGCAAATAACATGTTTATTTTTTTTTTCCTACAATAAATTGGTCTTACAGATTACAAATGGGTTTGTTGACGCAACTCTTGTCATTGAATCGACTTGCACGGCGTCTACTAACGATTTGTAAAAAATCTCGGCAACGAGCGAGTAACTCCGATAGTAGACAACAGAAGATATATTAAAAAACAGATTTTTTCGAACTACGTTGTGTTAGTTGCATTTATTTCACCAGCTAAGTTCTCCGAAATTGTTTTTGCGGTGTGAAATTTCGTGCGAAGTTTGAAGTTTTACTACAAAAACAATTTCTGTCAGTCGTTGCTTTTAAAATCACTTCGTCACTTTTCTACCGTAAATTGAATAGCAGAAAGCGAGAAAATTCGTTAAGTGTTTTCCACAGAAATTCTCCTAACTACAGCAACGATCAGAGAGGTAAACTCGACTGAAATTGACTCAAATTTTACGGCGAGAGAAACACAGGATTACACGCCATTACAGCGCCAAGCTACAAACAATTAAGCAAACTCTCACAACTTTTCTAAACACACAATTGAATTTACTTACAGTGACTTTCCTTGCCATTTTAAAGTGAACAGAGATAAACGTGCGTTGACTAATCGTCGATGGATGTATAAAAAAGGCAAAAGATTGACGATTACCGCTAACTTTTAGGAGCGAAATTTAGGCAGCGGGAAAAAAATCCGGCCCATGGGCCGTATCGTAAAAAGCTGGACCGGTCACGTGCGTATGATTAGCCAATCAAATTCGAGGATTTAGGATTCCGGCCCGCTCAGATGCTTGAGAAATAAAATAGTTGAAAATATTTAGCAGACCATATTTAGCAGAAAAGCAAAAGACGATATTACTTTCTTTTTCAAAGAAGTAATCACAAGTTTTTTTTTTCCTCGTGCATTTAAAAGACATAAAGAAATATAAATTTTCAGAGACTACAAATTAAAGTTGTTCTACGGATATATTTGTTAGCCTATGAAAAATTTCGCCGTGCTTTATTCCAAATTGCATGGCTAGTTTTCTAAAGAATGCCACCGACACTTGAGGAAACAGTAAGGATACCGCGGTCGATTGAGCGAATATTCCCGGAATCCTTTTGTAGTTCTTTGTATCAAGTTTTCATTACAAGAACAATTTTTATTAAACGACTTTTCAAAGATTTAAACAATTTAATGACTGGCCATTGTGATACTAAAGTACCAGCCATCCAGCCATGTTTACCAAGGAAGTTTGATCAAAACGGATGTATTACATGACATACTGGACAACCTATTCTTGGGGGACACTTCTGAGCAGGCAAGCTAAGTAGCCCCATTTTGTCGGATCGGGTAGCCAATCACTGCGAAGGATTTGCTAACCATGTAATGAAATGGTGATGTGGAATGTATTATTGACAGGTGATTGAAATCTGCATTACAAAGCCTGGTTCAGGAGATCAGGAGAGAAATTTTCAAGTTCAGGCTGAAAATCTCTCTCAGTCGAAGTTCGGTCCAGTTTGCATATGACAATTACCTTCATGAAGCTCTCAATAGATAAGTTCACGCATTTTCGGTCATTTCCCTTTCTGCAGTGCTTCTTTCTAAAATATCTAATGTTTGAAAACGTTTTGGCACCCAGCAGAGAGATTTTACCAGTAAACTGGCATCACGGTCGTAACGGCGGGAGGGAGGGACGCTCGAATTCTTCTTTTTCCCTCCCCGGTTTTCACAACTTGAATGGCCAGTGGTCTAAACCTTAAGTTTTGTATCTTGGGCGAGGATTGAACACTGGGTTAGTTGAAAAAGCTGAGAGTGAAGGCAACTGGAGATTCCTGACATAATTCCCTCACGGTATAACCTGGTAGATATCACATGGTCACGCATGAAAAAGTTTGTAAATAATTTCCCGAAAAATCTTTTTTGAGGAATTCGGCAGAAATTGCACCATCGTGAAAAATATCTACACGTATCTTCATTTAGGACTGTGTTTATTTAGGACTGAAAGGCACCGAAAATTTTTTCAATACCCTGTGTTGTTATCTGAGACGGGGTTGGTGGTAGAGCTACCGATAAAACTTGGTTCACCTTTGAAATTCAGTCAGAGGATGTATAATGTAAATATTTACTCAGTTTACTGATTAGTTCCAGTTCCGAAGACGGTAAACTAAGACAACTTGTGAATAGGAAAATTATTATTATGAGGTTATGCGGTATCTTCAGTAGACCTTTTGCGGGAACTATGTCCGGTTAAAAGAATAATGAACATAATAAGAATACAATGGAACCCTGCCTCACGGCCACCACGTTAATACCGTCATCTCGTTATTACCGCCACTTTATTCTGATCGGAACAAAAGCTCAGTCAGTCCTTTTTTCATTGAAAGAACCCCTTTAATACGGCCACCTAGTTCTGAATACGGCCAGATTTTTGTGGTCCGTTGGTGGACCGGATTAACGGGGTACCAATGTAATGGCGTTCAAGTTTTTTAAGAAAAGCCGAGAGACGTATAGGCTAATTTACTCAGCGACTTTTTTTCTGATAGCGGAACATTCAATTAAGTTCGACTAAAGTTTGACTTGAGAATTTTGTCCCGGAAAAGGAAAAATTACACGCACGGATTATTAAACAGATCTTAAAATAACGATTACAAGCCTTCAGCCTATAACCAGCTTTGCAAGCGTTTTAAAGTGTTTTTTTTTTTAAATGGAGCGCGTATATCAGAGTGGGGGCTTGAGAAGCGTCATAGGACGTTTTGAATGGAGCAATTTAGTTAATTGAAGCACAATGTATTGTGAGGAGGCTAGAAGTGTGGAAAAACTTGGCAACGAAGGCCTTATAAAACACATTTAATGACCTGAACGACCTCATGAAGCTGCGTTTGTACATTACTCCGGGAATTACTTGATTCGTGACCTGTGATTAATTACCCATAGGAGGATGTTTGAGGATTTTGTGGGGTGACTTGATATTGTACCAAGATTTATGACTAAAAATGGTTTGATACCTGAAATTTTTTTTGGCTCTGCAAATTGATAAATTTCAAAACAAAAGTTTTGGATATATTTGAACCAACTTTACAAGACGCAAATATAAACATTTCCAAGAGGAACTTGAATCCGGATTCCTCTTCCTTCCTAGAGGGTTTGCGAACAGGTAGTTAGTTAACTTTGCTTCTCTTACTGTAGGCCTGCTCCAGGTTTTAGGGTTTTCGCACAGAGCTTGCACTGAAGCGTTGCATTAGGCTCCGGTTGCTGAAAGGGCACTTAAAACAATCTAATAAGGAAACTACTCTGTAGCAAAACTATCAACTAGATACAGTCAAACCTTTATTAAGCGGACAGCAACGCAATTAAGTAAAAATTTTACCCCACATTTACTGTAAAAATAACCTGTATTCAACGGACATCTTAAACTTGACTTTTGTGGTTATTTCTGTTGTTAAAAACCTGTATTAAACGGACACTGCACAAAAGATGCATGTTTGTTTGTCCACGCTTTAATAGATCGGTCATTTAAGTTTGCCAACCGTAAGAGTTGTCAAAGAAATTCGATATTTTATTAATTATTCGGCTTTGTTTTTACAGAACTTTTGTTCTTGTTTGATTTTGTGAAACTTAACATAATTCAATCAATATAAATTTCGTATCAACCAATTCTTCTCAACGAATTCCTGCCTAAACAGAACCTCCGCACTAAGCCAGGTCTAATCAGAATTTTTTTTTTTGTTAGAACCTCTTTAATTTCGAAAATTGTTTAAGATACTGAAGGTATTTTGGAGGGGATTTTCTAGCTCCACCAAGCAGTAACAAACACAATGAAAACGGGGTATGCATAGCGTCTTATTCTCAACTCTGTTCTTGGTCGATCGAAATGTGATAACCCACTATATATCTCTAGTGTTGATATGTCGCATAAAACTAAGGTACAACATTAGTAAACCCGACGATGTTATAACCGCAAGGTGCAAACAAATAATCAACCAATCAGAGCGCGTGCTTTATAACCATCGATGTTTGAATTATGCTGACACAGCTGTCGGTATATCAAAAAAACCGTGGTCGATCCTACCATGATAGTTTGAATTATGGTACATTCACTCAGATAAAACAAAGGTAAATTTGTTTGGTCCTTAAGCGTTTGGTTACGGCCCTATAACGACTCTAACAATTTAACGACAGTAAGGTTAATGCTCGCCTTACTCCGGGTTGGCGAAACAACTTAGTTGCTACTTCATAATAAGCACGTTATATTTTCGTAAGGCAGACTATAATTAACTTTCAGGGCATATTTAATAATATTCCACTTCCTAGTTAAATTCAAATCTTAATTCTAAAAGTGTAAAGTATAAGTGATCCTATAAAACAAAGAAAAGTGCATGAGAAGACTAATATATCACCCACCAATCACAAAGAGCGTTATACAAATAGAGAAGTGTGTTTTCGCTTCTTTGTACAGTGTTGCTCGATGACATTGTTAGCACAATGTTTTAATTCTACTTTTAAATGATACTTGCTACTGTTAATTTTGGGTCGGCTAGCGGCTCTCGTAAGGTCTCACATGAATGGCGTGGTACCCTTTGAGAAGGACAAAACATAAACAATAGAAACAATGTCCCTAACCCAAAACAATAACAGCTTCTAACAAGCAAAGAATTACAAGCTTACGAGAGTTGCTACACTTCTGATTTTTTTTCGATATGAGCGAGAAGTAAAGAGCCGCCAAAAATTGATTCAAATTGAAAGGGGTCTATAGATTTGCCTTTTTCTGTCAACAAAGAGGCCACTGCCCTATCGGATACCTGCAACTCGTGTGATTTCACTCAAAGCACCTCCTTTCTTATTTACTAAAGCGTCAAATTTATCAAATTCGTCAACCTCCCCATCTTTTAAAACCAAAATCATGTCACAGTCTTTGATGGTGCTTAAACGATGAGCTATAGTAATGACTGTGGAGTCCTTTAGTTTCTCACGCACTACGTTCCAGATTGTTTGTTCTGTTTCTGGATCCACATGTGCAGTGGGCTCATCCAAGATCACAATCTTGCCTTGGTACAACAGCACACGAGCCAAACAAATTAATTGTCGCTCTCCTACACTGAGATTTGCTCCGTGTTCCAAGAGCTCGTGATCTAGCTTTCCCTCTAAACCTTCTACCAACGCTTTCAGTTGCACATTCTCCAAAGCTCGCCACAAATCTGCATCCTGCAACTGCTCCAAGAGATCGAGATTTTTTCTCAGCGATCCACTAAACAGGACAGGGCTTTGGCCAAGAACGGATATACATCGTCGAGCCTCTTGGAGATTGATCTGTTTGATTGGAATATCATCGACCATTATGTCTCCATCAGCATCTGGCATGCGCATGAGAGCTGCCACAAAAGATGACTTGCCTGCACCTGTGCGGCCTGCAACACCCATCTTTGTTCCCCCTTTGATGTTAAGATTGATTTTCTTCAGTACTTGAGGTCCCCCCGGATAGTACGTTAATGACACATCTTGAAATGTGATATTTCCTGCGTGTGGCCATTGGTTTGGGGGAAGCCTGTGCACTTTGTATCCAGGTTCTGAGTCAAGGCTGGTATACGTCATCACTCGTTCAACTGAGGTCATGAAATTCTCGACATCCGAAGTTTTCTTGACAGCATATTGAGTACGCGTCGAAGTTTGGATGACATAAACAAGCGCAAGTCCGGCCCAAGCTGATTAAAAATAAAAGAAAAAAAAGATGAAAAGAGAGTACTCAGATTATTCAGTCGTATGATACGGCTAGGTATCATTTTTTAAGCTTGACGAATGAAAATACCCCGCCCTATGATACAACTTTCCGCTAAATAGACTAATTCCACATTATCATGTGACGGATATTCTTCTTCTTTGGATTGGTTAAGAGACCTCTGTCGCCTGTTAATAGACTATCTTAAATAGTTTTTTGCTACTGCGCTTACTCGCATCCTGTGAGCTTAGCTGCACACGTGAACATATAATAAGGTTATGATATAGCGATCAAGTTTCGCAACTGGTTTGATTTGAGAATAGAATATTGCATAGATCAAAGGAAAGTGAAATGAATTTTGCTAATTGAATGTTAATATAATTATCTGTAGAAGTCATAACTTCGCTGATGGCTTGTAACGAAGATAATTGTTTAAAAGTCGGAACGATATGTTCCATTATGCTATAAAATTTTTCTCAGAATCATTCTTGAAAGTGTTGAAAAATTCTAGTTTATTAGAGTTTCGCATGGTACGTTGCGAGTATACAGTATACTTTTGTTGCATTGGGCAAAATTGGGGGGATAATCGCCTCGAAAATTTTATTTGCAAGGAACGGAGGTAATTTGCTGTGTTTTCTGAGACTGAAAAGGGCGTGAAGAGCCTTTTCTTTCAAGTTATCAAGTGCCAATGAAAAGTTACACGTTGAAGAAATGAGTGTTCCAAATAAGTATAAGTTTGAACAATTTCAATGGGTCCATTGTCGATTACAAATCCAGCGTTTCTTTCTTCATTAAGAGCCTGCTGCTCGTAGGCTACCCGGCACACCGCCTCTATCATAAAAGAATAACTCACTTTTAGCTACTTTTGTTATCGTATCATGCAGATATCGTTCCAATCCGAACTGCCTTTTGCCAGTAAACGAAAAACAGACCGGTAACAAGTAATGAGAGGCTGCTCTATTTGCTGGCTTAACTTGATTGCCCTTAACTATCGTGAATTGTCCGTGTCTCAATTTAAACCGAAATGGTAATCTTTGGCGAGTCCCTGCGATACACCACTATGAGACTAATAGATAAACAACAAAATAATATAGAATATATTGATCAGCTCTGTTACGAATGAGACAAGCGTGGTTTCGTAATGCCAAATCCCCAGATTTAGTATCGTTTTTTGCCCGATTTTGATTTACCTTACAAATGCACCTACCGGCATCTTGAGACACCAAAACAGCTGCGAGAGACACTGCACCAATTAACACGGGTGTGAGAAGGTCCAAGCGTACACCAAGCCATCGCCCACTCGCCATCACCATAATATAGGACTGATTATGAACATCTTGATATCTAACGGAATGAAACTACAGTACGTAACTAGCCAGTCATTGCTAAACACTTGAGGCTCTAGAAAACATATACAAGCGAGTCGCAATTGATCTTAATGGGACAAATATATTCAAGCCAATCAATTTACGTAGTAGTGCGCGCAAAATCAAAGCAAATGCGTTTTATGTTCACAACTCTAGTGAAAAGCGCCCTTAAGACTGTTAAAGCCTGGTTCACACTAGCGACATAACGACATAAGGAAAAAATCGGTTTCATTTCTATGTCGTCATGTTCATCCTGTTATGTTGCTAATATGTTATTATGTCTACACGTTCACACTACAAACATAACGTCCTTTTTATGTCGTTCGTGACGATGTCGTTATGTCGTTATGTCGCTAGTGTGAACCAGGCTTAAGACTAAACCAAATCACCTGTAAAACTGATCCACGAAATCCTTTTGTCTGCATCTTGTTCGAATCGTGTCCAGTCCATTCAGGGTCTCCGAAAAGTGAGAGAAGACTGGACTGCGGCATATTGACTCTAACCTTTTGAGTTCTCTGGACGTCTTCAAGTAATACTTGGAGATATACAAGACTAACACAATCAACGGAACAACAAGGAATAGAAGCCAAGGATTTGTAACAGTTGATATGATTATTGATGCAAACACCAGCAAGACTTGCTGGATAAATACTAGAAAAGTCTTGGGCAACAACTCGTCAAGACAGCCTACATCTTTAGAAAATCGATTGAGTATTCTTCCCACGGGATTTGAATCGAAGAAATGAACCGGTGCTTGTAAAATAGCTAAAACCATCTTGTCGTGAAGACGTTCTGAACATCTTAAGGAAACCAGAAAGAATGCATAAGCTCGCACGAGGGCAAAGATAAGGGACCCACTGACGAGACAAGCATAGATAGTTAGGTTTGTGTTGTCTTTATGATCTTCTGGTAGTTTCTTTGTTAGTGACGAGAGCCAGATGTCAGGAGCAACTATCATTGCTGAGAAAATAAAGAGACGAAATAAAAATAATATGATCAAAAAAATTGACACGAAGCAAGTCATATTAAAATAGTCACTATTCAGCTAATGAAGAATTGCGTAGGATTGTTAGGTATGAATGACCAGTTGCAATATTGACTCTTACCTTGCACTATGAAGCACAAACAAATCACTGCACAGATTGTTGACCAATGTACTCCGCTTCTAAAGTAGTTCCAGTAAAGCTTTGATGAAACCACTCCGATGGAACGATCTTCTTGTGATATTTCCAGACTCCTAGGTTCATTGGGTAGTGGAGCCATTGTTTCACAGCTGTCACCTCCGTTTTTCTGTTCAATTTCCCGAGCAACGCTCTTAGTATGCTTGCTATCTTTCTCAACTCTCTGATACAGCGGGTCAACAGTTGAGTTTAGAATACCCTTTTCTTGCAGTTCGATGAAACTTCCCTTTTCCAACACGCGGCCTTTGTACAACACAATCACTTGATCAGCTTCTTTCATGTGCTGTTCCTGATGTGACGTTAACACTCGCATTTTTTCGCCTAATAGGTCGTTGATACATGTTTTAAAGATATGTTGGCCAACTTTAAAGTCAACGGCACTCAGAGGATCGTCTAACAAGTAAAGGTCTGCATCAGCGTAAACTGCGCGTGCTAAACTAACTCTCGCCTTCTGACCTCCACTCAGAACTTCACCACGTTCTCCAACAACTGTTTGGTCATAGTCAGGAAACCGCTGGATGTCTTCTGTGAGGGCGCATGCTTCAATTACTCTGGTGTACTTTGTCTCATCGTATGGTTGACCAAACAGAATGTTTTCTCTTACAGTTCCAGGGAAGATCCAAGCTGTCTGGGGAACATAAACAAGAGAACCTTGGAAGGTTATTGTCCCGCTAACTTCAGAGATTTCACCAGCAATCGCTGAGAGAAGAGTAGATTTTCCACTTCCCACTGGTCCAGTAATAACTGTTAGACTTCGTGGTGCTGTGGAAAATTCAATATCCTGGAAAATAAATTCATCTTGTCGCTCGATTTGTCTGTTTGTAAGATTGGACACACATAAGCTGCTGGGCTTGGCCTGCGGATTTTTTACTAGGTCAGGATTCAATACCTTTACCATTTTCGCCTGTTGATCTGACAGAACACTCGTGACTTTTGCTGCCTTGCTCTCTGGGTTACTGGTGTCCTCCTCAGACCGACCACGTAAAATGGCGGGAAGGTTTTCTAAAAGGAGAAAATCTTCTATTCTTCCTAGCGACGCATGAGCGTCGTTTGCTTGTAACAAAGCGGAAGAAATTTGAAGGCATGTTTGATATCTTGCCAAATTCATAAAACCTAGCAGCATAAAGACATTTACAGGTGTGATGGGTTGACCAGTGAGCACAAGAGTAACGACAGATAACAGGGTCGCCATTGATACTGAGCTGTCCCACAAGGCAAGAACTCCTGACAGAATGAAACTTTTCTTACGGATGGTGTTAATTTCACTTCTGAAAACAAAACCCAAAAGAACTATGAGGATACCTCACTTACCAACACTGCTAGTGGCATGTAGTATTAAGTAGTAAAAGAGATTTTTCTTTAGAATTTCCGTTTAAGAAATGGTAAGCGCGCAGCGTGCAAGTATCGCGGGAGGTTGCTAAGCACGAAAGAGGTGCAAGAGTCGCACGAGGCGATCGCCTCGTGCGACTCTAGCTTCTTGAGTGCTTAGCAAACCTCCCAAGTGCATCCATAACTCGATAGTTGCGCAATGCACGTTTACCATTTCTTTTATAACATTGAGACTTGAGATAGTATATACTGAATCTCGTCCAACTTACATGAAGTCCGGAAGCGCGATAAACCGCGCGAAAATGTTCATTCAAAAACCTGACAAAGCGAGACATCAAAATTTTTCTAGGATCGCGGCGAGTTAATGGTTTCTTGGGCAAACAAACAATTTCAAACTGCTCAGTTAACCCAAATATCAAGCTTACAACAAACGAAAATCGCAGTCGGTAAAAGCGTTTCTCAAAAATAGCTTAAATTTGGATCAGTTTTCTGAAGAATTGAAAACAAACTGCATATGGTTTAAGCTTTTGGTGGTTGAGTATTCTGTCCTTCACGGCCACTTCAGCAAAGAAAAGAACAATATGGAACCAGACATTTCTTAAAAGCGAGAATGGAGAAGAAAGCGAACAAACACCCCTGGCTTTGAGCTGTTTGAGATGCTCTTATTCAATAGCAGGTTTGTGGGTTACGTTTTCCTTTGCAGTTTGTTTTAAATTTCATGAGTTGCGAGTCTAAGGCTGAACTTGAACACATGAATGGCTTTTAAAAGTGATCTCTGTCACTTTCGTTATTTGGTAAAATAATTAGATTAAATGAACAGAAGACAGAAGCCTAAAAGAAAATTTCAAAAATGTAAGTTTATATTTGTGCACGATGCAGTCTTTCCTTCAAGCGGGTGTTTCTTCAAGAGTTCAATTCACGATCGAGCGACGCGACGAGCGTTCGAGCAAAACTAAAACCCGGGAACTGAAATAATTCATCAGAGGCTACCAATGTTTGATAAAACTTCCTTCATTAAACCTCAGAAAAACTATTACCTTTAACGTTTTTGGATAAGAAGGATTTCGCATGTAAGACTTTACAAACAGATTTGGTAAAGCTCTCATGTTCGAGTTTTGTTCGCTTTCGATGCCAGAAAAGTTTTACAAAGAAAGCTTGTGCTGAATTTCATTATCGTCAGATCGCTAGAAAATTCTCTCTAAAATTCCCGCAATGCATTAGTGATCTCGAAAGGTTGATACAGACCAGTTTGTTGTTTTTTTGGTCCGTCTCCGAGTGCTGAGTGCCTTTCTTCAACCAACTGGTTCAACTCCTGTTCGCTCAAATTTCCAAATTTCTTAGGGGGAGGCGCGGCAAAAAACTTAAGCTGGAAATTTGGCAGCTCACAGGAATAAAATTCCACGACTCCGGAAGAATTATTAGATTTTTCCCTATATCAGGAGAAGAAAAATAGCAATTAAGTTTTACAAAGTGTCAACATTGATGACAAAAATTGCCGAGAAAAAGTACAAATAAAGAAACTAACGTCAGCGTGCAACCCACGAGCAAATGGATCGAGCGTATTAGCTAAGGCTATGTTATGTAGAGCCTTTGAAGATTCACATGAGCAAATGGCCAAAGAGGCAGTTGTATAAATGAGGATGAGCATTACAACTGTTTCAGTAGAAATTACGACGAATAGTAGTCAGAAACCTTCAATTTTGAGACTGAAAGTGAAGAATGATCATCGCAGTTAATTTTCCAATTTAAGCAATTGGAAAGAAGAAGCCTGAAGAAATCAGGGCTTCAACGGGATTCGAACCCGTGACCTCCGCGATACCGGTGCGATGCTCTACCAACTGAGCTATGACGCCACACATTGGGAGCGAGGTTTTTTTTTTTCAGGCTTCTTCTTTCCAATTGCTTAAATTGGAAAATTAACTGCGATGATCATTCTTCACTTTCATTTACAACCGCAGTTCATATATGAATTATTTCATATAAACTTCACATCAATTTTAAGACTGTTGGACCGAAAACCAAGAAAAGTTATCCCTTACCCTTATCCCTTTTAACAGCACAACACGCGTGGTCGTAATCTGTCAGCGGAAAGTGAACGATGAGGTAACTGATCAAACTCGCAACTTGGCAACGATGAGTTGTGACTGAAATTTATCTTACAGCTACAGTGAATGCAATTACACACTGAGTCAACATTAAGTACCGCATTTGGTTTCCCCTACCTTCGTGTGTGTTGAATTTTTCTTCGATATTCGTCCTCCCACGCACGCGTTTTGATGGCACGAATCCCAGAAACCACCTGGTTCATCAAGGAGATGCGTCTGTCGGACAGCGCTGCCGTGCGCAAGCGCAGTGCAGCACTAATGTAGGAGATCCCAGCGAAATACGGCACAAGAAAACACAGGAAAAAGACTCCCATCAGAGATTGCCAGCCAATCAAATACACGAGTAACACTGCTATCACAACGAGGACAAAGCACGAAGGAAACAATAAGTAAAGCCACATGACTGTGTCTTCCTCCATTCGCTGAACATCGTTTGATATAAGGTCGATCACCTGGCCTGTTGTAAATTTTAACAATGCATCCTTGCTGAGAAGTAGCGTCTACGAAACAAGAAATGCTAAATCTTAGGTTTTTTTCTCGAAACAAGGATTAAAGAAGCACAATGTGGTATGTTAATATAAGTTTATCTTACGCTGCATCAACTTCGCGATCTAACGCTGGCGGTAGAGCAAATTCTGTTGATTTCGATGAAGTGTCCGCATAGAACACACGGTATCGGTAGTTTGACCTGCAACCTACAATCCGTGAAATACTCCTCTATTAAAACTATATAGAGATGTGCTACCCAAGAGTAAGGTATTTGGGATGTTTTGGTTAGATTACATCTCATGACTGTTCTGATGTTGTTCTGAAAATGGGTTTGACTTTTAGGGAAACCAAAGAATCGTATTTACGTAATTTACTAAATGTGAGATTAAAAGGCAAACTAAGTAGCCAAAAACTGTAATTGTTCATCATCAGAGAGGTAAATTCTGATATACCATCTATATTAAACAGAAAAAATGCCGGAAAAAATTAGATGCCCCGAGCGGGATTCGAACCCACGAAACCCCGATTTCATGGAAGGTGATGTAGCCACTGAGCTACCGAGGCAACCACAGTGGAGTGGGTAATTCCCAGTCCGAGAGGCCTGGGAGCAAATGCCTGGAAATCGATGTTTACTTTGTAGCTAATATTCGACTCACTCCACAGTGGTTGCCTCGGTAGCTCCGTGGTT
>NW_027670420.1:0-19096 GCF_964199315.1 Orbicella franksi
GGTTTGAAGCCTTAATTTTCAAGTCAGCGCGTGTGATAGATGTCTGGAGAATTTCTTAGTTAATCAGACCTTATTTCATGCCAAATGCAGTCAGACAGCTTATTAAGGAGTGAATTTATTCTCATTTGAACTCTTAAGAAAGTTGAGAAGTGACTCTTGGATGCCTCTTAATAGGATCTTAGTTTATTCTCAGTGAATTTATTCTCATTTGAACTCTTCATAGAAAGTTGAGAAGTGAATCTGGGATGCCTCTTTTTTAATAGGGCCCGGGGTGCAGGATCAAACCTCCAGACATGCCTTTTATTGTACATGCCATGCGGGTTTGAAGCCTTAATTTTCAAGTCAGCGCGTGTGATAGATGTCTGGAGAATTTCTTAG
This sequence comes from Orbicella franksi, assembly GCF_964199315.1. Classification (NCBI taxonomy): domain Eukaryota; kingdom Metazoa; phylum Cnidaria; class Anthozoa; order Scleractinia; family Merulinidae; genus Orbicella; species Orbicella franksi. The sequence goes on from NW_027670420.1 coordinate 379, forward strand.
TTAATCAGACCTTATTTCATGCCAAATGCAGTCAGACAGCTTATTAAGGAGTGAATTTATTCTCATTTGAACTCTTAAGAAAGTTGAGAAGTGACTCTTGGATGCCTCTTAATAGGATCTTAGTTTATTCTCAGTGAATTTATTCTCATTTGAACTCTTCATAGAAAGTTGAGAAGTGAATCTGGGATGCCTCTTTTTTAATAGGGCCCGGGGTGCAGGATCAAACCTCCAGACATGCCTTTTATTGTACATGCCATGCGGGTTTGAAGCCTTAATTTTCAAGTCAGCGCGTGTGATAGATGTCTGGAGAATTTCTTAGTTAATCAGACCTTATTTCATGCCAAATGCAGTCAGACAGCTTATTAAGGAGTGAATTTATTCTCATTTGAACTCTTAAGAAAGTTGAGAAGTGACTCTTGGATGCCTCTTAATAGGATCTTAGTTTATTCTCAGTGAATTTATTCTCATTTGAACTCTTCATAGAAAGTTGAGAAGTGAATCTGGGATGCCTCTTTTTTAATAGGGCCCGGGGTGCAGGATCAAACCTCCAGACATGCCTTTTATTGTACATGCCATGCGGGTTTGAAGCCTTAATTTTCAAGTCAGCGCGTGTGATAGATGTCTGGAGAATTTCTTAGTTAATCAGACCTTATTTCATGCCAAATGCAGTCAGACAGCTTATTAAGGAGTGAATTTATTCTCATTTGAACTCTTAAGAAAGTTGAGAAGTGACTCTTGGATGCCTCTTAATAGGATCTTAGTTTATTCTCAGTGAATTTATTCTCATTTGAACTCTTCATAGAAAGTTGAGAAGTGAATCTGGGATGCCTCTTTTTTAATAGGGCCCGGGGTGCAGGATCAAACCTCCAGACATGCCTTTTATTGTACATGCCATGCGGGTTTGAAGCCTTAATTTTCAAGTCAGCGCGTGTGATAGATGTCTGGAGAATTTCTTAGTTAATCAGACCTTATTTCATGCCAAATGCAGTCAGACAGCTTATTAAGGAGTGAATTTATTCTCATTTGAACTCTTAAGAAAGTTGAGAAGTGACTCTTGGATGCCTCTTAATAGGATCTTAGTTTATTCTCAGTGAATTTATTCTCATTTGAACTCTTCATAGAAAGTTGAGAAGTGAATCTGGGATGCCTCTTTTTTAATAGGGCCCGGGGTGCAGGATCAAACCTCCAGACATGCCTTTTATTGTACATGCCATGCGGGTTTGAAGCCTTAATTTTCAAGTCAGCGCGTGTGATAGATGTCTGGAGAATTTCTTAGTTAATCAGACCTTATTTCATGCCAAATGCAGTCAGACAGCTTATTAAGGAGTGAATTTATTCTCATTTGAACTCTTAAGAAAGTTGAGAAGTGACTCTTGGATGCCTCTTAATAGGATCTTAGTTTATTCTCAGTGAATTTATTCTCATTTGAACTCTTCATAGAAAGTTGAGAAGTGAATCTGGGATGCCTCTTTTTTAATAGGGCCCGGGGTGCAGGATCAAACCTCCAGACATGCCTTTTATTGTACATGCCATGCGGGTTTGAAGCCTTAATTTTCAAGTCAGCGCGTGTGATAGATGTCTGGAGAATTTCTTAGTTAATCAGACCTTATTTCATGCCAAATGCAGTCAGACAGCTTATTAAGGAGTGAATTTATTCTCATTTGAACTCTTAAGAAAGTTGAGAAGTGACTCTTGGATGCCTCTTAATAGGATCTTAGTTTATTCTCAGTGAATTTATTCTCATTTGAACTCTTCATAGAAAGTTGAGAAGTGAATCTGGGATGCCTCTTTTTTAATAGGGCCCGGGGTGCAGGATCAAACCTCCAGACATGCCTTTTATTGTACATGCCATGCGGGTTTGAAGCCTTAATTTTCAAGTCAGCGCGTGTGATAGATGTCTGGAGAATTTCTTAGTTAATCAGACCTTATTTCATGCCAAATGCAGTCAGACAGCTTATTAAGGAGTGAATTTATTCTCATTTGAACTCTTAAGAAAGTTGAGAAGTGACTCTTGGATGCCTCTTAATAGGATCTTAGTTTATTCTCAGTGAATTTATTCTCATTTGAACTCTTCATAGAAAGTTGAGAAGTGAATCTGGGATGCCTCTTTTTTAATAGGGCCCGGGGTGCAGGATCAAACCTCCAGACATGCCTTTTATTGTACATGCCATGCGGGTTTGAAGCCTTAATTTTCAAGTCAGCGCGTGTGATAGATGTCTGGAGAATTTCTTAGTTAATCAGACCTTATTTCATGCCAAATGCAGTCAGACAGCTTATTAAGGAGTGAATTTATTCTCATTTGAACTCTTAAGAAAGTTGAGAAGTGACTCTTGGATGCCTCTTAATAGGATCTTAGTTTATTCTCAGTGAATTTATTCTCATTTGAACTCTTCATAGAAAGTTGAGAAGTGAATCTGGGATGCCTCTTTTTTAATAGGGCCCGGGGTGCAGGATCAAACCTCCAGACATGCCTTTTATTGTACATGCCATGCGGGTTTGAAGCCTTAATTTTCAAGTCAGCGCGTGTGATAGATGTCTGGAGAATTTCTTAGTTAATCAGACCTTATTTCATGCCAAATGCAGTCAGACAGCTTATTAAGGAGTGAATTTATTCTCATTTGAACTCTTAAGAAAGTTGAGAAGTGACTCTTGGATGCCTCTTAATAGGATCTTAGTTTATTCTCAGTGAATTTATTCTCATTTGAACTCTTCATAGAAAGTTGAGAAGTGAATCTGGGATGCCTCTTTTTTAATAGGGCCCGGGGTGCAGGATCAAACCTCCAGACATGCCTTTTATTGTACATGCCATGCGGGTTTGAAGCCTTAATTTTCAAGTCAGCGCGTGTGATAGATGTCTGGAGAATTTCTTAGTTAATCAGACCTTATTTCATGCCAAATGCAGTCAGACAGCTTATTAAGGAGTGAATTTATTCTCATTTGAACTCTTAAGAAAGTTGAGAAGTGACTCTTGGATGCCTCTTAATAGGATCTTAGTTTATTCTCAGTGAATTTATTCTCATTTGAACTCTTCATAGAAAGTTGAGAAGTGAATCTGGGATGCCTCTTTTTTAATAGGGCCCGGGGTGCAGGATCAAACCTCCAGACATGCCTTTTATTGTACATGCCATGCGGGTTTGAAGCCTTAATTTTCAAGTCAGCGCGTGTGATAGATGTCTGGAGAATTTCTTAGTTAATCAGACCTTATTTCATGCCAAATGCAGTCAGACAGCTTATTAAGGAGTGAATTTATTCTCATTTGAACTCTTAAGAAAGTTGAGAAGTGACTCTTGGATGCCTCTTAATAGGATCTTAGTTTATTCTCAGTGAATTTATTCTCATTTGAACTCTTCATAGAAAGTTGAGAAGTGAATCTGGGATGCCTCTTTTTTAATAGGGCCCGGGGTGCAGGATCAAACCTCCAGACATGCCTTTTATTGTACATGCCATGCGGGTTTGAAGCCTTAATTTTCAAGTCAGCGCGTGTGATAGATGTCTGGAGAATTTCTTAGTTAATCAGACCTTATTTCATGCCAAATGCAGTCAGACAGCTTATTAAGGAGTGAATTTATTCTCATTTGAACTCTTAAGAAAGTTGAGAAGTGACTCTTGGATGCCTCTTAATAGGATCTTAGTTTATTCTCAGTGAATTTATTCTCATTTGAACTCTTCATAGAAAGTTGAGAAGTGAATCTGGGATGCCTCTTTTTTAATAGGGCCCGGGGTGCAGGATCAAACCTCCAGACATGCCTTTTATTGTACATGCCATGCGGGTTTGAAGCCTTAATTTTCAAGTCAGCGCGTGTGATAGATGTCTGGAGAATTTCTTAGTTAATCAGACCTTATTTCATGCCAAATGCAGTCAGACAGCTTATTAAGGAGTGAATTTATTCTCATTTGAACTCTTAAGAAAGTTGAGAAGTGACTCTTGGATGCCTCTTAATAGGATCTTAGTTTATTCTCAGTGAATTTATTCTCATTTGAACTCTTCATAGAAAGTTGAGAAGTGAATCTGGGATGCCTCTTTTTTAATAGGGCCCGGGGTGCAGGATCAAACCTCCAGACATGCCTTTTATTGTACATGCCATGCGGGTTTGAAGCCTTAATTTTCAAGTCAGCGCGTGTGATAGATGTCTGGAGAATTTCTTAGTTAATCAGACCTTATTTCATGCCAAATGCAGTCAGACAGCTTATTAAGGAGTGAATTTATTCTCATTTGAACTCTTAAGAAAGTTGAGAAGTGACTCTTGGATGCCTCTTAATAGGATCTTAGTTTATTCTCAGTGAATTTATTCTCATTTGAACTCTTCATAGAAAGTTGAGAAGTGAATCTGGGATGCCTCTTTTTTAATAGGGCCCGGGGTGCAGGATCAAACCTCCAGACATGCCTTTTATTGTACATGCCATGCGGGTTTGAAGCCTTAATTTTCAAGTCAGCGCGTGTGATAGATGTCTGGAGAATTTCTTAGTTAATCAGACCTTATTTCATGCCAAATGCAGTCAGACAGCTTATTAAGGAGTGAATTTATTCTCATTTGAACTCTTAAGAAAGTTGAGAAGTGACTCTTGGATGCCTCTTAATAGGATCTTAGTTTATTCTCAGTGAATTTATTCTCATTTGAACTCTTCATAGAAAGTTGAGAAGTGAATCTGGGATGCCTCTTTTTTAATAGGGCCCGGGGTGCAGGATCAAACCTCCAGACATGCCTTTTATTGTACATGCCATGCGGGTTTGAAGCCTTAATTTTCAAGTCAGCGCGTGTGATAGATGTCTGGAGAATTTCTTAGTTAATCAGACCTTATTTCATGCCAAATGCAGTCAGACAGCTTATTAAGGAGTGAATTTATTCTCATTTGAACTCTTAAGAAAGTTGAGAAGTGACTCTTGGATGCCTCTTAATAGGATCTTAGTTTATTCTCAGTGAATTTATTCTCATTTGAACTCTTCATAGAAAGTTGAGAAGTGAATCTGGGATGCCTCTTTTTTAATAGGGCCCGGGGTGCAGGATCAAACCTCCAGACATGCCTTTTATTGTACATGCCATGCGGGTTTGAAGCCTTAATTTTCAAGTCAGCGCGTGTGATAGATGTCTGGAGAATTTCTTAGTTAATCAGACCTTATTTCATGCCAAATGCAGTCAGACAGCTTATTAAGGAGTGAATTTATTCTCATTTGAACTCTTAAGAAAGTTGAGAAGTGACTCTTGGATGCCTCTTAATAGGATCTTAGTTTATTCTCAGTGAATTTATTCTCATTTGAACTCTTCATAGAAAGTTGAGAAGTGAATCTGGGATGCCTCTTTTTTAATAGGGCCCGGGGTGCAGGATCAAACCTCCAGACATGCCTTTTATTGTACATGCCATGCGGGTTTGAAGCCTTAATTTTCAAGTCAGCGCGTGTGATAGATGTCTGGAGAATTTCTTAGTTAATCAGACCTTATTTCATGCCAAATGCAGTCAGACAGCTTATTAAGGAGTGAATTTATTCTCATTTGAACTCTTAAGAAAGTTGAGAAGTGACTCTTGGATGCCTCTTAATAGGATCTTAGTTTATTCTCAGTGAATTTATTCTCATTTGAACTCTTCATAGAAAGTTGAGAAGTGAATCTGGGATGCCTCTTTTTTAATAGGGCCCGGGGTGCAGGATCAAACCTCCAGACATGCCTTTTATTGTACATGCCATGCGGGTTTGAAGCCTTAATTTTCAAGTCAGCGCGTGTGATAGATGTCTGGAGAATTTCTTAGTTAATCAGACCTTATTTCATGCCAAATGCAGTCAGACAGCTTATTAAGGAGTGAATTTATTCTCATTTGAACTCTTAAGAAAGTTGAGAAGTGACTCTTGGATGCCTCTTAATAGGATCTTAGTTTATTCTCAGTGAATTTATTCTCATTTGAACTCTTCATAGAAAGTTGAGAAGTGAATCTGGGATGCCTCTTTTTTAATAGGGCCCGGGGTGCAGGATCAAACCTCCAGACATGCCTTTTATTGTACATGCCATGCGGGTTTGAAGCCTTAATTTTCAAGTCAGCGCGTGTGATAGATGTCTGGAGAATTTCTTAGTTAATCAGACCTTATTTCATGCCAAATGCAGTCAGACAGCTTATTAAGGAGTGAATTTATTCTCATTTGAACTCTTAAGAAAGTTGAGAAGTGACTCTTGGATGCCTCTTAATAGGATCTTAGTTTATTCTCAGTGAATTTATTCTCATTTGAACTCTTCATAGAAAGTTGAGAAGTGAATCTGGGATGCCTCTTTTTTAATAGGGCCCGGGGTGCAGGATCAAACCTCCAGACATGCCTTTTATTGTACATGCCATGCGGGTTTGAAGCCTTAATTTTCAAGTCAGCGCGTGTGATAGATGTCTGGAGAATTTCTTAGTTAATCAGACCTTATTTCATGCCAAATGCAGTCAGACAGCTTATTAAGGAGTGAATTTATTCTCATTTGAACTCTTAAGAAAGTTGAGAAGTGACTCTTGGATGCCTCTTAATAGGATCTTAGTTTATTCTCAGTGAATTTATTCTCATTTGAACTCTTCATAGAAAGTTGAGAAGTGAATCTGGGATGCCTCTTTTTTAATAGGGCCCGGGGTGCAGGATCAAACCTCCAGACATGCCTTTTATTGTACATGCCATGCGGGTTTGAAGCCTTAATTTTCAAGTCAGCGCGTGTGATAGATGTCTGGAGAATTTCTTAGTTAATCAGACCTTATTTCATGCCAAATGCAGTCAGACAGCTTATTAAGGAGTGAATTTATTCTCATTTGAACTCTTAAGAAAGTTGAGAAGTGACTCTTGGATGCCTCTTAATAGGATCTTAGTTTATTCTCAGTGAATTTATTCTCATTTGAACTCTTCATAGAAAGTTGAGAAGTGAATCTGGGATGCCTCTTTTTTAATAGGGCCCGGGGTGCAGGATCAAACCTCCAGACATGCCTTTTATTGTACATGCCATGCGGGTTTGAAGCCTTAATTTTCAAGTCAGCGCGTGTGATAGATGTCTGGAGAATTTCTTAGTTAATCAGACCTTATTTCATGCCAAATGCAGTCAGACAGCTTATTAAGGAGTGAATTTATTCTCATTTGAACTCTTAAGAAAGTTGAGAAGTGACTCTTGGATGCCTCTTAATAGGATCTTAGTTTATTCTCAGTGAATTTATTCTCATTTGAACTCTTCATAGAAAGTTGAGAAGTGAATCTGGGATGCCTCTTTTTTAATAGGGCCCGGGGTGCAGGTCAAACCTCCAGACATGCCTTTTATTGTACATGCCATGCGGGTTTGAAGCCTTAATTTTCAAGTCAGCGCGTGTGATAGATGTCTGGAGAATTTCTTAGTTAATCAGACCTTATTTCATGCCAAATGCAGTCAGACAGCTTATTAAGGAGTGAATTTATTCTCATTTGAACTCTTAAGAAAGTTGAGAAGTGACTCTTGGATGCCTCTTAATAGGATCTTAGTTTATTCTCAGTGAATTTATTCTCATTTGAACTCTTCATAGAAAGTTGAGAAGTGAATCTGGGATGCCTCTTTTTTAATAGGGCCCGGGGTGCAGGATCAAACCTCCAGACATGCCTTTTATTGTACATGCCATGCGGGTTTGAAGCCTTAATTTTCAAGTCAGCGCGTGTGATAGATGTCTGGAGAATTTCTTAGTTAATCAGACCTTATTTCATGCCAAATGCAGTCAGACAGCTTATTAAGGAGTGAATTTATTCTCATTTGAACTCTTAAGAAAGTTGAGAAGTGACTCTTGGATGCCTCTTAATAGGATCTTAGTTTATTCTCAGTGAATTTATTCTCATTTGAACTCTTCATAGAAAGTTGAGAAGTGAATCTGGGATGCCTCTTTTTTAATAGGGCCCGGGGTGCAGGATCAAACCTCCAGACATGCCTTTTATTGTACATGCCATGCGGGTTTGAAGCCTTAATTTTCAAGTCAGCGCGTGTGATAGATGTCTGGAGAATTTCTTAGTTAATCAGACCTTATTTCATGCCAAATGCAGTCAGACAGCTTATTAAGGAGTGAATTTATTCTCATTTGAACTCTTAAGAAAGTTGAGAAGTGACTCTTGGATGCCTCTTAATAGGATCTTAGTTTATTCTCAGTGAATTTATTCTCATTTGAACTCTTCATAGAAAGTTGAGAAGTGAATCTGGGATGCCTCTTTTTTAATAGGGCCCGGGGTGCAGGATCAAACCTCCAGACATGCCTTTTATTGTACATGCCATGCGGGTTTGAAGCCTTAATTTTCAAGTCAGCGCGTGTGATAGATGTCTGGAGAATTTCTTAGTTAATCAGACCTTATTTCATGCCAAATGCAGTCAGACAGCTTATTAAGGAGTGAATTTATTCTCATTTGAACTCTTAAGAAAGTTGAGAAGTGACTCTTGGATGCCTCTTAATAGGATCTTAGTTTATTCTCAGTGAATTTATTCTCATTTGAACTCTTCATAGAAAGTTGAGAAGTGAATCTGGGATGCCTCTTTTTTAATAGGGCCCGGGGTGCAGGATCAAACCTCCAGACATGCCTTTTATTGTACATGCCATGCGGGTTTGAAGCCTTAATTTTCAAGTCAGCGCGTGTGATAGATGTCTGGAGAATTTCTTAGTTAATCAGACCTTATTTCATGCCAAATGCAGTCAGACAGCTTATTAAGGAGTGAATTTATTCTCATTTGAACTCTTAAGAAAGTTGAGAAGTGACTCTTGGATGCCTCTTAATAGGATCTTAGTTTATTCTCAGTGAATTTATTCTCATTTGAACTCTTCATAGAAAGTTGAGAAGTGAATCTGGGATGCCTCTTTTTTAATAGGGCCCGGGGTGCAGGATCAAACCTCCAGACATGCCTTTTATTGTACATGCCATGCGGGTTTGAAGCCTTAATTTTCAAGTCAGCGCGTGTGATAGATGTCTGGAGAATTTCTTAGTTAATCAGACCTTATTTCATGCCAAATGCAGTCAGACAGCTTATTAAGGAGTGAATTTATTCTCATTTGAACTCTTAAGAAAGTTGAGAAGTGACTCTTGGATGCCTCTTAATAGGATCTTAGTTTATTCTCAGTGAATTTATTCTCATTTGAACTCTTCATAGAAAGTTGAGAAGTGAATCTGGGATGCCTCTTTTTTAATAGGGCCCGGGGTGCAGGATCAAACCTCCAGACATGCCTTTTATTGTACATGCCATGCGGGTTTGAAGCCTTAATTTTCAAGTCAGCGCGTGTGATAGATGTCTGGAGAATTTCTTAGTTAATCAGACCTTATTTCATGCCAAATGCAGTCAGACAGCTTATTAAGGAGTGAATTTATTCTCATTTGAACTCTTAAGAAAGTTGAGAAGTGACTCTTGGATGCCTCTTAATAGGATCTTAGTTTATTCTCAGTGAATTTATTCTCATTTGAACTCTTCATAGAAAGTTGAGAAGTGAATCTGGGATGCCTCTTTTTTAATAGGGCCCGGGGTGCAGGATCAAACCTCCAGACATGCCTTTTATTGTACATGCCATGCGGGTTTGAAGCCTTAATTTTCAAGTCAGCGCGTGTGATAGATGTCTGGAGAATTTCTTAGTTAATCAGACCTTATTTCATGCCAAATGCAGTCAGACAGCTTATTAAGGAGTGAATTTATTCTCATTTGAACTCTTAAGAAAGTTGAGAAGTGACTCTTGGATGCCTCTTAATAGGATCTTAGTTTATTCTCAGTGAATTTATTCTCATTTGAACTCTTCATAGAAAGTTGAGAAGTGAATCTGGGATGCCTCTTTTTTAATAGGGCCCGGGGTGCAGGATCAAACCTCCAGACATGCCTTTTATTGTACATGCCATGCGGGTTTGAAGCCTTAATTTTCAAGTCAGCGCGTGTGATAGATGTCTGGAGAATTTCTTAGTTAATCAGACCTTATTTCATGCCAAATGCAGTCAGACAGCTTATTAAGGAGTGAATTTATTCTCATTTGAACTCTTAAGAAAGTTGAGAAGTGACTCTTGGATGCCTCTTAATAGGATCTTAGTTTATTCTCAGTGAATTTATTCTCATTTGAACTCTTCATAGAAAGTTGAGAAGTGAATCTGGGATGCCTCTTTTTTAATAGGGCCCGGGGTGCAGGATCAAACCTCCAGACATGCCTTTTATTGTACATGCCATGCGGGTTTGAAGCCTTAATTTTCAAGTCAGCGCGTGTGATAGATGTCTGGAGAATTTCTTAGTTAATCAGACCTTATTTCATGCCAAATGCAGTCAGACAGCTTATTAAGGAGTGAATTTATTCTCATTTGAACTCTTAAGAAAGTTGAGAAGTGACTCTTGGATGCCTCTTAATAGGATCTTAGTTTATTCTCAGTGAATTTATTCTCATTTGAACTCTTCATAGAAAGTTGAGAAGTGAATCTGGGATGCCTCTTTTTTAATAGGGCCCGGGGTGCAGGATCAAACCTCCAGACATGCCTTTTATTGTACATGCCATGCGGGTTTGAAGCCTTAATTTTCAAGTCAGCGCGTGTGATAGATGTCTGGAGAATTTCTTAGTTAATCAGACCTTATTTCATGCCAAATGCAGTCAGACAGCTTATTAAGGAGTGAATTTATTCTCATTTGAACTCTTAAGAAAGTTGAGAAGTGACTCTTGGATGCCTCTTAATAGGATCTTAGTTTATTCTCAGTGAATTTATTCTCATTTGAACTCTTCATAGAAAGTTGAGAAGTGAATCTGGGATGCCTCTTTTTTAATAGGGCCCGGGGTGCAGGATCAAACCTCCAGACATGCCTTTTATTGTACATGCCATGCGGGTTTGAAGCCTTAATTTTCAAGTCAGCGCGTGTGATAGATGTCTGGAGAATTTCTTAGTTAATCAGACCTTATTTCATGCCAAATGCAGTCAGACAGCTTATTAAGGAGTGAATTTATTCTCATTTGAACTCTTAAGAAAGTTGAGAAGTGACTCTTGGATGCCTCTTAATAGGATCTTAGTTTATTCTCAGTGAATTTATTCTCATTTGAACTCTTCATAGAAAGTTGAGAAGTGAATCTGGGATGCCTCTTTTTTAATAGGGCCCGGGGTGCAGGATCAAACCTCCAGACATGCCTTTTATTGTACATGCCATGCGGGTTTGAAGCCTTAATTTTCAAGTCAGCGCGTGTGATAGATGTCTGGAGAATTTCTTAGTTAATCAGACCTTATTTCATGCCAAATGCAGTCAGACAGCTTATTAAGGAGTGAATTTATTCTCATTTGAACTCTTAAGAAAGTTGAGAAGTGACTCTTGGATGCCTCTTAATAGGATCTTAGTTTATTCTCAGTGAATTTATTCTCATTTGAACTCTTCATAGAAAGTTGAGAAGTGAATCTGGGATGCCTCTTTTTTAATAGGGCCCGGGGTGCAGGATCAAACCTCCAGACATGCCTTTTATTGTACATGCCATGCGGGTTTGAAGCCTTAATTTTCAAGTCAGCGCGTGTGATAGATGTCTGGAGAATTTCTTAGTTAATCAGACCTTATTTCATGCCAAATGCAGTCAGACAGCTTATTAAGGAGTGAATTTATTCTCATTTGAACTCTTAAGAAAGTTGAGAAGTGACTCTTGGATGCCTCTTAATAGGATCTTAGTTTATTCTCAGTGAATTTATTCTCATTTGAACTCTTCATAGAAAGTTGAGAAGTGAATCTGGGATGCCTCTTTTTTAATAGGGCCCGGGGTGCAGGATCAAACCTCCAGACATGCCTTTTATTGTACATGCCATGCGGGTTTGAAGCCTTAATTTTCAAGTCAGCGCGTGTGATAGATGTCTGGAGAATTTCTTAGTTAATCAGACCTTATTTCATGCCAAATGCAGTCAGACAGCTTATTAAGGAGTGAATTTATTCTCATTTGAACTCTTAAGAAAGTTGAGAAGTGACTCTTGGATGCCTCTTAATAGGATCTTAGTTTATTCTCAGTGAATTTATTCTCATTTGAACTCTTCATAGAAAGTTGAGAAGTGAATCTGGGATGCCTCTTTTTTAATAGGGCCCGGGGTGCAGGATCAAACCTCCAGACATGCCTTTTATTGTACATGCCATGCGGGTTTGAAGCCTTAATTTTCAAGTCAGCGCGTGTGATAGATGTCTGGAGAATTTCTTAGTTAATCAGACCTTATTTCATGCCAAATGCAGTCAGACAGCTTATTAAGGAGTGAATTTATTCTCATTTGAACTCTTAAGAAAGTTGAGAAGTGACTCTTGGATGCCTCTTAATAGGATCTTAGTTTATTCTCAGTGAATTTATTCTCATTTGAACTCTTCATAGAAAGTTGAGAAGTGAATCTGGGATGCCTCTTTTTTAATAGGGCCCGGGGTGCAGGATCAAACCTCCAGACATGCCTTTTATTGTACATGCCATGCGGGTTTGAAGCCTTAATTTTCAAGTCAGCGCGTGTGATAGATGTCTGGAGAATTTCTTAGTTAATCAGACCTTATTTCATGCCAAATGCAGTCAGACAGCTTATTAAGGAGTGAATTTATTCTCATTTGAACTCTTAAGAAAGTTGAGAAGTGACTCTTGGATGCCTCTTAATAGGATCTTAGTTTATTCTCAGTGAATTTATTCTCATTTGAACTCTTCATAGAAAGTTGAGAAGTGAATCTGGGATGCCTCTTTTTTAATAGGGCCCGGGGTGCAGGATCAAACCTCCAGACATGCCTTTTATTGTACATGCCATGCGGGTTTGAAGCCTTAATTTTCAAGTCAGCGCGTGTGATAGATGTCTGGAGAATTTCTTAGTTAATCAGACCTTATTTCATGCCAAATGCAGTCAGACAGCTTATTAAGGAGTGAATTTATTCTCATTTGAACTCTTAAGAAAGTTGAGAAGTGACTCTTGGATGCCTCTTAATAGGATCTTAGTTTATTCTCAGTGAATTTATTCTCATTTGAACTCTTCATAGAAAGTTGAGAAGTGAATCTGGGATGCCTCTTTTTTAATAGGGCCCGGGGTGCAGGATCAAACCTCCAGACATGCCTTTTATTGTACATGCCATGCGGGTTTGAAGCCTTAATTTTCAAGTCAGCGCGTGTGATAGATGTCTGGAGAATTTCTTAGTTAATCAGACCTTATTTCATGCCAAATGCAGTCAGACAGCTTATTAAGGAGTGAATTTATTCTCATTTGAACTCTTAAGAAAGTTGAGAAGTGACTCTTGGATGCCTCTTAATAGGATCTTAGTTTATTCTCAGTGAATTTATTCTCATTTGAACTCTTCATAGAAAGTTGAGAAGTGAATCTGGGATGCCTCTTTTTTAATAGGGCCCGGGGTGCAGGATCAAACCTCCAGACATGCCTTTTATTGTACATGCCATGCGGGTTTGAAGCCTTAATTTTCAAGTCAGCGCGTGTGATAGATGTCTGGAGAATTTCTTAGTTAATCAGACCTTATTTCATGCCAAATGCAGTCAGACAGCTTATTAAGGAGTGAATTTATTCTCATTTGAACTCTTAAGAAAGTTGAGAAGTGACTCTTGGATGCCTCTTAATAGGATCTTAGTTTATTCTCAGTGAATTTATTCTCATTTGAACTCTTCATAGAAAGTTGAGAAGTGAATCTGGGATGCCTCTTTTTTAATAGGGCCCGGGGTGCAGGATCAAACCTCCAGACATGCCTTTTATTGTACATGCCATGCGGGTTTGAAGCCTTAATTTTCAAGTCAGCGCGTGTGATAGATGTCTGGAGAATTTCTTAGTTAATCAGACCTTATTTCATGCCAAATGCAGTCAGACAGCTTATTAAGGAGTGAATTTATTCTCATTTGAACTCTTAAGAAAGTTGAGAAGTGACTCTTGGATGCCTCTTAATAGGATCTTAGTTTATTCTCAGTGAATTTATTCTCATTTGAACTCTTCATAGAAAGTTGAGAAGTGAATCTGGGATGCCTCTTTTTTAATAGGGCCCGGGGTGCAGGATCAAACCTCCAGACATGCCTTTTATTGTACATGCCATGCGGGTTTGAAGCCTTAATTTTCAAGTCAGCGCGTGTGATAGATGTCTGGAGAATTTCTTAGTTAATCAGACCTTATTTCATGCCAAATGCAGTCAGACAGCTTATTAAGGAGTGAATTTATTCTCATTTGAACTCTTAAGAAAGTTGAGAAGTGACTCTTGGATGCCTCTTAATAGGATCTTAGTTTATTCTCAGTGAATTTATTCTCATTTGAACTCTTCATAGAAAGTTGAGAAGTGAATCTGGGATGCCTCTTTTTTAATAGGGCCCGGGGTGCAGGATCAAACCTCCAGACATGCCTTTTATTGTACATGCCATGCGGGTTTGAAGCCTTAATTTTCAAGTCAGCGCGTGTGATAGATGTCTGGAGAATTTCTTAGTTAATCAGACCTTATTTCATGCCAAATGCAGTCAGACAGCTTATTAAGGAGTGAATTTATTCTCATTTGAACTCTTAAGAAAGTTGAGAAGTGACTCTTGGATGCCTCTTAATAGGATCTTAGTTTATTCTCAGTGAATTTATTCTCATTTGAACTCTTCATAGAAAGTTGAGAAGTGAATCTGGGATGCCTCTTTTTTAATAGGGCCCGGGGTGCAGGATCAAACCTCCAGACATGCCTTTTATTGTACATGCCATGCGGGTTTGAAGCCTTAATTTTCAAGTCAGCGCGTGTGATAGATGTCTGGAGAATTTCTTAGTTAATCAGACCTTATTTCATGCCAAATGCAGTCAGACAGCTTATTAAGGAGTGAATTTATTCTCATTTGAACTCTTAAGAAAGTTGAGAAGTGACTCTTGGATGCCTCTTAATAGGATCTTAGTTTATTCTCAGTGAATTTATTCTCATTTGAACTCTTCATAGAAAGTTGAGAAGTGAATCTGGGATGCCTCTTTTTTAATAGGGCCCGGGGTGCAGGATCAAACCTCCAGACATGCCTTTTATTGTACATGCCATGCGGGTTTGAAGCCTTAATTTTCAAGTCAGCGCGTGTGATAGATGTCTGGAGAATTTCTTAGTTAATCAGACCTTATTTCATGCCAAATGCAGTCAGACAGCTTATTAAGGAGTGAATTTATTCTCATTTGAACTCTTAAGAAAGTTGAGAAGTGACTCTTGGATGCCTCTTAATAGGATCTTAGTTTATTCTCAGTGAATTTATTCTCATTTGAACTCTTCATAGAAAGTTGAGAAGTGAATCTGGGATGCCTCTTTTTTAATAGGGCCCGGGGTGCAGGATCAAACCTCCAGACATGCCTTTTATTGTACATGCCATGCGGGTTTGAAGCCTTAATTTTCAAGTCAGCGCGTGTGATAGATGTCTGGAGAATTTCTTAGTTAATCAGACCTTATTTCATGCCAAATGCAGTCAGACAGCTTATTAAGGAGTGAATTTATTCTCATTTGAACTCTTAAGAAAGTTGAGAAGTGACTCTTGGATGCCTCTTAATAGGATCTTAGTTTATTCTCAGTGAATTTATTCTCATTTGAACTCTTCATAGAAAGTTGAGAAGTGAATCTGGGATGCCTCTTTTTTAATAGGGCCCGGGGTGCAGGATCAAACCTCCAGACATGCCTTTTATTGTACATGCCATGCGGGTTTGAAGCCTTAATTTTCAAGTCAGCGCGTGTGATAGATGTCTGGAGAATTTCTTAGTTAATCAGACCTTATTTCATGCCAAATGCAGTCAGACAGCTTATTAAGGAGTGAATTTATTCTCATTTGAACTCTTAAGAAAGTTGAGAAGTGACTCTTGGATGCCTCTTAATAGGATCTTAGTTTATTCTCAGTGAATTTATTCTCATTTGAACTCTTCATAGAAAGTTGAGAAGTGAATCTGGGATGCCTCTTTTTTAATAGGGCCCGGGGTGCAGGATCAAACCTCCAGACATGCCTTTTATTGTACATGCCATGCGGGTTTGAAGCCTTAATTTTCAAGTCAGCGCGTGTGATAGATGTCTGGAGAATTTCTTAGTTAATCAGACCTTATTTCATGCCAAATGCAGTCAGACAGCTTATTAAGGAGTGAATTTATTCTCATTTGAACTCTTAAGAAAGTTGAGAAGTGACTCTTGGATGCCTCTTAATAGGATCTTAGTTTATTCTCAGTGAATTTATTCTCATTTGAACTCTTCATAGAAAGTTGAGAAGTGAATCTGGGATGCCTCTTTTTTAATAGGGCCCGGGGTGCAGGATCAAACCTCCAGACATGCCTTTTATTGTACATGCCATGCGGGTTTGAAGCCTTAATTTTCAAGTCAGCGCGTGTGATAGATGTCTGGAGAATTTCTTAGTTAATCAGACCTTATTTCATGCCAAATGCAGTCAGACAGCTTATTAAGGAGTGAATTTATTCTCATTTGAACTCTTAAGAAAGTTGAGAAGTGACTCTTGGATGCCTCTTAATAGGATCTTAGTTTATTCTCAGTGAATTTATTCTCATTTGAACTCTTCATAGAAAGTTGAGAAGTGAATCTGGGATGCCTCTTTTTTAATAGGGCCCGGGGTGCAGGATCAAACCTCCAGACATGCCTTTTATTGTACATGCCATGCGGGTTTGAAGCCTTAATTTTCAAGTCAGCGCGTGTGATAGATGTCTGGAGAATTTCTTAGTTAATCAGACCTTATTTCATGCCAAATGCAGTCAGACAGCTTATTAAGGAGTGAATTTATTCTCATTTGAACTCTTAAGAAAGTTGAGAAGTGACTCTTGGATGCCTCTTAATAGGATCTTAGTTTATTCTCAGTGAATTTATTCTCATTTGAACTCTTCATAGAAAGTTGAGAAGTGAATCTGGGATGCCTCTTTTTTAATAGGGCCCGGGGTGCAGGATCAAACCTCCAGACATGCCTTTTATTGTACATGCCATGCGGGTTTGAAGCCTTAATTTTCAAGTCAGCGCGTGTGATAGATGTCTGGAGAATTTCTTAGTTAATCAGACCTTATTTCATGCCAAATGCAGTCAGACAGCTTATTAAGGAGTGAATTTATTCTCATTTGAACTCTTAAGAAAGTTGAGAAGTGACTCTTGGATGCCTCTTAATAGGATCTTAGTTTATTCTCAGTGAATTTATTCTCATTTGAACTCTTCATAGAAAGTTGAGAAGTGAATCTGGGATGCCTCTTTTTTAATAGGGCCCGGGGTGCAGGATCAAACCTCCAGACATGCCTTTTATTGTACATGCCATGCGGGTTTGAAGCCTTAATTTTCAAGTCAGCGCGTGTGATAGATGTCTGGAGAATTTCTTAGTTAATCAGACCTTATTTCATGCCAAATGCAGTCAGACAGCTTATTAAGGAGTGAATTTATTCTCATTTGAACTCTTAAGAAAGTTGAGAAGTGACTCTTGGATGCCTCTTAATAGGATCTTAGTTTATTCTCAGTGAATTTATTCTCATTTGAACTCTTCATAGAAAGTTGAGAAGTGAATCTGGGATGCCTCTTTTTTAATAGGGCCCGGGGTGCAGGATCAAACCTCCAGACATGCCTTTTATTGTACATGCCATGCGGGTTTGAAGCCTTAATTTTCAAGTCAGCGCGTGTGATAGATGTCTGGAGAATTTCTTAGTTAATCAGACCTTATTTCATGCCAAATGCAGTCAGACAGCTTATTAAGGAGTGAATTTATTCTCATTTGAACTCTTAAGAAAGTTGAGAAGTGACTCTTGGATGCCTCTTAATAGGATCTTAGTTTATTCTCAGTGAATTTATTCTCATTTGAACTCTTCATAGAAAGTTGAGAAGTGAATCTGGGATGCCTCTTTTTTAATAGGGCCCGGGGTGCAGGATCAAACCTCCAGACATGCCTTTTATTGTACATGCCATGCGGGTTTGAAGCCTTAATTTTCAAGTCAGCGCGTGTGATAGATGTCTGGAGAATTTCTTAGTTAATCAGACCTTATTTCATGCCAAATGCAGTCAGACAGCTTATTAAGGAGTGAATTTATTCTCATTTGAACTCTTAAGAAAGTTGAGAAGTGACTCTTGGATGCCTCTTAATAGGATCTTAGTTTATTCTCAGTGAATTTATTCTCATTTGAACTCTTCATAGAAAGTTGAGAAGTGAATCTGGGATGCCTCTTTTTTAATAGGGCCCGGGGTGCAGGATCAAACCTCCAGACATGCCTTTTATTGTACATGCCATGCGGGTTTGAAGCCTTAATTTTCAAGTCAGCGCGTGTGATAGATGTCTGGAGAATTTCTTAGTTAATCAGACCTTATTTCATGCCAAATGCAGTCAGACAGCTTATTAAGGAGTGAATTTATTCTCATTTGAACTCTTAAGAAAGTTGAGAAGTGACTCTTGGATGCCTCTTAATAGGATCTTAGTTTATTCTCAGTGAATTTATTCTCATTTGAACTCTTCATAGAAAGTTGAGAAGTGAATCTGGGATGCCTCTTTTTTAATAGGGCCCGGGGTGCAGGATCAAACCTCCAGACATGCCTTTTATTGTACATGCCATGCGGGTTTGAAGCCTTAATTTTCAAGTCAGCGCGTGTGATAGATGTCTGGAGAATTTCTTAGTTAATCAGACCTTATTTCATGCCAAATGCAGTCAGACAGCTTATTAAGGAGTGAATTTATTCTCATTTGAACTCTTAAGAAAGTTGAGAAGTGACTCTTGGATGCCTCTTAATAGGATCTTAGTTTATTCTCAGTGAATTTATTCTCATTTGAACTCTTCATAGAAAGTTGAGAAGTGAATCTGGGATGCCTCTTTTTTAATAGGGCCCGGGGTGCA
>NW_027670422.1:0-14000 GCF_964199315.1 Orbicella franksi
CAAATGCTTTTTGACGCCAAGCGTTTTTAAAGCAGGAAAGTTTGTAATAAATTTGTATCCTGCCTTCTATGTTTATTCTATAGCAATTTTTTTGATATTCAGACATCATGCCATTTTAGAGTTTTACTAAAATATTTCACGTAACCCCCCCTTTTTCCCTTATTTTTTTGGGATGCCCCCCCTCGAAAGCCATTTTTTTTCGCATGCCCCCCCCCCAAATCCCACCAGCCCCCCCTACCTTATAAAAAATGAACGGTCCCTAAGTAGGACCTCAAGAAATGGCAATAAAAATGACCATAGAATATAGAGAATAAACAAATAAAATATGCCTGGCCCAGCCGGGCCAAATTTGAAACAAAACCTGAAGAGGTTTAAAGGACTATTAATCGAGAAAATACAGTAACGTTCTTGAAGTGCCAGTTCGAAAATAAATTCTGGTGTTCCTTTAAATAAAACAGAAGTCCATTCATCGAGGTTTGCTACTGTGTTTACACGATTAAAAATTTCACTTCAGTAAAGTTAAAATACAAAGTCGACCACACATTATCAGCTCTAGACTACGAGTAGTCCCTCTTTCGCTTATTCCGTCGTGCATGACGCGAAAGAAAACCCCGAGAAAAAAATGACCGCGCGAAATCCTGGGATCGAGGAGCGCTCCTCTCCTCCAGGATTTCGCGCGGCAATTTTTTTCTCGCGGTTTTCTTTCGCGTCACGCACGACGGAATAAGCGAAAGAGGGACTACTCGTAGGATTTCGCGCGGCTAGTTGTTTTTTCGCAGTTTTCTTTCGCGTCACGCACGACGGACTAAGCGAAGGAGGGACTACTCGTAGTCTATATCAGCTCCAGTGGGACAAAGTTTGTGACTGTAGAACATGTAATACGAATCCAACGCTGGGCTCATTAATGTGCTCCTTGTTTATTGCTAAGCTTGAAACATTATTAACCACAAAATTACGAAATATACCCGAAATATAAAAGTAGAAAGTATCGTAATCTTTCTTTCTCTAAACTAGTTAGGGTAAACATTAAAAACATTTTCCAGTTGCTCGCTTGGAGTCACACAAATTACATAGTGTTGGTCACTGTCTCGGACTTTAAAAAACGCTTTTTGAACTTTGCAAACGATACATTAATTCACAATTAGATTTGTAAAGAAAATCAGTGCTATTTTCCGAATATAGCGCCCTGTTTCCCAAAGTACAGAGGTTCACTAATCAAATTCGTTTCTCGTCAGATTTGAGCGGGAGGATGCGATCAACACTTGACACTTTTCTCTAAACAACCAATGTCGGGAAACTCTCACTTGTCTTGTTTGTTTTTGGCACGCAGTTAAACGTTGAGAGATGATAAAACCTTCGTTTTCTTCACTAAAATAGTCATAAGTAGTATATAGGGAGTCAGGCAAATACCATTTCGCAGAGGGAGAAGTATTTCCTCATTTTGAAACCCCCAGCTTTAAGTCCGAAGCTCGCAAGCTCGCTTCGGCTAAACCAGGGAGTTTCAAAACGGGAAATACTTCTCCCTCTTTGAAATAGTATTTGTCTGACTCCCTATATACTACTTACAACAACAGGGGGATACCAATTGGAATCAAACGAGCCCGCTGTTATACCGCCCGAGCCGCGATGTCTCGAGCAACAAACAAGTGCGCGTGGCTGATGCGGGGCCGGAAAGAGAGCTGCGGGCTTTCAGAGGCCATTCAAAGCCTCCCTCCAGAGCTTCGTGAGATGATTATGAATGAGTACACCGCGATAAAAATTAAGGGAAAAAAGGAAATGGGATGGGACAAGGTGCACGAGAACATTTTGAAACTGCCATTCTGCGAATTCAAGCAGCAAATTGTGCGAATGGTAATTTGCGTTGAATATCCGAACTGTTATTTCGAGGGTTGCTGTTTCCTCTGTTTCGAAAGGGAGGGAACTATTCACAAATCCTCAGTGAGGCCGCCGAAGGGGCCAAAACTTCTCATAGACACCGACCCCGATTACAAGAATTTTTTTAAAAATATGCTCGTGGAACGGTTACGATTGGCACGAGTGGTTCCTTTCTTGGCGCGGAACGTTAGCGAAAAACTTCAGCATCCGCCTCAACCATCGCAGCGACGACCTCGCGCGAAATATCGCGAGCCTTTTTTTTGCCACTCAGGTATGAAATATTCATTCACAAGAAGCGCGACCAAGTGGAAGCAGACAATCATGTTTTTATAACATGCAAACAAAACCGTTTGTTTCTAAAACTTAGTTCGAAGCGGGAGGGTTCGTGATTTTTTTTATCATTTCTGCTTCAAGTTTGCCGCGGATGTCTTTCTCCATTTTCTTGACATCAACCTCGGTAAGCTTTCTCTTTGATGGTTGGCGAAGCATCTTTGCACGGACCTGATCTTTCAGAAAGTTATATTGTTCGAACTCGGAAAGGATGGTGTCGAACTCATGGGAAGACACATCGTTGTTGTTCAAAGCGTTGGAGAGCAGCCTGTTAACGGTATCCCGCTTGGCAACGGCGAGCGTGGTAATCTCTTGATGTTTCTTGATCTTCGAATCGAGTTTTTTGCTGGCGATTATAAGCCCCGACGAAACGAGAGCGAAGCATCCACCAGCGCCGCCAAGAGGAACGGTTGCCGGCAGGCCAACTACAGACAGAGCGGAGCCAAAACTTGCGCTGGAAAACGCTGCCGAGAGAACGCTGGAGCCGGCAGCACTCCAATTAACGAACTTTCTCGCGCGTTTGTATTTTTTAGCAACGAGGCGATAGTGGCCGACCTCACAGGCCAAAGTGTTGGAAATCTCGTTGATCTTCTGCAAGCGGAAATTTTGAGAAGGCTCCGCCATCACCGGATATAGAGGGCCGGCAGGCGGTGCGCTTGGTGGCAACAGATTTGCTGAAGACATTGCGTATATATAGAAATTTAATTTAACTCTAATTCAAAAAGAAGAGGCAACCCATTGAAATCAAAGAGTTCGCCATATTCATCTTTGACGCTGATGGTGATGCTATTTATGAACTCGTCTGTGGAGCAGTCTCGCAAAATCTCTTGCGGAGAGCTTTGATATCTTACCTTTTCGAAAGGCTTCCCTTTCACGTCAAACAGGGCTAAGATGTCCGTTTTTTTGCCGTTGAAAAGATTCCGTTCGGTGTCGATCAGATCGCAATGAATGAAATATGTCGTTGGAGACCCAAGCCTTTTCACGAAGGCAAAACTGTAAGGAACAAACTTCCGCGGAATGCCAAGCATATTGGCTAAATCGCGATCAAATTCGACAGGCTTTAACCCCACATTTCTGATTATAAGCTGGCCAACAGGTTGGTTTATTGCTGTTTGCAGTTCATAGTTATATTTGGTGAAAAGCCCTTTTATTTCTTCTGCCATTCTTTCTAAACTATAATGCCCTGGGATTACTTTACCGATTGACACGGCTTTGTCTTTGACTTTATCTCCCAACGTGGCAGAACCTTCTCTTTTCAAATTTTACCAGCTGTGGTGCAAACTACAAGAAATGAGTTTCGCGAAATGCACTTTCGGTATCGGCTCTTCAAAATAGATGGTCTCTCCGTTCTGTTGTGCGACAATAGTGAGAACAACCATTTTTATATTTAACAAACACTAATTATGTTCAAATACAATGCCGAATTGGTGGGACGATATCGGTCAAGATCCCGGGTTTGATGATCCCAAGCTTTTGAAAAAAGAAGATGCTGCGAAGAAAAAGGCGTGGACAAACTTTTTAAATCGCTTTCCAAAAGCGGAAAAAAGCAGGTTCATTTCACAAGTAATGATCGACGAGAAAAAAAACGTAGCCGCAGAGGTGTTTTTCAAAGAAAGCGAAGGCTCGTTTCAAAGCGTCTTCGGCTCAGACAGAAAATATTGGAGCGCGGAAATGAAAAAGGCGCTTGGTTTGGGAGACAGCGGCGGTTTTCCTTATCAACTGTCGCCACTTGGTTCAAAAGTTTCCCTGCCCATCCCTGCGGTACCTTTCGACGGCAAAGCGCCAAGGTTGAAAAAAATATTCAACGACGAAATCCAAATCTACGTCACGCCTGACCAGTATTTCACGACAAAATTCCGTGAAATATTCCAAAAAACCAAACTCAGGCACACGTCTGGAACCGAAGCAAAACACTGGTTAGGAGGGCCTAACATGAAATATTGGCCGCAGCAGCTCAACTTCGCGGTTTTCTGCGCGACACAGGGGTGAGGAGTTTCTCGCGAAATCTTTGACAGCGGGATGGATCTTCCCCCGCAGATAAGAGCTTTCTACAAATTTCACGTGTATTTCACGGTCAGGCGCATTTTGTTCCAGCTAGGAGGAATTCAGAGTGTGAGCGCTTTGCCCGGAGATCCGCCGTTCAACCAAATGAATAATCATTACGACGTCGCTTCGTACAAAAGGCTATGCAGCGAGTTCGGGATAGATCCGTCGAGTGATTTCCGCTACACGCACGGGGAAAAACACGGTCTAGGAAGCATTTACATCTATGTGTCCGGCGCAGGCGGGTCGAAAACTGACTATAAATACCCGGGATGGAACAAATTCAGCGATGAAGGCGGGAAAGCTATAAAAGGGGACCTGATTTATTACATCGAGACGGGTGCCGCTTCTGAGGCCCAATCGGACTGCTTCGCACCAAACACAGCATCAGGTTTGACGCAGGCGGGCTTGGTACGAATCAACCAGTCAATCGAGCCTTTCGTTTACTGCATTCTGGGCGCGCAAGTCAACGTCCGCCGCAGCATTCTCGGCTCTGGCGGTCGAGCAAGAGAAGCCCAGAGCGAGTTCCTGGTGTTGATGGAAAGCGCGATCACACAGCCCGACCTGGCCGCGAGCGTGCAAAGGTACCAGCTCGCGGTGGATTAAGCGAAGGTCAGGCTCAATCTCGCTGTAGCCCCCATGGCCTGGCTCATGCCGGCGCAAATGATAATCAACACCGCAAGCACAATCGGCTACAACAACAAGCTGAAGCAGGCGGTCTCGGGGATGAAACTGGGAATGAACAACGAGGTAAATCCTGACACAAAAAAAGCTGGGCTCAAAATCATGGCAGGCGGCCCGTCAAAGATTAACCCTCCCAACACCCATCCGTCCAACCCGATACACAAAGCCGCAACAGCCGAATCAAGGAAACCAGCTTCGGCCGAAACTCAGCAAACACAACCGGCGCAAAAAATAGAGCCCGAGACTCCAGATAAAACGCCACCACACGAAATTAACAAAACGGCGGTAATTGTCGGTGTAGTTGGATTATCGGCGCTGCTGTTCATGGCTTGGCGGTAAGTTAACGCCGCTTCTTAAAATATTCTTCGAACAAAAAGGCCACCACGGCAAGAATCAGCAGCCAGATGTGCTCGGCCAGAAACCCGACGACTTGGCCGGCGGCTTTGAAAAGAAAGCTCACAATCGAGCCAATCAGCCCGGGCAGCAGAGAACCAAGTTTCGCGGCAATATCTTTGAGGCCATTTCCCAAAGCTTTACCGGTGGCTTTCAAACCTCCGGTGAGGGCCCCGATGACAGCTCCGATTGTGGTTCCGGCGGCGATAAGAATGGCGGTCAATGTCACGCCATATTTTTTGAAGATCTCTTTGACCCTTTCCAAGAGAGGCCGCCCCCTTTCCCTTTCCGCGATCTGAGTATGCAAACGCGCAAGCTCCTCGTTTCTTTCTGCCACCCTCTCTCTTGCATCTTCTTTGTCGGAGGGCGAGGCATTCTCATCTTGGATGATTGCCTGGTCTTCCTCGTTTTGGCGCTGCAGCTCGCTTTCCTGCTCAGTTTCAGGTCGTCCAACGGTTTTGTTTGGTTGAGCCTTTCTTCCATGGCGTTTGTTTCACTTTCTTTTGCTGCGAGGCTGGCCCTGAGTCTGTCAACCTTGGCTTGTTCTTTTTCTCTGTTTCTTGCTTGTTTTGTAAGCGAATCCAATTCTTTTTTCTTGTTTTCAAGATCGGTTTGATAGTTCTTTTTCAGTTGTTTCATCCTTCTGAGCTCTACTTCACTTTCAAAATTCGAACCTTGTTCATCCTGAACGGCATCAATCTCAGCATCAGTTTGCTCGATTTTACGTCTTAGGGCTTTCACTTCTTTCTTTTCTGCTTCTCTTTGCGAAGAGAGCGTTTCCGCCTGTTGTAGTTGGTTTTCAGCTTCTATCAGTCTTTGGCGCTGTTCTCTGATTGTATCTCGGTCTTCGGCTATAATTTCTTCAGCCCTCGGCCCAAGTTTATCTTTGAAACTGTCTAAAAAACTTTTCATTAAGCCTGACTAATCATCTTTTAGAATCTTGTACTCACCCTTTTGAGACCCCACAGCAACAATTTTTCCCACATTTTTTCCAGAGCCTCTTCTAATCGGAATTTTATCAAAGTTTGCTTTTGGGAATTTGTCTTTTATCATATCTACAGCTTTTTTGAGTTTTCGCCGCAAATAACTTTCTTTTTGAAGATCACCGATTGAATCGGGTTCTGGTTCAAGCAAAGGGATATCTACTCCCCCAAATGATGTCTCGGAGTAAGAAGTGTCAGGCAGGCCGGACTGCTCGTGCTGCATAGTACGCATTTCCGTTTGTTCACCCGCGTTGTAGGGAGGGGATGCACCGACTGGGTCAAAAGGTCGGGTTCTGTTAACCTCTTGTTTTTCGTCATCATCCAAGCCGTATGGGTCATAAGCAGGGTTTTCAAAGGTTGTTCCTTCGCTTTCCGCCGACATAGCGATATATTGCAAGCCTATTATTTTTTAAATTAGAAAATACTCGCCGGATATTAATACGATGTCTGTTCCAGAGAACCTTCGTCCAAGCTACAACAAAAAGACATTGTACGGCATGAAGGCCAAGCGAGAGGTCAATCGAGTCATCTTTACCCCATCTGAAGCCAATCCCGGCAATACGCTGTACGTTTCCGTACCCAAGCTGAACGAGAACGAGGTTCTGGTACCGGGCTCGCTAGCGCTTGTCTTTGACATCGACCTTTTTGGAGGGCACGCCAACAACTTCCTCGTCCAGAACGTCACGCGGGCTCTCGTTGACAGGCTGGTTGTGAAGTTTGCGGGCACTATCCTGCAAGACACTGTTGGTTACGACATATACAAAACTTTCGAAGGCCTTTTTCTTTCGCAGGAAGAACGAGACAACAGGATTCTCGAAGGGATTCAGAGCGAGGATCTATGCAAGATCTGCTCGGACGCGGGAGACAAGAAAACTTCGGGCGTCGACGCTGAAAACAAGCTGAACGAGGTATACGGAAAAAAGTACCGGATCAGGCTTGACCATCAGATCTCAACCGACCACGGCGTTTTCTACCCCCAGGCCCTTTACAACGACCTCACGTTCGAAGTAAAACTTGCCGAAGCTATACATGTGGTCAAAGGCTCCGACACAAGCCAGCTGAAATACAAGCTGACAAACATCCAGCTCGAGTACAAAATGATCCACAGCAAGACTCTGGCAGACGAGGCGCGGAGCGTTTACTCCAGCGGCAAAGAGTGCCTTTACGACCACGTGATGCACGACAAACAGGTCACCTACAAAAAAAAAATGGTGAATCGAGGATCAACATCAAAGTCAACTCCCAAAGAAGGTCACTAAAAGCCCTCCTCCTCCTGTTTGTAGAGTCGTATACTCCGGGCGACAGAGATTCAGAAAAATTCATCTTCCCTGATTTGACGAAAGTCAGCGTAACGGTCAACGGCGCGCCAAACATGCTTTACAACAACGGCATCGAAGGCAAGGACATGTGAGAAGAGGCCCGCAACTTGTTTGTGAAAGAAAAAAATAAAACGGAGCACATGAATATGACAAAAGTTTTACACCGAGGATAAGTTCGGGCTTGTAATTGATATGCGCTCCATGGCGGACCAAGAAATGCACGGCAGCGGCATGCGGATTGTGAACAGTACGGACGGGGTCCAGCTGGAAATCGAGCGGAAAGCCGAAGGCTCAGGCAACATGAAATGCCATGTATTCGTAATCGCCGACTCCCAGTTCAACTTTATGGAAAGCCAGCTAGAATCTGTGCAGTTTTAATACACATGGACCCAAGCAAGATACCCTTCAACGCTCTCATTGTGGGACCGACTAATTCGGGCAAATCGAGGTTTGTGGTGGACCAGCTCTACGGCCCTTTCCGCGGAAAGTTCGACTACATCGTGCTCATCTGCCCGACGCTCACGCACAACAAGACCTACCACCGGCTTGGCGAAAACGATCCAAGAATGGCTGTGATAGTCTGCGATCAGCACGCCGTAGAAAAGTGGTTGAGGCTCGTGAGATGGCTTTGCGAGGGCACCAACACGCTCATAATCCTCGACGACTGCGCGGCCTCCAAAGACGTGAAAGGGCGTACAGGCGAGCTGGTGAATCTCGCCTTTTCTGTCCGGCATATGGGCATCAGCGTTTGGGCGCTGACCCACAAGATGGCCGGCATAACAGCTTCCTTCTGGGAGAACGTGGCGGCGATCGTTCTCTTTTACACCCCCTCGGCCAAGACCACGAAAGCCATCTTCGATGATTACGCCAGCGAGCTCTCCCTGGATGAGTACAAAGGTCTGGTTTCAAAGCTGAAAGAGCGAAAGTTCTCTTATCTCGTGTTCTCGCTTCGCCACCCCTACGGGGTAAAGTTATTTTGAATAAAAAATAATGGGAGTTGTATATAGCCTTGAACAATGGCTGGAGAGGCCGCGTTAGCAGAAGTTATTAACCTTCTTCAAACCGAGCCCGAGCCGTCGAGTGTTCCAGCCGGAGGTATACTGCCAACCTCCCCCGGACCTGACATTCCCGCTCTTCGCGAGCAGCTGGCTGTACTGGTGTCTACAGGCAAAGCCAAAGAGGCCATCGGCGTGCAGTTAACCCACGAGCAGGTGAAGCGCCTGAGCGACAAAGAGGTCGAGAAATACACCAAACGCTACGAGACGTACGTGGGCTCAAAGACAACAGAAAGCCTGATCGACAGCTTTATTTTTCTTGTATCCAAAGCGGTCGGAATGGCCGTCAAAATCAAAGACATCGACGCTTACCAAAAAGAACTGAGAAACGACTACATCATAAACAAAGAGCTCTCCAATCTGGCCGGCAACCTTGCTTTGAAGTGCGGCCGGTTTCTTGCTGCGGCAAACGCGGTGTTCATCACCACAAAACATTTTGATTTTAGTTCACAGTTGTCGGAGCAGAGCCCCCCTTCTCGTGATGAACACAGCTATCCGCTTGAGGGCATTGATGAAGTACCCGACTCAGCAAATGCAGAATAACTGGTCAGCATTCATCAACAACTGCTGAGGACTTGCTGACAAAATGTTACTAATTAAACTTTTTTCATTTGCTTCGAATACGGTTCGCTTCAGAATGTCCATCGAACAATCCGAGAGCGCACCTGCCGTCACGGCGCAGGGCGAGACCCAGGCAGCACCTGCCGCAGATATCACACAGCAAACGACAGCTCCGACAGCAACAACTACTCGCGTAAAAAATCCCAAGCGTGTGGCCGCTGGAAAAATGGTTGCTGAAAGAACGCGGCTGGCCCGGGAGCAACAGAAGAAAGCGGCCGACGCTTATTTCGCGGAAAATGAGGCGAAAGCCGCCACAGAGGCCCCTGAGCCGGCCCCGACTAATGAAGAAGAAGGCAAAAGCCCAAAGCGCAGCGGCGGTGAAAAAAATAGCGGCCTCAGCACCACCCAATGGCTTGCTGTTGGAAGCATAGTCGTTTCACTGATCGGGATTTATTACAAGCGGGAAGAGCTCAAGGCAATGGCCAAGCCCGTGTTCGACAAAATTAAAACGCCGGAGCCCGCGCCGGAGCCCGCGCCTGAGCCCGCGCTTGTTGAGCCAGAACCCGCTCGCGCGACACAGAGAAAAGCATTTAAAAAATGATTTAAACTTTTGCGTGTAATGTATATCACGATGCCGAAAGTTGACTTTCCGCAGGTTCTCATCTCTTCAAGCGCAATTTTTGGTATAAGGATTGTATGGTACGACTTCAACAAAAAGGTTTATGAAAGAGTATTACATCTTCTCAAGATAATGATATGTGAAAAGGCCGAAGAAAAGGCAAGAAGAAGAAAAGAGAAGAAATAATAAGAAAAGAAATAAGAAGAAAAGAAGAAGAAGAAGAAGCCGCGGGAAAGACAGATTAATTTTGTTTTAAACTTTTGTTCTTCACTTATATCGAACGCACCATGTCCGACAACAAGCTCGTGAAGACCGTCATTGAAGCCGCAACTCTCACGGGATTAGCCGCGGGCATCGGCTGGGCCGCAAAAAAGGTTGTGAAAGAGAATTTCACTTCCGATCCCAGCTTCTCGCTCCTGTCGGCTCTTTCCGATAGTCTTTGTCGCCATACGCCTCGAAATCGTACAAGATCGCGTGCGGGTAAGTTTTCGTTTGCTTCCTCGGGAGTTCCCTTTTAAGATACCCAACTTCGCAAGATCATGCCTCGATTACTTTGTAGCCGCTCTTCCGCAAAAATGCGCTACGGTTCATGATAGCTTGGTACAGTTGTTCGGGTGTTTTACCGTTAGTTACAACCGTCTGTTCTCGATTGCTCGAGTAACATTTTGGGCATCCGTGGAAGGGGCAGCCGTGGTATTGGAACACAGTCCTCGTTTCGTGGTTGTAACCGTCAACAGGAGAAGACTTCATTTTCCCGCCTCCTCGAGGAAGCCATCTCTCGCCCCCATGCCCGCTCATTGCGTGATGGATGTGAATGCCCCGTTGCTTCGCTTCTCGCTCCAGCCACAGCAGCGCTTGGTTCGAATATGAGGTGTTTGGGTACATCACTCTCTCGAAAGCTGTCTGCGGGGCTTCCAGTTTTGTCCCCGGGCAATATATTGCCATTTTTCCCGCGCTGCAGGTTTGGTGATGCCGTTGTAGATTGCAAACTTTTGTAAATCTCTGCCCGCAATGAGTGCATGAATAGGTTTTCGCCAGCTTTGCGATGTCTTTTATCAAGAAAGCGTGGCCTTCGTAGACACCTATCGTCAAAATGTTTTTGAGTTTGGGGTTCGGGTTTATTCTGAGGTGCCAAACCACTTCTCCGTCTTCCAAACGCTCAGGCTCGTAGGCCCGAATTCCAAGCCAAGATGAGACGGGTGAGCCCTCATTCAGATGGGCTTCGACCTTTTCCAACTCGTCAAGAGACGTTTTTGTGAAGTTTTCTGGAATGGTATTTAGTTCGTAGAAACTCTGGGCGAGACTTCGGGCTTCTTATGTACAACGGTCAGTTCGTGCCCCTCGGTGCACAGCGATGCACCACCATAGGCACAGGTTGTCGTTATACGTGTCCAACGCCGCCATCGCCCGACCATGGGCAAGGTTGCTCAGCCAGCCGGGCAAAGGCCGTGTTCCCACCAACGGCTGCCTGTCAAGCACAACCTTCAGGTCAACGTTGAAAACGTTTTCAAACACCCACTTCGTGTTGGGCCTGTCAGCTCTTTCAAGGTCGAGACGCAGTTCTTCCTGGCGGCTAAGCCATTCTCCCGCGTCTTCCAGTTTTTTGAACCACTGTGAGCCCTTGGGGTTCGAGTAGTACACGATCACCGTTCCATCCTCAATGTTGCGCAACTGATACGCGAAAACGTGCCTCAGATAGAACGACGTGCTTACTCTTTCACGTATCCTCGACATAAAGTCTGGTGTTAGGTTTCTCCCCAGACCTCTGATGAAGCGCCATCGAATGAAACGCCGGCCTGTACTTTCTTCCCCTTCTTTCTCTGCGTCATCGAACAGATCCAGAATCTCCTTCTGATAGTCTGTCACTGTTCGGGTTTTCCGTGCAGGGAAGGGGTCGTACTCCCTCAGAAGGGCTTGCGTTTTTCTCGACTTTTTTTGCCGTGGTGGGGGTCTTGGTTGGTAAGGCTTTGGGAGTAAGGGGTTTTGCAAACTCTTCTGCGTTTCCTGAGAAATTGGTTCATCCAGCACGTTCTGGACAGCCTTTCTCGCCTCTGGCGCGTTTTCTGCAAGAAGATGCTCCAAATACTGCAACGTTTCTGGATCGATTTTTGCGAGTTCTTCTTCCAGTCTTTCTTCATACCTTTGGTTGTTGGAAGCCATAGTTCCTTGATGTATAACACAAGGATTCATTTCTCCAATTGGGCTGACATCATCTTTTGCAAAACGAGGTCAAAAATTATCTTTGCTTTTTTGCGCCTGCGGATAAGCCGCTGTTTTAGCTTGTTCCCGCCGCATGGGCTGCATAGGCCGTAATCGCACAGAAGCCCGACTCCGCAGACCCGAAATGGGGCCGGCATTCTCATCCCTTTCTTTAGCTGGTAGTTGTGCTGCTGCAATACACGCCGACACGGCGCTTCCCGCAGCTTTCTTTCCGGCCCCGCATCAGCCACGCGCACTTGTTTGTTGCTCGAGACATCGCGGCTCGGGCGGTATAACAGCGGGCTCGTTTGTTTCCAATTGGTATCCCCCTGTTGTTGTAAGCAGTATATAGGGAGTCAGACAAATACTATTTCAGAGAGGGAGAAGTATTTCCCGTTTTGAAACTCCCTGGTTAAGCCGAAGCGAGCTTGCGAGCTTCGGACTTAAAGCTGGGGGTTTCAAAATGAGGAAATACTTCTCCCTCTGCGAAATGGTATTTGTCTGACTCCCTATATACTACTGTCATAGCTTTTGAAAAAGCAAAAAATACAAATTCCCCAACACCTTTTTTTGTTTGATTATCGGGCAACGTTCCCTCCAAATTTCGGCGAAAAACGTTTAAAACTCTCCAGAAACGAACTCAAAATGTTCGGCTGCTAACAGCCAAAGGATTAAAGGAATTGGAAAGAAGAAGCCTGAAAAAATCAGGGCTTCAACGGGATTCAACCCGGCTTCAACCCGTGACCTCCGCGATACCGGTGCGATGCTCTACCAACTGAGCTATGAAGCCACACATTGGGAGCGAGGTCAATTTATTGAGTTCATATCTTCCCGTGAGGAGTGAAATGATATGAAGTTTATATGAAATAATTCATATATGAACTGCGGTTGTAGATGAAAGTGATGGAAAATTTACTGCGATGATCATCCATCACTTTCATCTACAACCGCAGTTCATATATGAATTATTTCATATAAACTTCATATCAGCCAAAGGATTCTTATGCGAACTTGGCTGAAATGAGATACAGCTCTTATTTATACTCGCTTGTAAGGGACTGGTGCGAGTTTCATCAAGATTTGTCAGTGACAGGGAGATCTAACATACAGATTTAGCCAAGGCTAACAGGGGAGCTCCTGGGCCGGTTGTTCAAAGCCCGATAAAGCTAACACAGGATAAGCGAGAATTTTGATTAGAATTTTGTAACTTTTCGGTGAGTTTGAGTTTGAATAATCTCAAAATACACAATACATAAGCAGTAAAAAATATTTTATACAAGGAAAAATTTATACTTCCCTTAGCATTAACCGGTCTCCCGACAACCTGGCCCTAATTACAGCAAGCTAGTCTGACATGAGCGTGCGATCCAATCGAAAACCAGCACTTGGTCAGCGCTCAACCTCAAAAAAACTTGAGCCCGCGATATGATCATACGATATTGGTTAGCGGATACCTTCATTTGATAGTTGTCAATTAATCATAACATGGATGTCAAATATCAAAGACGTACGCTGTAAACCAAGGCTGCATTTGCTAGAGCTGGATTATGGTCGCCATGTTGCGCGACTCCGTCGCTGCCGCCGTCGTGCGTACGCGACCACGAGCAATACCGCTAGCCATGATAACCATGAGAAAGTCAATTCAAGGGATTCCTTTTCTTTTCTATATGGGTGTGGGGCTCTGCTTGGCGGCCCTTTGGGCCGCCAGAGCTCCGCTAATGTTTGTCGAACCGAAGGCTGAGGTAAACAATTGATAGTGACAAATCGCAATATTTTGCGACAACCGAGTTCAATAGGCAATTATTAACTCTTAATGACTGGTCCCGAGGGGAACAGTGAATTTTGTTTCCCGAAAATCTCAATGTTTCAAGACACGAATTCGAGGGAAACAAAATCCATTTTTGCCAAGGGATCAGTCATTAAGACAGTTGTTATATAG
>NW_027670423.1:0-71000 GCF_964199315.1 Orbicella franksi
TTAACTTGTGATGCCCTGGGTTTTAGTGAAATGGACAGAGGAAAAATATTTGAACGCTCGGTTTCGAGGGTCTAGGCCGAAAGATAGCTCCACGTCACTTCATTTAGGGACTGATTGAGTAGCCGAGACCGCCTTATGAGCATCGTGAGTTTGACCAATTTTGGCTCGATTTCCTGGAGCTTTTCGGATATTTTCCAGTCCCAGGGACTCTAAACTAATTCGTGATGGCCTGGGTTTTTAGTGAAATTGACAGAGAAAAATATTTGAACGCTCGGTTTCGAGCTTGTAGGCCAAAATATAGCCCCACTTTATTTTAAGACTGATAGAGTAGCTGAGACCGCCTTACGTGCATTGTGATTTTAATCACCTTTGGCTCGATTATTTTCCAGTCCTAGGGACTTCAAACTAACTTGTGATGGCCTTGATTTTCAGTGAAATGGACAGAGGAAAAATATTTGAACGTTTGGTTTTGAGCTTCTAGGCCGAATTATAGCCCCACTTCATTTTAAGACTGAAAGAATAGCCGAGAGCGCCTTACGCGCATCGTGATTTTGACCAATTTTGGCTCGATATGCCGAAACTTTGATGATATTTTCCAGTCCCAGGGACTCTAAACTTCATCGTGATAGCCTTTGTTTTCAGTGACATGGATGGAGGTAAAACTATCGCACGCTCGCTTTGGCGCTAATTTCTAGCGCCAAAATAGCCCCACTTAATTTTAAGAGTGAAAAAGGTAGCGAAGACCGACTTACACGCATCGTGATTTTGACCAACTTTGGCTCGATTTCCCGGAACTTGGGGGATATTGTCCAGTCCCAGGGACTCTATACTAACTTCTGATGGCCTTGGGTTGCAGTGAAATGGACAAGGAAAAACAATTGAACGCTCGGTTGAGCAACTACGGGTTGATATCCAGACCTTGGATGATATTTCCCAGTACCCGGGACTCTAAACTGGCACGTGATGGCCTTGGTTTGCAGGGAAATCGTCAGGGGAAAAATTATTGCACGCTCGGTTTCGAGCTTACAGATTTGTGCTCGGTAAAAGGAGTGCCTACTACTTGACTCACCTTTCACGAGTTAATGTTCGCTTTATCACTATGGTAACGAAGGAAGTAAGGTACTGAAGCACGCGTTTCTTAAAATACGTATTTGTAATTTGCGAAATGGAGCACTTGTGATCTTTCGGCTATAACTCGCTGTTAAAAAAATATCACTGCATCCAGTTGTATGTACGAAGTGTTAAATAATCTGAAGCAATAAGTGTTATATAGTACAGTCTTGGAAGGACTCGGTTCTCGAAATACAGATCTTCGAATTTACGAATTTCGGAGTTCCGCTGTTTTATTCCTTTTTAGGTTTTCGTACAGAGGAATTTTACTGTTTTGATACTTGATACGTTTATTTCGGTATAGATTTGTTTCTTTCGTTTTGTATCGTTGTGTAAAATAAAGTAAGCCCTACAAGGGCTTGTATTTACATCAAATTGTCTAATGGAGGAGTGTGCTTGTAGGTTCGTGCAGAAAATTTTCCTTTCCACGAATGAAAGGAATCTGTCGTATCGACAAACTTAGATAATGGTAACATGATGTTGTGAAATATCTGTGAGTCGTAGTAATTATATGCAATTGTGGAATGGATAATTTGGCTTGTCATATCTTGCATGAAATTCTCGATGGGACGAAAGTTTCGAATTGGTCGTTTCGAGAAACTTCTATTGGGGTACGCAATGTCATGAAATATTTTTAAGTCGATGTTATGACATGCGATTCTCGAATGGAGAACTCTGCTTGTGTTATTTGCCTTTCGTGTAATGTAACGAGTTGATAACATCAAAAACCTTCTGCTTGCATTATTTGACACCCAACAACTGCTACCCAAACTTTAATGTTTACAAAGCAAAATCTATTGGCTTTTGTTTGCAGACCATCTGTTTGTTGAAAACGAAGACAAATCCTTATATATAAATTTTTTGTTGTTAAAATTGTTTACAAGCCATTACCCAACGCGTAATTATGGTTTGTTTCGTGGGTTAAGCGGAAATAACTTGCTCGTTACGTGAATTAATTTTTTCGCGGCTGTCAGAAATCGAACTAGCCAACGTCGCTAATGAAAATAGCACATTGTCAGAAAATATTTTAACCCATTTTTTAGTTCTTTAATAAACTATGCTCCTAGCTTATATAGTATATGCAGCAAAGGAGGGAGTATAATGCTGATAAACATCCAGTGCTGTTCGTGTGGAATAACGACAATGCATCTACAGATAGGCGAGACGCGAATTCTGTTTACATTATTTAAAGTCAGCCGTATTTAGTTGATAGACTCGCTGCTGTTAAAATTCAAAGATTTACCAAATGGAAGTTCTATTCAAATTTTATTTCGTGCCAGATACTAGTTAATGTCTAGAGATATTTTTATTTTTGATGAAGGTCGGTAGCTTGATCTTGAGGATATTGTCAAATTTTCATCTGCCGACAACCTGCGGGGGTAAGTATGATGAAATTTAAGCACTACATCAGAATTAAAGACTGACAGTGAATTTTTTGCGTTTCCTGCTGTGAAATTCCTTAAGATTTGGCAGACTGGTGACAAATATTAAGTTTAACAATAATTTTCTGTTTTCTTTAAAATTGTTTACAAGCCATTCTCAGTGTGTAATTATGTTTTGTTTCGTGGGTTAAGCGTAAATAACTAGCTCTCTACTTGAATTCATTTCTTCACGGCTGTCAGTTATCGAACGGAGTAACTTCTTAAAAGTAGCACATTGCCAAAAAGTATTCTAACCCATTTTTTAAGTTTGTCAGTAAAGGAGGCTCCAAGCTTATAGAGTATATGGAGTGAGGGGGCGATAATGCTGCTAAACATCCAGTGCTGTTCGTTTCAAATAACAACAGTGCATATGCAAATAGTGGTGACGCAAATTCTGTTTACATTATTTTTATTCAGCCGTATACAGTTTATAGACTCACTGTTCCTAAAAATCAAAGAAAACGTACTAAATTGAAGTTTCTATGTAATTTGTATTTCATACCAGATACTTTTCAATGTGTAGCTATATTTTGTTTGGTGACTCAACTCTTTAACTCGTTCTTGAGGATAAGTAATTTCCATCCTAAGATAAACACATGTCACCAGAAGTTGAAAAACAGAAAGCGCAAAAAAATGAAAATGCTTTTTCCTAGCTATTCCTAATATCTGACAATGCTTTCAGCCTTTGAAACCGTCCTCGGCATCAATTTTTCCTGCAAATAAGACGAGAAATTTTCTCAAAAGTGGACGGGATAAAATGTACCACTAAGGTAAGCATTTCTGTGGAAATCAATATATATGCACAAATGTCCGAATGGAGGTGGGTGGGGTGGTGGAAGATCGGTTGGTGCACGAATGGGAACCAGGGTTACCATTTCACAGCAAATTATTTCAGTGATCCCTGTCTCTAGCACGAGAGGTTCTTTAGGAGCATGTCAAGCCCATTCAGTCAACAAGCTCAGTTTTAAGCTAAGTTTTCCAGATTTTCTGTCTGATGGCAACCGGACCAAAGTGCTCGCTCAGTAAAATGTTCCCACATTCCTTACAAAGGAACATTTGAAGTGCTATTTTCCATGGTTCTTGGCGTTTAGCAAATGGTGCCTTTAAATTCTATTGCTAAGAATAGAAAGCGCTTCGTCTCCGGAGATCGTCGTATCTTAAGTAGCAGCTCCCAGCTTTTACAACTCTTGTGACGAGAGATGAAATTGAAACAGACTTTGATAGCCATTACCGAAGCCTTAATCAGACCCACTAGCGAAAGCTTAGCTCAATCCTTTTCCTTTCGACGTCGTCTTATTTCGAAACAGTGTGAACACACAACTCACCGAATCTTCCAATACTGAGTTTGATGTCCAGCTTGAGTTTTGTAGCTCTTCGCGTCTAATCCGCACTTCACTCTGAAAGAAAAACATATAATCAAAAACTGTATCTCACCATTCATCACCAAAACCAGAATTCTCCGACACTAGTGAAAATACTTCACTCAATCATTTCTCCGCCAAAGTTTCAAAAACTAATAACCTAATAAACAGCGCAATTTCTATGTTCAAGACCTCACACTTGGCTTCTATGTTTCCCGAAAATGATCAACCGCAATTGATTTCTCGGCTCAGTTAAGTTAATATCCTTACTCCATGTAATCAGTGATGTACTCATTTTTCTACCAAACGCAAATTCAAAATCTGAAATGGACTGTTTTAAACGAGAATCAAGCAGTGGTTCTCACTCAACTCACCGGATCTCCAAGCTCCGTTCTCGTTGAACTACTGGAGGTTTGTTTTCGTCCGATGCCCGCTTTTCTCTGAAGAACAAAAGAAAAGAAATGATTAATGTTAAAGGATGTGAACAGGCGCTACTACGCACCTTGCAAATCTGTTCTTTCTCGTTATTGATCTTTTCTTTCAGAAAATTCTCTTTCAATCTTATTTTATTGACTGTGATGATTTCG
This sequence comes from Orbicella franksi, assembly GCF_964199315.1. Lineage (NCBI taxonomy): Eukaryota > Metazoa > Cnidaria > Anthozoa > Scleractinia > Merulinidae > Orbicella > Orbicella franksi. The sequence continues at coordinate 4,480 of NW_027670423.1, forward strand.
GTTTCCTAGGTTGACGAAAAAATCTCCCTCAGTGACTTTTTTTGGAACAAATGATATAATAATCACACAGGAAGTAATTAACTTTCAATTAGTAACTGGAGCCGCCAAGTACTAGTCGACTTACACCTTGAACGTTCAAGCATTTAAGTGCTCAAACGTTCAAACGCCTAAGCATTTCGATGGACTGACTGAAAAGAGATTTGCCTCTATTTACCGAAAAGGATTTACTGAAACTGATTTCTTGGCTAAGTAAAGTTAACGGCCGAGCTCCCTCTTATCAGCGATGCTCGCATTTTTCTGCTCAACGGAATTTGAAATCCGACATTTTTGGGCTGTTTCAAATGAAAAAAGGTGCACGAATGTGAACCAGGGTTACCATTTCACAGCAAATTATTTCAGTGATCCCTGTTTCTTGCACGAGAGGTTCTTTAGGAGCATGTCAAGCCCATTCAGTCAACAAGCTCAGTTTTAAGCTAAGTTTTCCAGATTTTCTGTCTGATGGCAACCGGACCAAAGTGCTCGCTCAGTAAAATGTTCCCACATTCTTTACAAAGGAACATTTGAAGTACTATTTTCCATGGTTCTTGGCGTTTAGCAAATGGTGCCTTTAAATTCTATTGCTAAGAATAGAAAGCGCTTCGTCTCCGGAGATCGTCGTATCTTAAGTAGCAGCTCCCAGCTTTTACAACTCTTGTGACGAGAGATGAAATTGAAACAGACTTTGATAGCCATTACCGAAGCCTTAATCAGACCCACTAGCGAAAGCTTAGCTCAATCCTTTTCCTTTCGACGTCGTCTTATTTCGAAACAGTGTGAACACACAACTCACCGAATCTTCCAATACTGAGTTTGATGTCCAGCTTGAGTTTTGTAGCTCTTCGCGTCTAATCCGCACTTCACTCTGAAAGAAAAACATATAATCAAAAACTATATCTCACCATTCATCACCAAAACCAGAATTCTCCGACACTAGTGAAAATACTTCACTCAATCATTTCTCCGCCAAAGTTTCAAAAACTAATAACCTAATAAACAGTGCAATTTCTATGTTCAAGACCTCACACTTGGCTTCTATGTTTTCCGAAAATGATCAACCGCAATTGATTTCTCGGCTCAGTTAAGTTAATGTCCTTACTCCATGTAATCAGTGATGTACCCATTTTTCTACCAAACGCAAATTCAAAATCTGAAATGGACTGTTTTAAACGAGAATCAAGCAGTGGTTCTCACTCAACTCACCGGATCTCCAAGCTCCGTTCTCGTTGAACTACTGGAGGTTTGTTTTCGTCCGATGCCCGCTTTTCTCTGAAGAAAAAAGAAAAGAAGTGATTAATGTTAAAGGATGTGAATCACGCGCTATAAATACGCGCCTTGCAAATCTGTTCTTTCTTGTTATTGATCTTCTCTTTTAGAAAATCCTGTTTTAATCTTACTTTATTGACTGTGATGATTTCGGTTTCCTAGGTTCAAGAGAAAATCTCCCTCAGTGACTTGTTTTGGAATAAATGGTGCAATAATCACACAGGAAGTGATTAGCTTTTAATTAGTTACTGGAGCCGCCAATTACTAATCGACTTACATCTTGAACGTTTAAGCATCTAAGTTCAGTTTTAAGCTAAGTTTTCCAGATTTTCTGTCTGATGGCAACCGGACCAAAGTGGTCGCTTAGTAAAATGTACCCAAATTCCTTATAAAGGACCATTTGAAGTAATATTTTTCATGGTTGTTGGCGATTTACAAATTGTCCCTTTATATTCTGTTGCTAAGAATAGGAAGTGCTTAGTCTCCGGGGATTGCCATGCGTTAATGAATTTGATGGTAGCAGCTCCCAGCTTTTGTCGTCTTATTTCGTAACAATGTGGACACACTCACCGAATCTTCCAGTAACGGGTTGGACGTCCAGCTTGAGTTTCGTAACTCTTCGCGTCTAACCCGCACTTTGCTCTGAAAGAAAAAGAAATAATGAAAAAAATCATCATTCATGACATTCATCACCAAAACCAGAATTCTCTGACACTAGTGAAAATACGTCACTCAAATAATTCTTTGCCAATGTTTCAAAAAATAACAGCCTAATAAACAGTGAACTTTCTACGCTAAGACCTCACACTTGGCCTCCATGTTTTTGGAAAGTGATCTACCGTAATTGATTCCGCGGCGAAGCAAGAGTGCGCCCTGACTCCATTCAACAAATGTTTGCATTTTTCTGCCAAACGTAAATTAAAAATCTGACTTTCTTGAATATTTTCATGGAGAATCAAGCGGTGGTTTTCACTCAACTCACCGGACCTTCCAGCTCTGACGTCTCTGTACCACTACACGTAGGTTCTCGTCGGATCCGCGCTTTTTTCTGAGAAAAATAAATACAAATAAATAAATTATGCTGTGAATCACGGGCTTAAAGTGCAATTCTCACATTCTAGGGTATATCCCTCGCACAACACATTTCCACGTCAAACTGAACTGACACTTTGAACATTTGTTCTTTCTCTCGCTCAAATAAGATCGAAGACGAACTAGTCTCACTTAAAGCAATGTTGAAAGAAACCAAACTGCATAGATAGATAGCTTTTTAAATTTGACATTGACTTACCGCACCTTGACATTTCTCTTGTCTGCCAGAGCATCATGGTAACCAACCCCAATTGAACTAATGGCTGGCGTTTGGAACAAACCCTGTGCGTGTTTTAGACAAACATAAAAGAAGAAAGCATTAAGTCTCGTTTGATAGCAGCCAGATGTAAAAGATAAATGGTTTTCTATAATTATCAAGTACACTAAGAGGTCTTTAGAAATCTAAAGCGTTGCAATCTCATCGAAGAGACATGCATTGCAAAACTCTCTTACCGGAGGCGAATCGAGGCTCATTTCGTCAGAAGTGTCAGAATATTCCCTGGCTGTAGTCAATGGCTGCAATGAGATAAAGAAAACAGGCAATGTATATTAATGACATGTAGGACTTTCTCATTTTGAAGCTGGCAGGTTTGGTCGAACAATTAAACTACGGTAGCAAACCAAAACGGCCCTCAACGTCTCATCTGCCACACCCCTACCAGTCTGTTGTGGGTCGTTCAGTGACATTAAATGTTGCATAAATAGGCAGCGCCCAGTAGAAACTTCCTAGATCACCTTGATAGCCGTAAAATGCCCACGGGCAGCTTGCAAAATCAGCCGACGCCACATTCATGGTAAACAAACTTAAAAATGTGAAAATCCGGCCTATAAAATCGGTCAGTTATTTGAAACCACAAAGCGAGTACTCCGTTTTTCTTTCTTGTAGACTTCACTCATTGTTAAAAAAAAACAAATTTCAATGCTAATGACCGGCCTGATTAAGCGCTTAATCCATCGAGTGTTTCTCTGTTCAAAAAGCTCTCACCTGGAATACGTGGTCGCGCTCCCGCGACATAATTCCGGGATAAGACAGTGGCGAAAGACGACTCAGTAACAAACTAAGAGAAGCTGCATGATTCCTCTTTCTTTCTGAGTGCAAGCATAACGTAGCTTGCAGAAAAATGATGAAACATGAAACATGAAACATACTACATGCCGCACGACACTCTGTTGGCGCAACAGCTACTAAATGAGAATGCACTCTAAAACCGACTAAATAAGGGTGTTCGGTGTGATCGTAATTGACAGCTTCTAAGACGAAACGCCCACAAAAAGAACATCTGCTTTAAATAAATCGATCTTCAGAAGGGTAAACAACGTTGAAATCTCCTCCAAAGGAAATTACTAAAAGGTGGAACACCACATACACGACTTTCTCTGGTGGTTTGTTTCGTTAAAAAGTAATAAATAAAAACAGAGCAAGAAAGGCAAGCACTGAAGAGCCCTGCCAGTTAATCGTGCCAGTTAATTGCGCGATAACACCCACACAAGGTCGAATTCCGGGCGCCACTAACTAATCTTAAAAAAACATCTGTGTTGTAAATCTTCAAACATGCGCTGCGTAACTCTGTTGTTCTTTAAAAGACAGCAGAGATCCTATAGACAAACTTGACAGCTTCCAGATAGTCTGCTGGCAGCTGGTTTTCTCTCTTAGGGTCACTTAGACGAGCGCTTGGTCATCGCGGACGCAAAAAGGCAGTATGAAGGCGAGACGAGAAAACACCGTCTGCGGACTCTTTTTAACTTTTCAAACCCTCCGTCAGCCCAACAATGGAGTACCTGATTAGTCAATATGTGCCCTATGACAGATAGCTGACAGGAGGGAAAATAAAGCGTCATAAGTTTCGCGCGAAGCATAACAAAGAGTCTCGAGCGAGCATGCGATAGCGTATCATCCTGTTTGAGTTGACTAGCTTACACGACTCCAACAGTTCGTGACATTTGTACATTTGCCGTTGTCTTCGGTAACTCGACCTTTTTTGTCTCTTCACTCCTATTCATGAAGGGGACTTCATGTCGTATAAAGACCGTGCTATGGCAAAATTTTGAGAGGTCATAGGTCTGCTTGATTTCCGCTGTTATCTGCATGTCGAGTTTGCACCTCTATAATTGCCATGTGTTTATGCATTTTTGAGGCTCATTTCTATTGTAAGACATGTTTTTAAGTCTCCAAGTATTCGCTTTCGAAGGAAAAAATATGAGATTTACCGTGAAAATGTTGCTTACGTGCATTCTATATTGTGACGCTGGGCCCGGCTGTGATTAGAACTGTTTGCAAGTACAGTAGGTAGATTCTTACCACGGAAAATTTGTCCTCGTACGTTTTTCTTAGGAGACGCCGTAGCCTTACTTCAAGTAAGCTATACGTTCCTCTGGAGACATTCGTATATTTCTTGGACCTATACCTGATCGAGCTCATGTTTCTCGAGCCTGATGTATAGGTTTAGTCCTCCTTTTGTTCGTTCTGACACGACATGATTCAAATGTAGTTGTTTACGGGCAACTCTTGATTGTTTTTGCCTTTGGCTTAAATAAACCTCACATCAATTTGATGACTAATAAAATATATATATATAAAAAAAAACATTGTAATCATGTTTAAAGTAGGACAGTGTTTAACTAAACAAGTAATCAACACTTTTTACTATTCCCTTGTTTACCACGTAAATTTACCTTGCTAACCACGTAAATCATCGAGACTTGTGTGTACCCATATGTACTCATATGTACTCGTGAGGTGTTTTAGACTCGGCTTTTCTATTTTTTTTTTACCTCTATTAGGTGGCAAACACCTCGTGCGCGACTACTATCCATTTCCCCGAGGGTGGCCGTTTAATAGGGGTTGAAGTGTACATGAAAGATTTTAAAGACATTTCTTGTCACATAGATAGATATCCAAAGGAAACATTTTGATAGGAAGAGTGAGAGTTTGTAAGTGAGTGTAAAGAACAGAACAGAACAGAGATAACTCTTTTTCATCCGCAGTACAGTGAACGAATTGTCAAACTAATTCCTGCTTACCGACAAAGAGTGAAATGGAATGATATAACTCTTGCAAACAGATTTCAGATCGCAAGTAATTCATATCTTGTTCTGTCCGTATCAAATCACTCAGAACTCAATACATACATACTCAATTTTTTGGCAGACACACTACTGTCTTTATTGCCTGGAACTTATTAAGCGAGACTAAACATCCCATGGAACATCAGATGACTTATCACAACTATCGAGCAACTTATAAGCTACATAAAACTGATTACCTTAAGTTTTACTCCGTCGTCTGACGAATTTGTTGAGAAGAGGCAACTTGATCTGAAACGTACGATGAATTTCACGAAGTATAACAAACATTTTCCATAGTCATTTTATAAGAGCAACAGACCACACTTTTAATGGGTTTATAGGCGGTAATAACCCACTTAAAAACTTTCCTCATGTTCTCCCAAATAATAATAATAATCGAATATTTCCTCAGGATAACCCTTCAGTATAAAGTACTGTTATCAACGGGGTCCTGCTAAGAATTAAAAACTAATAAACAAGAATTATTAAGATATATAAAATAAGATACATATTAAAAACCGTTAAAAATACAATAGAAATTACAAGTAATAATCGTCTAAGGCTTTCCTAAATAAAACTCTAGAATTAATGTTTCTTAAACTTAAAGGCAATAAATTAAAAATCGAGGCACCTAAAAAATAAAAGCTACGGCGTGCAAAATCCAGTCTGACTTTTGGCATAAGTGCGTTCGTATTACCCCTGTAAAGCCATAGAGAGGTAGTGTGCTCTACTGCTTAAATAACTCACGGCTAGGTCTTACCACTTACGCACACTAGTACGGAATTTTAAAATGTACTTACCACGGTTCCAAGCCGGTTAAACGTTAGCTCAGTCACTTTTCATCTAAAATAAGCCCCTGTTTTACCGTTCGGCTGAGCGGAACAGTCAAGGCCACAACGCCAAATGAAGAATCCATTGGAGGGTAAGTCTAGTGCCAGCAGCCGCAGTAATTTCAGCTCCAATAGCATATACAATGGTATAGACTCACAAATGATGGACATAGCATGTGGGGTTCCACAGGCGTCTGTTCTTGACCCACCTCTATTTTTGACTTACATAAACGACATAACTGCTTCAAGTTAAGTGTTTTCTTTCACATTATTTGCTGATCACACAAACATATTCTATAACAGTACAAGTTTGAATCAGTTACTCTTAATGACTAATAATGAGCTAGCACAGCTTTCGGTTTTGCTTCAAAGCAAATAAATTATGTTGAAATATTTCTAAAACAATATTATATATTATTCTCAAATAGGAAAAATGTTAAGAATGAAGACCATCAATCTTAAGATAGATGAACGCATCATAAACAGAGCTAGCGAATGCAAGTTTGTAGGTTCAATTAAAGTTGAAAACCTAACATGGAAACCTCACATCAATTTTATAACTAATAAAATATATAAAAAAAACATTGTAATCATGTTTAAAGTAGGACAATGTTTAACTAAAAAAGTAATCAACACTTTATACTACTCCCTTGTTTACCCATATATCCACAATTGTAATATTAGTTGGGCCAACAATTATCGTACAAGATTGTCTAGAATTGTGACACTTCAAAAAGGAGCGGTTAGGAATGTAAGCTTAAAGATTAAGTATGGAGGGAGTCCAGTTAATACCTAGGAATATCTCTTTTTACGTTTAAATTTCATAACAATCAGTTTCCTAAAAATATGACAAATCTTTTCCCAGCTAATTCCCAAATACGTAGTTATAATACACGGCATGCAGATGACCACGTAAACCATCGAGACTTAGACAATACTCATTGGCCTACCAAAGGTCCAAAAATATGGAACAGAATAGATAGCAAAATACGTTAAATCTAATCATTACATTTATCTAAGAAAAAGATGAAAAGTAATATAATTGACAAAACAGCAGTGGCGAATTATCCCTGTAATAAAAATGCATATTAATTTTATTGCTTCTTTGTTTACTTTCACGAGAATTAGGATAACAATAATGGCAGATGAGAAGATTTCAAAATTGGCATAAGCTCTATTTCTCATCATTAAGTCTATTATAATGACGTGAAAACCTAGCTAAGTTGCAGTTGACCTCAATTTTAAAGGGATCTATAACTACAACCAATTTTTTTGCTTTTTTGTAGACTCCATCACTATGTAATTTAGCAGTGACTCTAAAATAAGATAAACAACGCATTAGTGATGGAAGGAATAAAATGAAATGAATTGACAGTGAAAATGAAATGCATGATTGCAAAGCTGACACTTAAAGGAATTGACGGACTACCAAACTCGCTATGTCCAGACATAGTTAGGATTGTTTTTAACCAACAAGCAGAAGGTTTTTATAAGAAGGGAAAGTAGCGTCCAGGGACCGCTTAATCCCTTACTAATTAATATAACTACTGAATAAGCAATAACAAAATAATAAAGTTTGTGCCAATCATTGAACCACAAACTTCTAGGGATAGACAAGAAAATCGGCACACATTCATTAAGGGTATTTATGTAGTAGAAATAACAGTTAAGGTGGCTCAAAACAGTTTCCAGCAATTAGATTATGATGGGTCATTATAACCACTCTTTATCACTTGATGCTATCTCATAACCACCTGAAAGTTTTTAAACATTTAAGTTTTTTGATACCATGATTGTAGCATCAAGTGATAAGGAGTGGTTATAACGACCCATCAAAATCTAAACGCTAAGTTTCCAGCACTCAGATTTTCGTGGGTCCTTAAAACCACTCTTAATCACTTGATGTTACAATCATGGTATCAAACAACTGCCCAACCATTGGTCAACACGTTCTTATCATTGTCGTGACACAATAGACTACCATAGAAACAGTATGACCTACTAAAAACACCCTTAATTACAGCTTTAGGAGCCCTTAATTCAAAAACAGCACGGTGGAATTTTTTTATACTATCAACATTTTAAAAGCATGATAACACGCAATATTTAGCATGCTCATCAAATAATCAAATGATCAAGTGATAAAGAGTGGTTAATCCGGAAACTGGAAACTGTTTTGAGCCACCTTAAAGCCCCTCTTGATTTACATATATGACATAACTGCTTCAAGTTAAGTGTTTTCTTTCACATTATTTGCTGATGACGCAAACATATTCTATAATAGTACAAGTTCAAATCAGTTACTCTCAATGACTACTAATGAGCTAGCACAGCTTTCAGCTTGGTTCAAAGCAAATAAATTATGTTGAAATATTTCTAAAACAATATTATATATTATTCTCAAATAGGAAAAATGTTAAGAATGAAGACCATCAATCTTAAGATAGATGAACGCATCATAAACAGAGCTAGCGAATGCAAGTTTGTAGGTTCAATTAAAGTTGAAAACCTAACATGGAAACCTCACATCAATTTTATAACTAATAAAATATATAAAAAAAACATTGTAATCATGTTTAAAGTAGGACAATGTTTAACTAAAAAAGTAATCAACACTTTATACTACTCCCTTGTTTACCCATATATCCACAATTGTAATATTAGTTGGGCCAACAATTATCGTACAAGATTGTCTAGAATTGTGACACTTCAAAAAGGAGCGGTTAGGAATGTAAGCTTAAAGATTAAGTATGGAGGGAGTCCAGTTAATACCTAGGAATATCTCTTTTTACGTTTAAATTTCATAACAATCAGTTTCCTAAAAATATGACAAATCTTTTCCCAGCTAATTCCCAAATACGTAGTTATAATACACGGCATGCAGATGACCACGTAAACCATCGAGACTTAGACAATACTCATTGGCCTACCAAAGGTCCAAAAATATGGAACAGAATAGATAGCAAAATACGTTAAATCTAATCATTACATTCATCTAAGAAAAAGATGAAAAGTAATGTAATTGACAAAACAGCAGTGGCGAATTATCCCTGTAATAAAAATGCATATTAATTTTATTGCTTCTTTGTTTACTTTCACGAGAATTAGAATAACAATAATGGCAGATGAAAAGATTTCAAAATTGGCATAAGCTCTATTTCTCATCATTAAGTCTATTATAATGGCATGATAACCTAGCTAAGTTGCAGTTGACCTCAATTTTAAAGGGATCTATAACTACAACCAATTTTTTTGCTTTTTTGTAGACTCCATCACTATGTAATTTAGCAGTGACTCTAAAATAAGATAAACAACGCATTAGTGATGGAAGGAATAAAATGAAATGAATTGACAGTGAAAATGAAATGCATGATTGCAAAGCTGACACTTAAAGGAATTGACGGACTACCAAACTCGCTATGTCCAGACATAGTTAGGATTGTTTTTAACCAACAAGCAGAAGGTTTTTATAAGAAGGGAAAGTAGCGTCCAGGGACCGCTTAATCCCTTACTAATTAATATAACTACTGAAAAAGCAATAACAAAATAATAAAGTTCGTGCCAATCATTCAACCACAAACTTCTAGGGATAGACAAGAAAATCGGCACACATTCATTAATGATATTTATGTAGTAGAAATAAAAGTTAAGGTGGCTCAAAACAGTTTCCAGCAATTAGATTATGATGGGTCATTATAACCACTCTTTATCACTTGATGCTATCTCATAACCACCTGAAAGTTTTTAAACATTTAAGTTTTTTGATACCATGATTGTAGCATCAAGTGATAAGGAGTGGTTATAACGACCCATCAAAATCTAAACGCTAAGTTTCCAGCACTCAGATTTTCGTGGGTCCTTAAAACCACTCTTAATCACTTGATGTTACAATCATGGTATCAAACAACTGCCCAACCATTGGTCAACACGTTCTTATCATTGTCGTGACACAATAGACTACCATAGAAACAGTTTCACCTGCTAAAAACACCGCTAATTACAACTTTAGGAGCCCTTAATTCAAAAACAGCAGGATAAAATTTTTTCATACTATCAATATTTCAAAAGCATGATAAGACGCAATATTTAGCATGCTCATCAAATAATCAAATGATCAGGTGATAAAGAGTGGTTAATCCGGAAACTGGAAACTGTTTTGAGCCACCTTTAAGCCCCTCTTGGTCCGCGCCTGTGTATTGGTTATTTCACAGATACCCCAAACTACCCAGCAGTAATCCACCTCTTAGACAACCTCCAGGATCATCAGGGGCATTCCCCTATCCGCCACCTAGGGGACGCGCCGTATAGGCCAGAGGGAGGCCCACGGTATAAAATTACCTACCTGACCACATCAAAATCTCAAAAAAACTTTAATTAAATATGATAAAGAAAGAGCGCAATACCTCTGAAACTCTAAGCAGTTCACACGGGCCTCTGTCGGTATGAAATCAATCAGAGCTTGGAGAAAATAGCTCCACTTTAACTAAGTTAATTGAAGGCGGTTTTACCCGACAAAAACGAAACTAATCATCAAAAGAAAACTGAGAGAGCAAAGGCTTTTTATGTAATGTAGTAGGCCGAGTAGCTACTCAACTCTACGCACCTCAGAGAAAAATCCAGCCACCGACACTGCGTCCCGATGGTGGCGAATTGACGTCCGGCCAGCAGATGATATATGCCTCGATCTAGACACCGGCACAGGAGAGAGAACCGACATGAATGACATCAGACCATCATGATAAAAGGGGTCAATTAACTTCGTTCGCCATTGACCGAGAAAATTGAACTTGAGGTGATACATGTCTCAGTTAAAAGCGACGTTTCGCGTTAGTTGAAAACACAATAAGATAGATAGATAGAAACTTTATTAAGAATGCCATCAGCCGACTAGCTGGGGGAAAACTCCCCTACTAATACGGGGACATAACAAAAACTGAAAAAAACAACCTAAAATGTGCTGTGAGTAGAATTCATTCTTAGTAAATCATCTTTGCGCGCTCATTGCTCGAACAGAGACAGCCGGCAATACCTCTGAAACTCTAAGCAGTTCACACGGGCCTCTGTCGGTATGAAATCAATCAGAGCTTGGAGAAAATAGCTCCACTTTAACTAAGTTAATTGAAGGCGGTTTTACCCGACAAAAACGAAACTAATCATCAAAAGAAAACTGAGAGAGCAAAGGCTTTTTATGTAATGTAGTAGGCCGAGTAGCTACTCAACTCTACGCACCTCAGAGAAAAATCCAGCCACCGACACTGCGTCCCGATGGTGGCGAATTGACGTCCGGCCAGCAGATGATATATGCCTCGATCTAGACACCGGCACAGGAGAGAGAACCGACATGAATGACATCAGACCATCATGATAAAAGGGGTCAATTAACTTCGTTCGCCATTGACCGAGAAAATTGAACTTGAGGTGATACATGTCTCAGTTAAAAGCGACGTTTCGCGTTAGTTGAAAACACAATAAGATAGATAGATAGAAACTTTATTAAGAATGCCATCAGCCGACTAGCTGGGGGAAAACTCCCCTACTAATACGGGGACATAACAAAAACTGAAAAAAACAACCTAAAATGTGCTGTGAGTAGAATTCATTCTTAGTAAATCATCTTTGCGCGCTCATTGCTCGAACAGAGACAGCCGGCAATACCTCTGAAACTCTAAGCAGTTCACACGGGCCTCTGTCGGTATGAAATCAATCAGAGCTTGGAGAAAATAGCTCCACTTTAACTAAGTTAATTGAAGGCGGTTTTACCCGACAAAAACGAAACTAATCATCAAAAGAAAACTGAGAGAGCAAAGGCTTTTTATGTAATGTAGTAGGCCGAGTAGCTACTCAACTCTACGCACCTCAGAGAAAAATCCAGCCACCGACACTGCGTCCCGATGGTGGCGAATTGACGTCCGGCCAGCAGATGATATATGCCTCGATCTAGACACCGGCACAGGAGAGAGAACCGACATGAATGACATCAGACCATCATGATAAAAGGGGTCAATTAACTTCGTTCGCCATTGACCGAGAAAATTGAACTTGAGGTGATACATGTCTCAGTTAAAAGCGACGTTTCGCGTTAGTTGAAAACACAATAAGATAGATAGATAGAAACTTTATTAAGAATGCCATCAGCCGACTAGCTGGGGGAAAACTCCCCTACTAATACGGGGACATAACAAAAACTGAAAAAAACAACCTAAAATGTGCTGTGAGTAGAATTCATTCTTAGTAAATCATCTTTGCGCGCTCATTGCTCGAACAGAGACAGCCGGCAATACCTCTGAAACTCTAAGCAGTTCACACGGGCCTCTGTCGGTATGAAATCAATCAGAGCTTGGAGAAAATAGCTCCACTTTAACTAAGTTAATTGAAGGCGGTTTTACCCGACAAAAACGAAACTAATCATCAAAAGAAAACTGAGAGAGCAAAGGCTTTTTATGTAATGTAGTAGGCCGAGTAGCTACTCAACTCTACGCACCTCAGAGAAAAATCCAGCCACCGACACTGCGTCCCGATGGTGGCGAATTGACGTCCGGCCAGCAGATGATATATGCCTCGATCTAGACACCGGCACAGGAGAGAGAACCGACATGAATGACATCAGACCATCATGATAAAAGGGGTCAATTAACTTCGTTCGCCATTGACCGAGAAAATTGAACTTGAGGTGATACATGTCTCAGTTAAAAGCGACGTTTCGCGTTAGTTGAAAACACAATAAGATAGATAGATAGAAACTTTATTAAGAATGCCATCAGCCGACTAGCTGGGGGAAAACTCCCCTACTAATACGGGGACATAACAAAAACTGAAAAAAACAACCTAAAATGTGCTGTGAGTAGAATTCATTCTTAGTAAATCATCTTTGCGCGCTCATTGCTCGAACAGAGACAGCCGGCAATACCTCTGAAACTCTAAGCAGTTCACACGGGCCTCTGTCGGTATGAAATCAATCAGAGCTTGGAGAAAATAGCTCCACTTTAACTAAGTTAATTGAAGGCGGTTTTACCCGACAAAAACGAAACTAATCATCAAAAGAAAACTGAGAGAGCAAAGGCTTTTTATGTAATGTAGTAGGCCGAGTAGCTACTCAACTCTACGCACCTCAGAGAAAAATCCAGCCACCGACACTGCGTCCCGATGGTGGCGAATTGACGTCCGGCCAGCAGATGATATATGCCTCGATCTAGACACCGGCACAGGAGAGAGAACCGACATGAATGACATCAGACCATCATGATAAAAGGGGTCAATTAACTTCGTTCGCCATTGACCGAGAAAATTGAACTTGAGGTGATACATGTCTCAGTTAAAAGCGACGTTTCGCGTTAGTTGAAAACACAATAAGATAGATAGATAGAAACTTTATTAAGAATGCCATCAGCCGACTAGCTGGGGGAAAACTCCCCTACTAATACGGGGACATAACAAAAACTGAAAAAAACAACCTAAAATGTGCTGTGAGTAGAATTCATTCTTAGTAAATCATCTTTGCGCGCTCATTGCTCGAACAGAGACAGCCGGCAATACCTCTGAAACTCTAAGCAGTTCACACGGGCCTCTGTCGGTATGAAATCAATCAGAGCTTGGAGAAAATAGCTCCACTTTAACTAAGTTAATTGAAGGCGGTTTTACCCGACAAAAACGAAACTAATCATCAAAAGAAAACTGAGAGAGCAAAGGCTTTTTATGTAATGTAGTAGGCCGAGTAGCTACTCAACTCTACGCACCTCAGAGAAAAATCCAGCCACCGACACTGCGTCCCGATGGTGGCGAATTGACGTCCGGCCAGCAGATGATATATGCCTCGATCTAGACACCGGCACAGGAGAGAGAACCGACATGAATGACATCAGACCATCATGATAAAAGGGGTCAATTAACTTCGTTCGCCATTGACCGAGAAAATTGAACTTGAGGTGATACATGTCTCAGTTAAAAGCGACGTTTCGCGTTAGTTGAAAACACAATAAGATAGATAGATAGAAACTTTATTAAGAATGCCATCAGCCGACTAGCTGGGGGAAAACTCCCCTACTAATACGGGGACATAACAAAAACTGAAAAAAACAACCTAAAATGTGCTGTGAGTAGAATTCATTCTTAGTAAATCATCTTTGCGCGCTCATTGCTCGAACAGAGACAGCCGGCAATACCTCTGAAACTCTAAGCAGTTCACACGGGCCTCTGTCGGTATGAAATCAATCAGAGCTTGGAGAAAATAGCTCCACTTTAACTAAGTTAATTGAAGGCGGTTTTACCCGACAAAAACGAAACTAATCATCAAAAGAAAACTGAGAGAGCAAAGGCTTTTTATGTAATGTAGTAGGCCGAGTAGCTACTCAACTCTACGCACCTCAGAGAAAAATCCAGCCACCGACACTGCGTCCCGATGGTGGCGAATTGACGTCCGGCCAGCAGATGATATATGCCTCGATCTAGACACCGGCACAGGAGAGAGAACCGACATGAATGACATCAGACCATCATGATAAAAGGGGTCAATTAACTTCGTTCGCCATTGACCGAGAAAATTGAACTTGAGGTGATACATGTCTCAGTTAAAAGCGACGTTTCGCGTTAGTTGAAAACACAATAAGATAGATAGATAGAAACTTTATTAAGAATGCCATCAGCCGACTAGCTGGGGGAAAACTCCCCTACTAATACGGGGACATAACAAAAACTGAAAAAAACAACCTAAAATGTGCTGTGAGTAGAATTCATTCTTAGTAAATCATCTTTGCGCGCTCATTGCTCGAACAGAGACAGCCGGCAATACCTCTGAAACTCTAAGCAGTTCACACGGGCCTCTGTCGGTATGAAATCAATCAGAGCTTGGAGAAAATAGCTCCACTTTAACTAAGTTAATTGAAGGCGGTTTTACCCGACAAAAACGAAACTAATCATCAAAAGAAAACTGAGAGAGCAAAGGCTTTTTATGTAATGTAGTAGGCCGAGTAGCTACTCAACTCTACGCACCTCAGAGAAAAATCCAGCCACCGACACTGCGTCCCGATGGTGGCGAATTGACGTCCGGCCAGCAGATGATATATGCCTCGATCTAGACACCGGCACAGGAGAGAGAACCGACATGAATGACATCAGACCATCATGATAAAAGGGGTCAATTAACTTCGTTCGCCATTGACCGAGAAAATTGAACTTGAGGTGATACATGTCTCAGTTAAAAGCGACGTTTCGCGTTAGTTGAAAACACAATAAGATAGATAGATAGAAACTTTATTAAGAATGCCATCAGCCGACTAGCTGGGGGAAAACTCCCCTACTAATACGGGGACATAACAAAAACTGAAAAAAACAACCTAAAATGTGCTGTGAGTAGAATTCATTCTTAGTAAATCATCTTTGCGCGCTCATTGCTCGAACAGAGACAGCCGGCAATACCTCTGAAACTCTAAGCAGTTCACACGGGCCTCTGTCGGTATGAAATCAATCAGAGCTTGGAGAAAATAGCTCCACTTTAACTAAGTTAATTGAAGGCGGTTTTACCCGACAAAAACGAAACTAATCATCAAAAGAAAACTGAGAGAGCAAAGGCTTTTTATGTAATGTAGTAGGCCGAGTAGCTACTCAACTCTACGCACCTCAGAGAAAAATCCAGCCACCGACACTGCGTCCCGATGGTGGCGAATTGACGTCCGGCCAGCAGATGATATATGCCTCGATCTAGACACCGGCACAGGAGAGAGAACCGACATGAATGACATCAGACCATCATGATAAAAGGGGTCAATTAACTTCGTTCGCCATTGACCGAGAAAATTGAACTTGAGGTGATACATGTCTCAGTTAAAAGCGACGTTTCGCGTTAGTTGAAAACACAATAAGATAGATAGATAGAAACTTTATTAAGAATGCCATCAGCCGACTAGCTGGGGGAAAACTCCCCTACTAATACGGGGACATAACAAAAACTGAAAAAAACAACCTAAAATGTGCTGTGAGTAGAATTCATTCTTAGTAAATCATCTTTGCGCGCTCATTGCTCGAACAGAGACAGCCGGCAATACCTCTGAAACTCTAAGCAGTTCACACGGGCCTCTGTCGGTATGAAATCAATCAGAGCTTGGAGAAAATAGCTCCACTTTAACTAAGTTAATTGAAGGCGGTTTTACCCGACAAAAACGAAACTAATCATCAAAAGAAAACTGAGAGAGCAAAGGCTTTTTATGTAATGTAGTAGGCCGAGTAGCTACTCAACTCTACGCACCTCAGAGAAAAATCCAGCCACCGACACTGCGTCCCGATGGTGGCGAATTGACGTCCGGCCAGCAGATGATATATGCCTCGATCTAGACACCGGCACAGGAGAGAGAACCGACATGAATGACATCAGACCATCATGATAAAAGGGGTCAATTAACTTCGTTCGCCATTGACCGAGAAAATTGAACTTGAGGTGATACATGTCTCAGTTAAAAGCGACGTTTCGCGTTAGTTGAAAACACAATAAGATAGATAGATAGAAACTTTATTAAGAATGCCATCAGCCGACTAGCTGGGGGAAAACTCCCCTACTAATACGGGGACATAACAAAAACTGAAAAAAACAACCTAAAATGTGCTGTGAGTAGAATTCATTCTTAGTAAATCATCTTTGCGCGCTCATTGCTCGAACAGAGACAGCCGGCAATACCTCTGAAACTCTAAGCAGTTCACACGGGCCTCTGTCGGTATGAAATCAATCAGAGCTTGGAGAAAATAGCTCCACTTTAACTAAGTTAATTGAAGGCGGTTTTACCCGACAAAAACGAAACTAATCATCAAAAGAAAACTGAGAGAGCAAAGGCTTTTTATGTAATGTAGTAGGCCGAGTAGCTACTCAACTCTACGCACCTCAGAGAAAAATCCAGCCACCGACACTGCGTCCCGATGGTGGCGAATTGACGTCCGGCCAGCAGATGATATATGCCTCGATCTAGACACCGGCACAGGAGAGAGAACCGACATGAATGACATCAGACCATCATGATAAAAGGGGTCAATTAACTTCGTTCGCCATTGACCGAGAAAATTGAACTTGAGGTGATACATGTCTCAGTTAAAAGCGACGTTTCGCGTTAGTTGAAAACACAATAAGATAGATAGATAGAAACTTTATTAAGAATGCCATCAGCCGACTAGCTGGGGGAAAACTCCCCTACTAATACGGGGACATAACAAAAACTGAAAAAAACAACCTAAAATGTGCTGTGAGTAGAATTCATTCTTAGTAAATCATCTTTGCGCGCTCATTGCTCGAACAGAGACAGCCGGCAATACCTCTGAAACTCTAAGCAGTTCACACGGGCCTCTGTCGGTATGAAATCAATCAGAGCTTGGAGAAAATAGCTCCACTTTAACTAAGTTAATTGAAGGCGGTTTTACCCGACAAAAACGAAACTAATCATCAAAAGAAAACTGAGAGAGCAAAGGCTTTTTATGTAATGTAGTAGGCCGAGTAGCTACTCAACTCTACGCACCTCAGAGAAAAATCCAGCCACCGACACTGCGTCCCGATGGTGGCGAATTGACGTCCGGCCAGCAGATGATATATGCCTCGATCTAGACACCGGCACAGGAGAGAGAACCGACATGAATGACATCAGACCATCATGATAAAAGGGGTCAATTAACTTCGTTCGCCATTGACCGAGAAAATTGAACTTGAGGTGATACATGTCTCAGTTAAAAGCGACGTTTCGCGTTAGTTGAAAACACAATAAGATAGATAGATAGAAACTTTATTAAGAATGCCATCAGCCGACTAGCTGGGGGAAAACTCCCCTACTAATACGGGGACATAACAAAAACTGAAAAAAACAACCTAAAATGTGCTGTGAGTAGAATTCATTCTTAGTAAATCATCTTTGCGCGCTCATTGCTCGAACAGAGACAGCCGGCAATACCTCTGAAACTCTAAGCAGTTCACACGGGCCTCTGTCGGTATGAAATCAATCAGAGCTTGGAGAAAATAGCTCCACTTTAACTAAGTTAATTGAAGGCGGTTTTACCCGACAAAAACGAAACTAATCATCAAAAGAAAACTGAGAGAGCAAAGGCTTTTTATGTAATGTAGTAGGCCGAGTAGCTACTCAACTCTACGCACCTCAGAGAAAAATCCAGCCACCGACACTGCGTCCCGATGGTGGCGAATTGACGTCCGGCCAGCAGATGATATATGCCTCGATCTAGACACCGGCACAGGAGAGAGAACCGACATGAATGACATCAGACCATCATGATAAAAGGGGTCAATTAACTTCGTTCGCCATTGACCGAGAAAATTGAACTTGAGGTGATACATGTCTCAGTTAAAAGCGACGTTTCGCGTTAGTTGAAAACACAATAAGATAGATAGATAGAAACTTTATTAAGAATGCCATCAGCCGACTAGCTGGGGGAAAACTCCCCTACTAATACGGGGACATAACAAAAACTGAAAAAAACAACCTAAAATGTGCTGTGAGTAGAATTCATTCTTAGTAAATCATCTTTGCGCGCTCATTGCTCGAACAGAGACAGCCGGCAATACCTCTGAAACTCTAAGCAGTTCACACGGGCCTCTGTCGGTATGAAATCAATCAGAGCTTGGAGAAAATAGCTCCACTTTAACTAAGTTAATTGAAGGCGGTTTTACCCGACAAAAACGAAACTAATCATCAAAAGAAAACTGAGAGAGCAAAGGCTTTTTATGTAATGTAGTAGGCCGAGTAGCTACTCAACTCTACGCACCTCAGAGAAAAATCCAGCCACCGACACTGCGTCCCGATGGTGGCGAATTGACGTCCGGCCAGCAGATGATATATGCCTCGATCTAGACACCGGCACAGGAGAGAGAACCGACATGAATGACATCAGACCATCATGATAAAAGGGGTCAATTAACTTCGTTCGCCATTGACCGAGAAAATTGAACTTGAGGTGATACATGTCTCAGTTAAAAGCGACGTTTCGCGTTAGTTGAAAACACAATAAGATAGATAGATAGAAACTTTATTAAGAATGCCATCAGCCGACTAGCTGGGGGAAAACTCCCCTACTAATACGGGGACATAACAAAAACTGAAAAAAACAACCTAAAATGTGCTGTGAGTAGAATTCATTCTTAGTAAATCATCTTTGCGCGCTCATTGCTCGAACAGAGACAGCCGGCAATACCTCTGAAACTCTAAGCAGTTCACACGGGCCTCTGTCGGTATGAAATCAATCAGAGCTTGGAGAAAATAGCTCCACTTTAACTAAGTTAATTGAAGGCGGTTTTACCCGACAAAAACGAAACTAATCATCAAAAGAAAACTGAGAGAGCAAAGGCTTTTTATGTAATGTAGTAGGCCGAGTAGCTACTCAACTCTACGCACCTCAGAGAAAAATCCAGCCACCGACACTGCGTCCCGATGGTGGCGAATTGACGTCCGGCCAGCAGATGATATATGCCTCGATCTAGACACCGGCACAGGAGAGAGAACCGACATGAATGACATCAGACCATCATGATAAAAGGGGTCAATTAACTTCGTTCGCCATTGACCGAGAAAATTGAACTTGAGGTGATACATGTCTCAGTTAAAAGCGACGTTTCGCGTTAGTTGAAAACACAATAAGATAGATAGATAGAAACTTTATTAAGAATGCCATCAGCCGACTAGCTGGGGGAAAACTCCCCTACTAATACGGGGACATAACAAAAACTGAAAAAAACAACCTAAAATGTGCTGTGAGTAGAATTCATTCTTAGTAAATCATCTTTGCGCGCTCATTGCTCGAACAGAGACAGCCGGCAATACCTCTGAAACTCTAAGCAGTTCACACGGGCCTCTGTCGGTATGAAATCAATCAGAGCTTGGAGAAAATAGCTCCACTTTAACTAAGTTAATTGAAGGCGGTTTTACCCGACAAAAACGAAACTAATCATCAAAAGAAAACTGAGAGAGCAAAGGCTTTTTATGTAATGTAGTAGGCCGAGTAGCTACTCAACTCTACGCACCTCAGAGAAAAATCCAGCCACCGACACTGCGTCCCGATGGTGGCGAATTGACGTCCGGCCAGCAGATGATATATGCCTCGATCTAGACACCGGCACAGGAGAGAGAACCGACATGAATGACATCAGACCATCATGATAAAAGGGGTCAATTAACTTCGTTCGCCATTGACCGAGAAAATTGAACTTGAGGTGATACATGTCTCAGTTAAAAGCGACGTTTCGCGTTAGTTGAAAACACAATAAGATAGATAGATAGAAACTTTATTAAGAATGCCATCAGCCGACTAGCTGGGGGAAAACTCCCCTACTAATACGGGGACATAACAAAAACTGAAAAAAACAACCTAAAATGTGCTGTGAGTAGAATTCATTCTTAGTAAATCATCTTTGCGCGCTCATTGCTCGAACAGAGACAGCCGGCAATACCTCTGAAACTCTAAGCAGTTCACACGGGCCTCTGTCGGTATGAAATCAATCAGAGCTTGGAGAAAATAGCTCCACTTTAACTAAGTTAATTGAAGGCGGTTTTACCCGACAAAAACGAAACTAATCATCAAAAGAAAACTGAGAGAGCAAAGGCTTTTTATGTAATGTAGTAGGCCGAGTAGCTACTCAACTCTACGCACCTCAGAGAAAAATCCAGCCACCGACACTGCGTCCCGATGGTGGCGAATTGACGTCCGGCCAGCAGATGATATATGCCTCGATCTAGACACCGGCACAGGAGAGAGAACCGACATGAATGACATCAGACCATCATGATAAAAGGGGTCAATTAACTTCGTTCGCCATTGACCGAGAAAATTGAACTTGAGGTGATACATGTCTCAGTTAAAAGCGACGTTTCGCGTTAGTTGAAAACACAATAAGATAGATAGATAGAAACTTTATTAAGAATGCCATCAGCCGACTAGCTGGGGGAAAACTCCCCTACTAATACGGGGACATAACAAAAACTGAAAAAAACAACCTAAAATGTGCTGTGAGTAGAATTCATTCTTAGTAAATCATCTTTGCGCGCTCATTGCTCGAACAGAGACAGCCGGCAATACCTCTGAAACTCTAAGCAGTTCACACGGGCCTCTGTCGGTATGAAATCAATCAGAGCTTGGAGAAAATAGCTCCACTTTAACTAAGTTAATTGAAGGCGGTTTTACCCGACAAAAACGAAACTAATCATCAAAAGAAAACTGAGAGAGCAAAGGCTTTTTATGTAATGTAGTAGGCCGAGTAGCTACTCAACTCTACGCACCTCAGAGAAAAATCCAGCCACCGACACTGCGTCCCGATGGTGGCGAATTGACGTCCGGCCAGCAGATGATATATGCCTCGATCTAGACACCGGCACAGGAGAGAGAACCGACATGAATGACATCAGACCATCATGATAAAAGGGGTCAATTAACTTCGTTCGCCATTGACCGAGAAAATTGAACTTGAGGTGATACATGTCTCAGTTAAAAGCGACGTTTCGCGTTAGTTGAAAACACAATAAGATAGATAGATAGAAACTTTATTAAGAATGCCATCAGCCGACTAGCTGGGGGAAAACTCCCCTACTAATACGGGGACATAACAAAAACTGAAAAAAACAACCTAAAATGTGCTGTGAGTAGAATTCATTCTTAG
Source organism: Orbicella franksi (assembly GCF_964199315.1). Classification (NCBI taxonomy): domain Eukaryota; kingdom Metazoa; phylum Cnidaria; class Anthozoa; order Scleractinia; family Merulinidae; genus Orbicella; species Orbicella franksi. The sequence continues at coordinate 26,392 of NW_027670423.1, forward strand.
TAAATCATCTTTGCGCGCTCATTGCTCGAACAGAGACAGCCGGCAATACCTCTGAAACTCTAAGCAGTTCACACGGGCCTCTGTCGGTATGAAATCAATCAGAGCTTGGAGAAAATAGCTCCACTTTAACTAAGTTAATTGAAGGCGGTTTTACCCGACAAAAACGAAACTAATCATCAAAAGAAAACTGAGAGAGCAAAGGCTTTTTATGTAATGTAGTAGGCCGAGTAGCTACTCAACTCTACGCACCTCAGAGAAAAATCCAGCCACCGACACTGCGTCCCGATGGTGGCGAATTGACGTCCGGCCAGCAGATGATATATGCCTCGATCTAGACACCGGCACAGGAGAGAGAACCGACATGAATGACATCAGACCATCATGATAAAAGGGGTCAATTAACTTCGTTCGCCATTGACCGAGAAAATTGAACTTGAGGTGATACATGTCTCAGTTAAAAGCGACGTTTCGCGTTAGTTGAAAACACAATAAGATAGATAGATAGAAACTTTATTAAGAATGCCATCAGCCGACTAGCTGGGGGAAAACTCCCCTACTAATACGGGGACATAACAAAAACTGAAAAAAACAACCTAAAATGTGCTGTGAGTAGAATTCATTCTTAGTAAATCATCTTTGCGCGCTCATTGCTCGAACAGAGACAGCCGGCAATACCTCTGAAACTCTAAGCAGTTCACACGGGCCTCTGTCGGTATGAAATCAATCAGAGCTTGGAGAAAATAGCTCCACTTTAACTAAGTTAATTGAAGGCGGTTTTACCCGACAAAAACGAAACTAATCATCAAAAGAAAACTGAGAGAGCAAAGGCTTTTTATGTAATGTAGTAGGCCGAGTAGCTACTCAACTCTACGCACCTCAGAGAAAAATCCAGCCACCGACACTGCGTCCCGATGGTGGCGAATTGACGTCCGGCCAGCAGATGATATATGCCTCGATCTAGACACCGGCACAGGAGAGAGAACCGACATGAATGACATCAGACCATCATGATAAAAGGGGTCAATTAACTTCGTTCGCCATTGACCGAGAAAATTGAACTTGAGGTGATACATGTCTCAGTTAAAAGCGACGTTTCGCGTTAGTTGAAAACACAATAAGATAGATAGATAGAAACTTTATTAAGAATGCCATCAGCCGACTAGCTGGGGGAAAACTCCCCTACTAATACGGGGACATAACAAAAACTGAAAAAAACAACCTAAAATGTGCTGTGAGTAGAATTCATTCTTAGTAAATCATCTTTGCGCGCTCATTGCTCGAACAGAGACAGCCGGCAATACCTCTGAAACTCTAAGCAGTTCACACGGGCCTCTGTCGGTATGAAATCAATCAGAGCTTGGAGAAAATAGCTCCACTTTAACTAAGTTAATTGAAGGCGGTTTTACCCGACAAAAACGAAACTAATCATCAAAAGAAAACTGAGAGAGCAAAGGCTTTTTATGTAATGTAGTAGGCCGAGTAGCTACTCAACTCTACGCACCTCAGAGAAAAATCCAGCCACCGACACTGCGTCCCGATGGTGGCGAATTGACGTCCGGCCAGCAGATGATATATGCCTCGATCTAGACACCGGCACAGGAGAGAGAACCGACATGAATGACATCAGACCATCATGATAAAAGGGGTCAATTAACTTCGTTCGCCATTGACCGAGAAAATTGAACTTGAGGTGATACATGTCTCAGTTAAAAGCGACGTTTCGCGTTAGTTGAAAACACAATAAGATAGATAGATAGAAACTTTATTAAGAATGCCATCAGCCGACTAGCTGGGGGAAAACTCCCCTACTAATACGGGGACATAACAAAAACTGAAAAAAACAACCTAAAATGTGCTGTGAGTAGAATTCATTCTTAGTAAATCATCTTTGCGCGCTCATTGCTCGAACAGAGACAGCCGGCAATACCTCTGAAACTCTAAGCAGTTCACACGGGCCTCTGTCGGTATGAAATCAATCAGAGCTTGGAGAAAATAGCTCCACTTTAACTAAGTTAATTGAAGGCGGTTTTACCCGACAAAAACGAAACTAATCATCAAAAGAAAACTGAGAGAGCAAAGGCTTTTTATGTAATGTAGTAGGCCGAGTAGCTACTCAACTCTACGCACCTCAGAGAAAAATCCAGCCACCGACACTGCGTCCCGATGGTGGCGAATTGACGTCCGGCCAGCAGATGATATATGCCTCGATCTAGACACCGGCACAGGAGAGAACCGACATGAATGACATCAGACCATCATGATAAAAGGGGTCAATTAACTTCGTTCGCCATTGACCGAGAAAATTGAACTTGAGGTGATACATGTCTCAGTTAAAAGCGACGTTTCGCGTTAGTTGAAAACACAATAAGATAGATAGATAGAAACTTTATTAAGAATGCCATCAGCCGACTAGCTGGGGGAAAACTCCCCTACTAATACGGGGACATAACAAAAACTGAAAAAAACAACCTAAAATGTGCTGTGAGTAGAATTCATTCTTAGTAAATCATCTTTGCGCGCTCATTGCTCGAACAGAGACAGCCGGCAATACCTCTGAAACTCTAAGCAGTTCACACGGGCCTCTGTCGGTATGAAATCAATCAGAGCTTGGAGAAAATAGCTCCACTTTAACTAAGTTAATTGAAGGCGGTTTTACCCGACAAAAACGAAACTAATCATCAAAAGAAAACTGAGAGAGCAAAGGCTTTTTATGTAATGTAGTAGGCCGAGTAGCTACTCAACTCTACGCACCTCAGAGAAAAATCCAGCCACCGACACTGCGTCCCGATGGTGGCGAATTGACGTCCGGCCAGCAGATGATATATGCCTCGATCTAGACACCGGCACAGGAGAGAGAACCGACATGAATGACATCAGACCATCATGATAAAAGGGGTCAATTAACTTCGTTCGCCATTGACCGAGAAAATTGAACTTGAGGTGATACATGTCTCAGTTAAAAGCGACGTTTCGCGTTAGTTGAAAACACAATAAGATAGATAGATAGAAACTTTATTAAGAATGCCATCAGCCGACTAGCTGGGGGAAAACTCCCCTACTAATACGGGGACATAACAAAAACTGAAAAAAACAACCTAAAATGTGCTGTGAGTAGAATTCATTCTTAGTAAATCATCTTTGCGCGCTCATTGCTCGAACAGAGACAGCCGGCAATACCTCTGAAACTCTAAGCAGTTCACACGGGCCTCTGTCGGTATGAAATCAATCAGAGCTTGGAGAAAATAGCTCCACTTTAACTAAGTTAATTGAAGGCGGTTTTACCCGACAAAAACGAAACTAATCATCAAAAGAAAACTGAGAGAGCAAAGGCTTTTTATGTAATGTAGTAGGCCGAGTAGCTACTCAACTCTACGCACCTCAGAGAAAAATCCAGCCACCGACACTGCGTCCCGATGGTGGCGAATTGACGTCCGGCCAGCAGATGATATATGCCTCGATCTAGACACCGGCACAGGAGAGAGAACCGACATGAATGACATCAGACCATCATGATAAAAGGGGTCAATTAACTTCGTTCGCCATTGACCGAGAAAATTGAACTTGAGGTGATACATGTCTCAGTTAAAAGCGACGTTTCGCGTTAGTTGAAAACACAATAAGATAGATAGATAGAAACTTTATTAAGAATGCCATCAGCCGACTAGCTGGGGGAAAACTCCCCTACTAATACGGGGACATAACAAAAACTGAAAAAAACAACCTAAAATGTGCTGTGAGTAGAATTCATTCTTAGTAAATCATCTTTGCGCGCTCATTGCTCGAACAGAGACAGCCGGCAATACCTCTGAAACTCTAAGCAGTTCACACGGGCCTCTGTCGGTATGAAATCAATCAGAGCTTGGAGAAAATAGCTCCACTTTAACTAAGTTAATTGAAGGCGGTTTTACCCGACAAAAACGAAACTAATCATCAAAAGAAAACTGAGAGAGCAAAGGCTTTTTATGTAATGTAGTAGGCCGAGTAGCTACTCAACTCTACGCACCTCAGAGAAAAATCCAGCCACCGACACTGCGTCCCGATGGTGGCGAATTGACGTCCGGCCAGCAGATGATATATGCCTCGATCTAGACACCGGCACAGGAGAGAGAACCGACATGAATGACATCAGACCATCATGATAAAAGGGGTCAATTAACTTCGTTCGCCATTGACCGAGAAAATTGAACTTGAGGTGATACATGTCTCAGTTAAAAGCGACGTTTCGCGTTAGTTGAAAACACAATAAGATAGATAGATAGAAACTTTATTAAGAATGCCATCAGCCGACTAGCTGGGGGAAAACTCCCCTACTAATACGGGGACATAACAAAAACTGAAAAAAACAACCTAAAATGTGCTGTGAGTAGAATTCATTCTTAGTAAATCATCTTTGCGCGCTCATTGCTCGAACAGAGACAGCCGGCAATACCTCTGAAACTCTAAGCAGTTCACACGGGCCTCTGTCGGTATGAAATCAATCAGAGCTTGGAGAAAATAGCTCCACTTTAACTAAGTTAATTGAAGGCGGTTTTACCCGACAAAAACGAAACTAATCATCAAAAGAAAACTGAGAGAGCAAAGGCTTTTTATGTAATGTAGTAGGCCGAGTAGCTACTCAACTCTACGCACCTCAGAGAAAAATCCAGCCACCGACACTGCGTCCCGATGGTGGCGAATTGACGTCCGGCCAGCAGATGATATATGCCTCGATCTAGACACCGGCACAGGAGAGAGAACCGACATGAATGACATCAGACCATCATGATAAAAGGGGTCAATTAACTTCGTTCGCCATTGACCGAGAAAATTGAACTTGAGGTGATACATGTCTCAGTTAAAAGCGACGTTTCGCGTTAGTTGAAAACACAATAAGATAGATAGATAGAAACTTTATTAAGAATGCCATCAGCCGACTAGCTGGGGGAAAACTCCCCTACTAATACGGGGACATAACAAAAACTGAAAAAAACAACCTAAAATGTGCTGTGAGTAGAATTCATTCTTAGTAAATCATCTTTGCGCGCTCATTGCTCGAACAGAGACAGCCGGCAATACCTCTGAAACTCTAAGCAGTTCACACGGGCCTCTGTCGGTATGAAATCAATCAGAGCTTGGAGAAAATAGCTCCACTTTAACTAAGTTAATTGAAGGCGGTTTTACCCGACAAAAACGAAACTAATCATCAAAAGAAAACTGAGAGAGCAAAGGCTTTTTATGTAATGTAGTAGGCCGAGTAGCTACTCAACTCTACGCACCTCAGAGAAAAATCCAGCCACCGACACTGCGTCCCGATGGTGGCGAATTGACGTCCGGCCAGCAGATGATATATGCCTCGATCTAGACACCGGCACAGGAGAGAGAACCGACATGAATGACATCAGACCATCATGATAAAAGGGGTCAATTAACTTCGTTCGCCATTGACCGAGAAAATTGAACTTGAGGTGATACATGTCTCAGTTAAAAGCGACGTTTCGCGTTAGTTGAAAACACAATAAGATAGATAGATAGAAACTTTATTAAGAATGCCATCAGCCGACTAGCTGGGGGAAAACTCCCCTACTAATACGGGGACATAACAAAAACTGAAAAAAACAACCTAAAATGTGCTGTGAGTAGAATTCATTCTTAGTAAATCATCTTTGCGCGCTCATTGCTCGAACAGAGACAGCCGGCAATACCTCTGAAACTCTAAGCAGTTCACACGGGCCTCTGTCGGTATGAAATCAATCAGAGCTTGGAGAAAATAGCTCCACTTTAACTAAGTTAATTGAAGGCGGTTTTACCCGACAAAAACGAAACTAATCATCAAAAGAAAACTGAGAGAGCAAAGGCTTTTTATGTAATGTAGTAGGCCGAGTAGCTACTCAACTCTACGCACCTCAGAGAAAAATCCAGCCACCGACACTGCGTCCCGATGGTGGCGAATTGACGTCCGGCCAGCAGATGATATATGCCTCGATCTAGACACCGGCACAGGAGAGAGAACCGACATGAATGACATCAGACCATCATGATAAAAGGGGTCAATTAACTTCGTTCGCCATTGACCGAGAAAATTGAACTTGAGGTGATACATGTCTCAGTTAAAAGCGACGTTTCGCGTTAGTTGAAAACACAATAAGATAGATAGATAGAAACTTTATTAAGAATGCCATCAGCCGACTAGCTGGGGGAAAACTCCCCTACTAATACGGGGACATAACAAAAACTGAAAAAAACAACCTAAAATGTGCTGTGAGTAGAATTCATTCTTAGTAAATCATCTTTGCGCGCTCATTGCTCGAACAGAGACAGCCGGCAATACCTCTGAAACTCTAAGCAGTTCACACGGGCCTCTGTCGGTATGAAATCAATCAGAGCTTGGAGAAAATAGCTCCACTTTAACTAAGTTAATTGAAGGCGGTTTTACCCGACAAAAACGAAACTAATCATCAAAAGAAAACTGAGAGAGCAAAGGCTTTTTATGTAATGTAGTAGGCCGAGTAGCTACTCAACTCTACGCACCTCAGAGAAAAATCCAGCCACCGACACTGCGTCCCGATGGTGGCGAATTGACGTCCGGCCAGCAGATGATATATGCCTCGATCTAGACACCGGCACAGGAGAGAGAACCGACATGAATGACATCAGACCATCATGATAAAAGGGGTCAATTAACTTCGTTCGCCATTGACCGAGAAAATTGAACTTGAGGTGATACATGTCTCAGTTAAAAGCGACGTTTCGCGTTAGTTGAAAACACAATAAGATAGATAGATAGAAACTTTATTAAGAATGCCATCAGCCGACTAGCTGGGGGAAAACTCCCCTACTAATACGGGGACATAACAAAAACTGAAAAAAACAACCTAAAATGTGCTGTGAGTAGAATTCATTCTTAGTAAATCATCTTTGCGCGCTCATTGCTCGAACAGAGACAGCCGGCAATACCTCTGAAACTCTAAGCAGTTCACACGGGCCTCTGTCGGTATGAAATCAATCAGAGCTTGGAGAAAATAGCTCCACTTTAACTAAGTTAATTGAAGGCGGTTTTACCCGACAAAAACGAAACTAATCATCAAAAGAAAACTGAGAGAGCAAAGGCTTTTTATGTAATGTAGTAGGCCGAGTAGCTACTCAACTCTACGCACCTCAGAGAAAAATCCAGCCACCGACACTGCGTCCCGATGGTGGCGAATTGACGTCCGGCCAGCAGATGATATATGCCTCGATCTAGACACCGGCACAGGAGAGAGAACCGACATGAATGACATCAGACCATCATGATAAAAGGGGTCAATTAACTTCGTTCGCCATTGACCGAGAAAATTGAACTTGAGGTGATACATGTCTCAGTTAAAAGCGACGTTTCGCGTTAGTTGAAAACACAATAAGATAGATAGATAGAAACTTTATTAAGAATGCCATCAGCCGACTAGCTGGGGGAAAACTCCCCTACTAATACGGGGACATAACAAAAACTGAAAAAAACAACCTAAAATGTGCTGTGAGTAGAATTCATTCTTAGTAAATCATCTTTGCGCGCTCATTGCTCGAACAGAGACAGCCGGCAATACCTCTGAAACTCTAAGCAGTTCACACGGGCCTCTGTCGGTATGAAATCAATCAGAGCTTGGAGAAAATAGCTCCACTTTAACTAAGTTAATTGAAGGCGGTTTTACCCGACAAAAACGAAACTAATCATCAAAAGAAAACTGAGAGAGCAAAGGCTTTTTATGTAATGTAGTAGGCCGAGTAGCTACTCAACTCTACGCACCTCAGAGAAAAATCCAGCCACCGACACTGCGTCCCGATGGTGGCGAATTGACGTCCGGCCAGCAGATGATATATGCCTCGATCTAGACACCGGCACAGGAGAGAGAACCGACATGAATGACATCAGACCATCATGATAAAAGGGGTCAATTAACTTCGTTCGCCATTGACCGAGAAAATTGAACTTGAGGTGATACATGTCTCAGTTAAAAGCGACGTTTCGCGTTAGTTGAAAACACAATAAGATAGATAGATAGAAACTTTATTAAGAATGCCATCAGCCGACTAGCTGGGGGAAAACTCCCCTACTAATACGGGGACATAACAAAAACTGAAAAAAACAACCTAAAATGTGCTGTGAGTAGAATTCATTCTTAGTAAATCATCTTTGCGCGCTCATTGCTCGAACAGAGACAGCCGGCAATACCTCTGAAACTCTAAGCAGTTCACACGGGCCTCTGTCGGTATGAAATCAATCAGAGCTTGGAGAAAATAGCTCCACTTTAACTAAGTTAATTGAAGGCGGTTTTACCCGACAAAAACGAAACTAATCATCAAAAGAAAACTGAGAGAGCAAAGGCTTTTTATGTAATGTAGTAGGCCGAGTAGCTACTCAACTCTACGCACCTCAGAGAAAAATCCAGCCACCGACACTGCGTCCCGATGGTGGCGAATTGACGTCCGGCCAGCAGATGATATATGCCTCGATCTAGACACCGGCACAGGAGAGAGAACCGACATGAATGACATCAGACCATCATGATAAAAGGGGTCAATTAACTTCGTTCGCCATTGACCGAGAAAATTGAACTTGAGGTGATACATGTCTCAGTTAAAAGCGACGTTTCGCGTTAGTTGAAAACACAATAAGATAGATAGATAGAAACTTTATTAAGAATGCCATCAGCCGACTAGCTGGGGGAAAACTCCCCTACTAATACGGGGACATAACAAAAACTGAAAAAAACAACCTAAAATGTGCTGTGAGTAGAATTCATTCTTAGTAAATCATCTTTGCGCGCTCATTGCTCGAACAGAGACAGCCGGCAATACCTCTGAAACTCTAAGCAGTTCACACGGGCCTCTGTCGGTATGAAATCAATCAGAGCTTGGAGAAAATAGCTCCACTTTAACTAAGTTAATTGAAGGCGGTTTTACCCGACAAAAACGAAACTAATCATCAAAAGAAAACTGAGAGAGCAAAGGCTTTTTATGTAATGTAGTAGGCCGAGTAGCTACTCAACTCTACGCACCTCAGAGAAAAATCCAGCCACCGACACTGCGTCCCGATGGTGGCGAATTGACGTCCGGCCAGCAGATGATATATGCCTCGATCTAGACACCGGCACAGGAGAGAGAACCGACATGAATGACATCAGACCATCATGATAAAAGGGGTCAATTAACTTCGTTCGCCATTGACCGAGAAAATTGAACTTGAGGTGATACATGTCTCAGTTAAAAGCGACGTTTCGCGTTAGTTGAAAACACAATAAGATAGATAGATAGAAACTTTATTAAGAATGCCATCAGCCGACTAGCTGGGGGAAAACTCCCCTACTAATACGGGGACATAACAAAAACTGAAAAAAACAACCTAAAATGTGCTGTGAGTAGAATTCATTCTTAGTAAATCATCTTTGCGCGCTCATTGCTCGAACAGAGACAGCCGGCAATACCTCTGAAACTCTAAGCAGTTCACACGGGCCTCTGTCGGTATGAAATCAATCAGAGCTTGGAGAAAATAGCTCCACTTTAACTAAGTTAATTGAAGGCGGTTTTACCCGACAAAAACGAAACTAATCATCAAAAGAAAACTGAGAGAGCAAAGGCTTTTTATGTAATGTAGTAGGCCGAGTAGCTACTCAACTCTACGCACCTCAGAGAAAAATCCAGCCACCGACACTGCGTCCCGATGGTGGCGAATTGACGTCCGGCCAGCAGATGATATATGCCTCGATCTAGACACCGGCACAGGAGAGAGAACCGACATGAATGACATCAGACCATCATGATAAAAGGGGTCAATTAACTTCGTTCGCCATTGACCGAGAAAATTGAACTTGAGGTGATACATGTCTCAGTTAAAAGCGACGTTTCGCGTTAGTTGAAAACACAATAAGATAGATAGATAGAAACTTTATTAAGAATGCCATCAGCCGACTAGCTGGGGGAAAACTCCCCTACTAACACGGGGACATAACAAAAACTGAAAAAAACAACCTAAAATGTGCTGTGAGTAGAATTCATTCTTAGTAAATCATCTTTGCGCGCTCATTGCTCGAACAGAGACAGCCGGCAATACCTCTGAAACTCTAAGCAGTTCACACGGGCCTCTGTCGGTATGAAATCAATCAGAGCTTGGAGAAAATAGCTCCACTTTAACTAAGTTAATTGAAGGCGGTTTTACCCGACAAAAACGAAACTAATCATCAAAAGAAAACTGAGAGAGCAAAGGCTTTTTATGTAATGTAGTAGGCCGAGTAGCTACTCAACTCTACGCACCTCAGAGAAAAATCCAGCCACCGACACTGCGTCCCGATGGTGGCGAATTGACGTCCGGCCAGCAGATGATATATGCCTCGATCTAGACACCGGCACAGGAGAGAGAACCGACATGAATGACATCAGACCATCATGATAAAAGGGGTCAATTAACTTCGTTCGCCATTGACCGAGAAAATTGAACTTGAGGTGATACATGTCTCAGTTAAAAGCGACGTTTCGCGTTAGTTGAAAACACAATAAGATAGATAGATAGAAACTTTATTAAGAATGCCATCAGCCGACTAGCTGGGGGAAAACTCCCCTACTAATACGGGGACATAACAAAAACTGAAAAAAACAACCTAAAATGTGCTGTGAGTAGAATTCATTCTTAGTAAATCATCTTTGCGCGCTCATTGCTCGAACAGAGACAGCCGGCAATACCTCTGAAACTCTAAGCAGTTCACACGGGCCTCTGTCGGTATGAAATCAATCAGAGCTTGGAGAAAATAGCTCCACTTTAACTAAGTTAATTGAAGGCGGTTTTACCCGACAAAAACGAAACTAATCATCAAAAGAAAACTGAGAGAGCAAAGGCTTTTTATGTAATGTAGTAGGCCGAGTAGCTACTCAACTCTACGCACCTCAGAGAAAAATCCAGCCACCGACACTGCGTCCCGATGGTGGCGAATTGACGTCCGGCCAGCAGATGATATATGCCTCGATCTAGACACCGGCACAGGAGAGAGAACCGACATGAATGACATCAGACCATCATGATAAAAGGGGTCAATTAACTTCGTTCGCCATTGACCGAGAAAATTGAACTTGAGGTGATACATGTCTCAGTTAAAAGCGACGTTTCGCGTTAGTTGAAAACACAATAAGATAGATAGATAGAAACTTTATTAAGAATGCCATCAGCCGACTAGCTGGGGGAAAACTCCCCTACTAATACGGGGACATAACAAAAACTGAAAAAAACAACCTAAAATGTGCTGTGAGTAGAATTCATTCTTAGTAAATCATCTTTGCGCGCTCATTGCTCGAACAGAGACAGCCGGCAATACCTCTGAAACTCTAAGCAGTTCACACGGGCCTCTGTCGGTATGAAATCAATCAGAGCTTGGAGAAAATAGCTCCACTTTAACTAAGTTAATTGAAGGCGGTTTTACCCGACAAAAACGAAACTAATCATCAAAAGAAAACTGAGAGAGCAAAGGCTTTTTATGTAATGTAGTAGGCCGAGTAGCTACTCAACTCTACGCACCTCAGAGAAAAATCCAGCCACCGACACTGCGTCCCGATGGTGGCGAATTGACGTCCGGCCAGCAGATGATATATGCCTCGATCTAGACACCGGCACAGGAGAGAGAACCGACATGAATGACATCAGACCATCATGATAAAAGGGGTCAATTAACTTCGTTCGCCATTGACCGAGAAAATTGAACTTGAGGTGATACATGTCTCAGTTAAAAGCGACGTTTCGCGTTAGTTGAAAACACAATAAGATAGATAGATAGAAACTTTATTAAGAATGCCATCAGCCGACTAGCTGGGGGAAAACTCCCCTACTAATACGGGGACATAACAAAAACTGAAAAAAACAACCTAAAATGTGCTGTGAGTAGAATTCATTCTTAGTAAATCATCTTTGCGCGCTCATTGCTCGAACAGAGACAGCCGGCAATACCTCTGAAACTCTAAGCAGTTCACACGGGCCTCTGTCGGTATGAAATCAATCAGAGCTTGGAGAAAATAGCTCCACTTTAACTAAGTTAATTGAAGGCGGTTTTACCCGACAAAAACGAAACTAATCATCAAAAGAAAACTGAGAGAGCAAAGGCTTTTTATGTAATGTAGTAGGCCGAGTAGCTACTCAACTCTACGCACCTCAGAGAAAAATCCAGCCACCGACACTGCGTCCCGATGGTGGCGAATTGACGTCCGGCCAGCAGATGATATATGCCTCGATCTAGACACCGGCACAGGAGAGAGAACCGACATGAATGACATCAGACCATCATGATAAAAGGGGTCAATTAACTTCGTTCGCCATTGACCGAGAAAATTGAACTTGAGGTGATACATGTCTCAGTTAAAAGCGACGTTTCGCGTTAGTTGAAAACACAATAAGATAGATAGATAGAAACTTTATTAAGAATGCCATCAGCCGACTAGCTGGGGGAAAACTCCCCTACTAATACGGGGACATAACAAAAACTGAAAAAAACAACCTAAAATGTGCTGTGAGTAGAATTCATTCTTAGTAAATCATCTTTGCGCGCTCATTGCTCGAACAGAGACAGCCGGCAATACCTCTGAAACTCTAAGCAGTTCACACGGGCCTCTGTCGGTATGAAATCAATCAGAGCTTGGAGAAAATAGCTCCACTTTAACTAAGTTAATTGAAGGCGGTTTTACCCGACAAAAACGAAACTAATCATCAAAAGAAAACTGAGAGAGCAAAGGCTTTTTATGTAATGTAGTAGGCCGAGTAGCTACTCAACTCTACGCACCTCAGAGAAAAATCCAGCCACCGACACTGCGTCCCGATGGTGGCGAATTGACGTCCGGCCAGCAGATGATATATGCCTCGATCTAGACACCGGCACAGGAGAGAGAACCGACATGAATGACATCAGACCATCATGATAAAAGGGGTCAATTAACTTCGTTCGCCATTGACCGAGAAAATTGAACTTGAGGTGATACATGTCTCAGTTAAAAGCGACGTTTCGCGTTAGTTGAAAACACAATAAGATAGATAGATAGAAACTTTATTAAGAATGCCATCAGCCGACTAGCTGGGGGAAAACTCCCCTACTAATACGGGGACATAACAAAAACTGAAAAAAACAACCTAAAATGTGCTGTGAGTAGAATTCATTCTTAGTAAATCATCTTTGCGCGCTCATTGCTCGAACAGAGACAGCCGGCAATACCTCTGAAACTCTAAGCAGTTCACACGGGCCTCTGTCGGTATGAAATCAATCAGAGCTTGGAGAAAATAGCTCCACTTTAACTAAGTTAATTGAAGGCGGTTTTACCCGACAAAAACGAAACTAATCATCAAAAGAAAACTGAGAGAGCAAAGGCTTTTTATGTAATGTAGTAGGCCGAGTAGCTACTCAACTCTACGCACCTCAGAGAAAAATCCAGCCACCGACACTGCGTCCCGATGGTGGCGAATTGACGTCCGGCCAGCAGATGATATATGCCTCGATCTAGACACCGGCACAGGAGAGAGAACCGACATGAATGACATCAGACCATCATGATAAAAGGGGTCAATTAACTTCGTTCGCCATTGACCGAGAAAATTGAACTTGAGGTGATACATGTCTCAGTTAAAAGCGACGTTTCGCGTTAGTTGAAAACACAATAAGATAGATAGATAGAAACTTTATTAAGAATGCCATCAGCCGACTAGCTGGGGGAAAACTCCCCTACTAATACGGGGACATAACAAAAACTGAAAAAAACAACCTAAAATGTGCTGTGAGTAGAATTCATTCTTAGTAAATCATCTTTGCGCGCTCATTGCTCGAACAGAGACAGCCGGCAATACCTCTGAAACTCTAAGCAGTTCACACGGGCCTCTGTCGGTATGAAATCAATCAGAGCTTGGAGAAAATAGCTCCACTTTAACTAAGTTAATTGAAGGCGGTTTTACCCGACAAAAACGAAACTAATCATCAAAAGAAAACTGAGAGAGCAAAGGCTTTTTATGTAATGTAGTAGGCCGAGTAGCTACTCAACTCTACGCACCTCAGAGAAAAATCCAGCCACCGACACTGCGTCCCGATGGTGGCGAATTGACGTCCGGCCAGCAGATGATATATGCCTCGATCTAGACACCGGCACAGGAGAGAGAACCGACATGAATGACATCAGACCATCATGATAAAAGGGGTCAATTAACTTCGTTCGCCATTGACCGAGAAAATTGAACTTGAGGTGATACATGTCTCAGTTAAAAGCGACGTTTCGCGTTAGTTGAAAACACAATAAGATAGATAGATAGAAACTTTATTAAGAATGCCATCAGCCGACTAGCTGGGGGAAAACTCCCCTACTAATACGGGGACATAACAAAAACTGAAAAAAACAACCTAAAATGTGCTGTGAGTAGAATTCATTCTTAGTAAATCATCTTTGCGCGCTCATTGCTCGAACAGAGACAGCCGGCAATACCTCTGAAACTCTAAGCAGTTCACACGGGCCTCTGTCGGTATGAAATCAATCAGAGCTTGGAGAAAATAGCTCCACTTTAACTAAGTTAATTGAAGGCGGTTTTACCCGACAAAAACGAAACTAATCATCAAAAGAAAACTGAGAGAGCAAAGGCTTTTTATGTAATGTAGTAGGCCGAGTAGCTACTCAACTCTACGCACCTCAGAGAAAAATCCAGCCACCGACACTGCGTCCCGATGGTGGCGAATTGACGTCCGGCCAGCAGATGATATATGCCTCGATCTAGACACCGGCACAGGAGAGAGAACCGACATGAATGACATCAGACCATCATGATAAAAGGGGTCAATTAACTTCGTTCGCCATTGACCGAGAAAATTGAACTTGAGGTGATACATGTCTCAGTTAAAAGCGACGTTTCGCGTTAGTTGAAAACACAATAAGATAGATAGATAGAAACTTTATTAAGAATGCCATCAGCCGACTAGCTGGGGGAAAACTCCCCTACTAATACGGGGACATAACAAAAACTGAAAAAAACAACCTAAAATGTGCTGTGAGTAGAATTCATTCTTAGTAAATCATCTTTGCGCGCTCATTGCTCGAACAGAGACAGCCGGCAATACCTCTGAAACTCTAAGCAGTTCACACGGGCCTCTGTCGGTATGAAATCAATCAGAGCTTGGAGAAAATAGCTCCACTTTAACTAAGTTAATTGAAGGCGGTTTTACCCGACAAAAACGAAACTAATCATCAAAAGAAAACTGAGAGAGCAAAGGCTTTTTATGTAATGTAGTAGGCCGAGTAGCTACTCAACTCTACGCACCTCAGAGAAAAATCCAGCCACCGACACTGCGTCCCGATGGTGGCGAATTGACGTCCGGCCAGCAGATGATATATGCCTCGATCTAGACACCGGCACAGGAGAGAGAACCGACATGAATGACATCAGACCATCATGATAAAAGGGGTCAATTAACTTCGTTCGCCATTGACCGAGAAAATTGAACTTGAGGTGATACATGTCTCAGTTAAAAGCGACGTTTCGCGTTAGTTGAAAACACAATAAGATAGATAGATAGAAACTTTATTAAGAATGCCATCAGCCGACTAGCTGGGGGAAAACTCCCCTACTAATACGGGGACATAACAAAAACTGAAAAAAACAACCTAAAATGTGCTGTGAGTAGAATTCATTCTTAGTAAATCATCTTTGCGCGCTCATTGCTCGAACAGAGACAGCCGGCAATACCTCTGAAACTCTAAGCAGTTCACACGGGCCTCTGTCGGTATGAAATCAATCAGAGCTTGGAGAAAATAGCTCCACTTTAACTAAGTTAATTGAAGGCGGTTTTACCCGACAAAAACGAAACTAATCATCAAAAGAAAACTGAGAGAGCAAAGGCTTTTTATGTAATGTAGTAGGCCGAGTAGCTACTCAACTCTACGCACCTCAGAGAAAAATCCAGCCACCGACACTGCGTCCCGATGGTGGCGAATTGACGTCCGGCCAGCAGATGATATATGCCTCGATCTAGACACCGGCACAGGAGAGAGAACCGACATGAATGACATCAGACCATCATGATAAAAGGGGTCAATTAACTTCGTTCGCCATTGACCGAGAAAATTGAACTTGAGGTGATACATGTCTCAGTTAAAAGCGACGTTTCGCGTTAGTTGAAAACACAATAAGATAGATAGATAGAAACTTTATTAAGAATGCCATCAGCCGACTAGCTGGGGGAAAACTCCCCTACTAATACGGGGACATAACAAAAACTGAAAAAAACAACCTAAAATGTGCTGTGAGTAGAATTCATTCTTAGTAAATCATCTTTGCGCGCTCATTGCTCGAACAGAGACAGCCGGCAATACCTCTGAAACTCTAAGCAGTTCACACGGGCCTCTGTCGGTATGAAATCAATCAGAGCTTGGAGAAAATAGCTCCACTTTAACTAAGTTAATTGAAGGCGGTTTTACCCGACAAAAACGAAACTAATCATCAAAAGAAAACTGAGAGAGCAAAGGCTTTTTATGTAATGTAGTAGGCCGAGTAGCTACTCAACTCTACGCACCTCAGAGAAAAATCCAGCCACCGACACTGCGTCCCGATGGTGGCGAATTGACGTCCGGCCAGCAGATGATATATGCCTCGATCTAGACACCGGCACAGGAGAGAGAACCGACATGAATGACATCAGACCATCATGATAAAAGGGGTCAATTAACTTCGTTCGCCATTGACCGAGAAAATTGAACTTGAGGTGATACATGTCTCAGTTAAAAGCGACGTTTCGCGTTAGTTGAAAACACAATAAGATAGATAGATAGAAACTTTATTAAGAATGCCATCAGCCGACTAGCTGGGGGAAAACTCCCCTACTAATACGGGGACATAACAAAAACTGAAAAAAACAACCTAAAATGTGCTGTGAGTAGAATTCATTCTTAGTAAATCATCTTTGCGCGCTCATTGCTCGAACAGAGACAGCCGGCAATACCTCTGAAACTCTAAGCAGTTCACACGGGCCTCTGTCGGTATGAAATCAATCAGAGCTTGGAGAAAATAGCTCCACTTTAACTAAGTTAATTGAAGGCGGTTTTACCCGACAAAAACGAAACTAATCATCAAAAGAAAACTGAGAGAGCAAAGGCTTTTTATGTAATGTAGTAGGCCGAGTAGCTACTCAACTCTACGCACCTCAGAGAAAAATCCAGCCACCGACACTGCGTCCCGATGGTGGCGAATTGACGTCCGGCCAGCAGATGATATATGCCTCGATCTAGACACCGGCACAGGAGAGAGAACCGACATGAATGACATCAGACCATCATGATAAAAGGGGTCAATTAACTTCGTTCGCCATTGACCGAGAAAATTGAACTTGAGGTGATACATGTCTCAGTTAAAAGCGACGTTTCGCGTTAGTTGAAAACACAATAAGATAGATAGATAGAAACTTTATTAAGAATGCCATCAGCCGACTAGCTGGGGGAAAACTCCCCTACTAATACGGGGACATAACAAAAACTGAAAAAAACAACCTAAAATGTGCTGTGAGTAGAATTCATTCTTAGTAAATCATCTTTGCGCGCTCATTGCTCGAACAGAGACAGCCGGCAATACCTCTGAAACTCTAAGCAGTTCACACGGGCCTCTGTCGGTATGAAATCAATCAGAGCTTGGAGAAAATAGCTCCACTTTAACTAAGTTAATTGAAGGCGGTTTTACCCGACAAAAACGAAACTAATCATCAAAAGAAAACTGAGAGAGCAAAGGCTTTTTATGTAATGTAGTAGGCCGAGTAGCTACTCAACTCTACGCACCTCAGAGAAAAATCCAGCCACCGACACTGCGTCCCGATGGTGGCGAATTGACGTCCGGCCAGCAGATGATATATGCCTCGATCTAGACACCGGCACAGGAGAGAGAACCGACATGAATGACATCAGACCATCATGATAAAAGGGGTCAATTAACTTCGTTCGCCATTGACCGAGAAAATTGAACTTGAGGTGATACATGTCTCAGTTAAAAGCGACGTTTCGCGTTAGTTGAAAACACAATAAGATAGATAGATAGAAACTTTATTAAGAATGCCATCAGCCGACTAGCTGGGGGAAAACTCCCCTACTAATACGGGGACATAACAAAAACTGAAAAAAACAACCTAAAATGTGCTGTGAGTAGAATTCATTCTTAGTAAATCATCTTTGCGCGCTCATTGCTCGAACAGAGACAGCCGGCAATACCTCTGAAACTCTAAGCAGTTCACACGGGCCTCTGTCGGTATGAAATCAATCAGAGCTTGGAGAAAATAGCTCCACTTTAACTAAGTTAATTGAAGGCGGTTTTACCCGACAAAAACGAAACTAATCATCAAAAGAAAACTGAGAGAGCAAAGGCTTTTTATGTAATGTAGTAGGCCGAGTAGCTACTCAACTCTACGCACCTCAGAGAAAAATCCAGCCACCGACACTGCGTCCCGATGGTGGCGAATTGACGTCCGGCCAGCAGATGATATATGCCTCGATCTAGACACCGGCACAGGAGAGAGAACCGACATGAATGACATCAGACCATCATGATAAAAGGGGTCAATTAACTTCGTTCGCCATTGACCGAGAAAATTGAACTTGAGGTGATACATGTCTCAGTTAAAAGCGACGTTTCGCGTTAGTTGAAAACACAATAAGATAGATAGATAGAAACTTTATTAAGAATGCCATCAGCCGACTAGCTGGGGGAAAACTCCCCTACTAATACGGGGACATAACAAAAACTGAAAAAAACAACCTAAAATGTGCTGTGAGTAGAATTCATTCTTAGTAAATCATCTTTGCGCGCTCATTGCTCGAACAGAGACAGCCGGCAATACCTCTGAAACTCTAAGCAGTTCACACGGGCCTCTGTCGGTATGAAATCAATCAGAGCTTGGAGAAAATAGCTCCACTTTAACTAAGTTAATTGAAGGCGGTTTTACCCGACAAAAACGAAACTAATCATCAAAAGAAAACTGAGAGAGCAAAGGCTTTTTATGTAATGTAGTAGGCCGAGTAGCTACTCAACTCTACGCACCTCAGAGAAAAATCCAGCCACCGACACTGCGTCCCGATGGTGGCGAATTGACGTCCGGCCAGCAGATGATATATGCCTCGATCTAGACACCGGCACAGGAGAGAGAACCGACATGAATGACATCAGACCATCATGTTAAAAGGGGTCAATTAACTT
This sequence comes from Orbicella franksi, assembly GCF_964199315.1. NCBI lineage: Eukaryota > Metazoa > Cnidaria > Anthozoa > Scleractinia > Merulinidae > Orbicella > Orbicella franksi. The sequence continues at coordinate 45,575 of NW_027670423.1, forward strand.
CGTTCGCCATTGACCGAGAAAATTGAACTTGAGGTGATACATGTCTCAGTTAAAAGCGACGTTTCGCGTTAGTTGAAAACACAATAAGATAGATAGATAGAAACTTTATTAAGAATGCCATCAGCCGACTAGCTGGGGGAAAACTCCCCTACTAATACGGGGACATAACAAAAACTGAAAAAAACAACCTAAAATGTGCTGTGAGTAGAATTCATTCTTAGTAAATCATCTTTGCGCGCTCATTGCTCGAACAGAGACAGCCGGCAATACCTCTGAAACTCTAAGCAGTTCACACGGGCCTCTGTCGGTATGAAATCAATCAGAGCTTGGAGAAAATAGCTCCACTTTAACTAAGTTAATTGAAGGCGGTTTTACCCGACAAAAACGAAACTAATCATCAAAAGAAAACTGAGAGAGCAAAGGCTTTTTATGTAATGTAGTAGGCCGAGTAGCTACTCAACTCTACGCACCTCAGAGAAAAATCCAGCCACCGACACTGCGTCCCGATGGTGGCGAATTGACGTCCGGCCAGCAGATGATATATGCCTCGATCTAGACACCGGCACAGGAGAGAGAACCGACATGAATGACATCAGACCATCATGATAAAAGGGGTCAATTAACTTCGTTCGCCATTGACCGAGAAAATTGAACTTGAGGTGATACATGTCTCAGTTAAAAGCGACGTTTCGCGTTAGTTGAAAACACAATAAGATAGATAGATAGAAACTTTATTAAGAATGCCATCAGCCGACTAGCTGGGGGAAAACTCCCCTACTAATACGGGGACATAACAAAAACTGAAAAAAACAACCTAAAATGTGCTGTGAGTAGAATTCATTCTTAGTAAATCATCTTTGCGCGCTCATTGCTCGAACAGAGACAGCCGGCAATACCTCTGAAACTCTAAGCAGTTCACACGGGCCTCTGTCGGTATGAAATCAATCAGAGCTTGGAGAAAATAGCTCCACTTTAACTAAGTTAATTGAAGGCGGTTTTACCCGACAAAAACGAAACTAATCATCAAAAGAAAACTGAGAGAGCAAAGGCTTTTTATGTAATGTAGTAGGCCGAGTAGCTACTCAACTCTACGCACCTCAGAGAAAAATCCAGCCACCGACACTGCGTCCCGATGGTGGCGAATTGACGTCCGGCCAGCAGATGATATATGCCTCGATCTAGACACCGGCACAGGAGAGAGAACCGACATGAATGACATCAGACCATCATGATAAAAGGGGTCAATTAACTTCGTTCGCCATTGACCGAGAAAATTGAACTTGAGGTGATACATGTCTCAGTTAAAAGCGACGTTTCGCGTTAGTTGAAAACACAATAAGATAGATAGATAGAAACTTTATTAAGAATGCCATCAGCCGACTAGCTGGGGGAAAACTCCCCTACTAATACGGGGACATAACAAAAACTGAAAAAAACAACCTAAAATGTGCTGTGAGTAGAATTCATTCTTAGTAAATCATCTTTGCGCGCTCATTGCTCGAACAGAGACAGCCGGCAATACCTCTGAAACTCTAAGCAGTTCACACGGGCCTCTGTCGGTATGAAATCAATCAGAGCTTGGAGAAAATAGCTCCACTTTAACTAAGTTAATTGAAGGCGGTTTTACCCGACAAAAACGAAACTAATCATCAAAAGAAAACTGAGAGAGCAAAGGCTTTTTATGTAATGTAGTAGGCCGAGTAGCTACTCAACTCTACGCACCTCAGAGAAAAATCCAGCCACCGACACTGCGTCCCGATGGTGGCGAATTGACGTCCGGCCAGCAGATGATATATGCCTCGATCTAGACACCGGCACAGGAGAGAGAACCGACATGAATGACATCAGACCATCATGATAAAAGGGGTCAATTAACTTCGTTCGCCATTGACCGAGAAAATTGAACTTGAGGTGATACATGTCTCAGTTAAAAGCGACGTTTCGCGTTAGTTGAAAACACAATAAGATAGATAGATAGAAACTTTATTAAGAATGCCATCAGCCGACTAGCTGGGGGAAAACTCCCCTACTAATACGGGGACATAACAAAAACTGAAAAAAACAACCTAAAATGTGCTGTGAGTAGAATTCATTCTTAGTAAATCATCTTTGCGCGCTCATTGCTCGAACAGAGACAGCCGGCAATACCTCTGAAACTCTAAGCAGTTCACACGGGCCTCTGTCGGTATGAAATCAATCAGAGCTTGGAGAAAATAGCTCCACTTTAACTAAGTTAATTGAAGGCGGTTTTACCCGACAAAAACGAAACTAATCATCAAAAGAAAACTGAGAGAGCAAAGGCTTTTTATGTAATGTAGTAGGCCGAGTAGCTACTCAACTCTACGCACCTCAGAGAAAAATCCAGCCACCGACACTGCGTCCCGATGGTGGCGAATTGACGTCCGGCCAGCAGATGATATATGCCTCGATCTAGACACCGGCACAGGAGAGAGAACCGACATGAATGACATCAGACCATCATGATAAAAGGGGTCAATTAACTTCGTTCGCCATTGACCGAGAAAATTGAACTTGAGGTGATACATGTCTCAGTTAAAAGCGACGTTTCGCGTTAGTTGAAAACACAATAAGATAGATAGATAGAAACTTTATTAAGAATGCCATCAGCCGACTAGCTGGGGGAAAACTCCCCTACTAATACGGGGACATAACAAAAACTGAAAAAAACAACCTAAAATGTGCTGTGAGTAGAATTCATTCTTAGTAAATCATCTTTGCGCGCTCATTGCTCGAACAGAGACAGCCGGCAATACCTCTGAAACTCTAAGCAGTTCACACGGGCCTCTGTCGGTATGAAATCAATCAGAGCTTGGAGAAAATAGCTCCACTTTAACTAAGTTAATTGAAGGCGGTTTTACCCGACAAAAACGAAACTAATCATCAAAAGAAAACTGAGAGAGCAAAGGCTTTTTATGTAATGTAGTAGGCCGAGTAGCTACTCAACTCTACGCACCTCAGAGAAAAATCCAGCCACCGACACTGCGTCCCGATGGTGGCGAATTGACGTCCGGCCAGCAGATGATATATGCCTCGATCTAGACACCGGCACAGGAGAGAGAACCGACATGAATGACATCAGACCATCATGATAAAAGGGGTCAATTAACTTCGTTCGCCATTGACCGAGAAAATTGAACTTGAGGTGATACATGTCTCAGTTAAAAGCGACGTTTCGCGTTAGTTGAAAACACAATAAGATAGATAGATAGAAACTTTATTAAGAATGCCATCAGCCGACTAGCTGGGGGAAAACTCCCCTACTAATACGGGGACATAACAAAAACTGAAAAAAACAACCTAAAATGTGCTGTGAGTAGAATTCATTCTTAGTAAATCATCTTTGCGCGCTCATTGCTCGAACAGAGACAGCCGGCAATACCTCTGAAACTCTAAGCAGTTCACACGGGCCTCTGTCGGTATGAAATCAATCAGAGCTTGGAGAAAATAGCTCCACTTTAACTAAGTTAATTGAAGGCGGTTTTACCCGACAAAAACGAAACTAATCATCAAAAGAAAACTGAGAGAGCAAAGGCTTTTTATGTAATGTAGTAGGCCGAGTAGCTACTCAACTCTACGCACCTCAGAGAAAAATCCAGCCACCGACACTGCGTCCCGATGGTGGCGAATTGACGTCCGGCCAGCAGATGATATATGCCTCGATCTAGACACCGGCACAGGAGAGAGAACCGACATGAATGACATCAGACCATCATGATAAAAGGGGTCAATTAACTTCGTTCGCCATTGACCGAGAAAATTGAACTTGAGGTGATACATGTCTCAGTTAAAAGCGACGTTTCGCGTTAGTTGAAAACACAATAAGATAGATAGATAGAAACTTTATTAAGAATGCCATCAGCCGACTAGCTGGGGGAAAACTCCCCTACTAATACGGGGACATAACAAAAACTGAAAAAAACAACCTAAAATGTGCTGTGAGTAGAATTCATTCTTAGTAAATCATCTTTGCGCGCTCATTGCTCGAACAGAGACAGCCGGCAATACCTCTGAAACTCTAAGCAGTTCACACGGGCCTCTGTCGGTATGAAATCAATCAGAGCTTGGAGAAAATAGCTCCACTTTAACTAAGTTAATTGAAGGCGGTTTTACCCGACAAAAACGAAACTAATCATCAAAAGAAAACTGAGAGAGCAAAGGCTTTTTATGTAATGTAGTAGGCCGAGTAGCTACTCAACTCTACGCACCTCAGAGAAAAATCCAGCCACCGACACTGCGTCCCGATGGTGGCGAATTGACGTCCGGCCAGCAGATGATATATGCCTCGATCTAGACACCGGCACAGGAGAGAGAACCGACATGAATGACATCAGACCATCATGATAAAAGGGGTCAATTAACTTCGTTCGCCATTGACCGAGAAAATTGAACTTGAGGTGATACATGTCTCAGTTAAAAGCGACGTTTCGCGTTAGTTGAAAACACAATAAGATAGATAGATAGAAACTTTATTAAGAATGCCATCAGCCGACTAGCTGGGGGAAAACTCCCCTACTAATACGGGGACATAACAAAAACTGAAAAAAACAACCTAAAATGTGCTGTGAGTAGAATTCATTCTTAGTAAATCATCTTTGCGCGCTCATTGCTCGAACAGAGACAGCCGGCAATACCTCTGAAACTCTAAGCAGTTCACACGGGCCTCTGTCGGTATGAAATCAATCAGAGCTTGGAGAAAATAGCTCCACTTTAACTAAGTTAATTGAAGGCGGTTTTACCCGACAAAAACGAAACTAATCATCAAAAGAAAACTGAGAGAGCAAAGGCTTTTTATGTAATGTAGTAGGCCGAGTAGCTACTCAACTCTACGCACCTCAGAGAAAAATCCAGCCACCGACACTGCGTCCCGATGGTGGCGAATTGACGTCCGGCCAGCAGATGATATATGCCTCGATCTAGACACCGGCACAGGAGAGAGAACCGACATGAATGACATCAGACCATCATGATAAAAGGGGTCAATTAACTTCGTTCGCCATTGACCGAGAAAATTGAACTTGAGGTGATACATGTCTCAGTTAAAAGCGACGTTTCGCGTTAGTTGAAAACACAATAAGATAGATAGATAGAAACTTTATTAAGAATGCCATCAGCCGACTAGCTGGGGGAAAACTCCCCTACTAATACGGGGACATAACAAAAACTGAAAAAAACAACCTAAAATGTGCTGTGAGTAGAATTCATTCTTAGTAAATCATCTTTGCGCGCTCATTGCTCGAACAGAGACAGCCGGCAATACCTCTGAAACTCTAAGCAGTTCACACGGGCCTCTGTCGGTATGAAATCAATCAGAGCTTGGAGAAAATAGCTCCACTTTAACTAAGTTAATTGAAGGCGGTTTTACCCGACAAAAACGAAACTAATCATCAAAAGAAAACTGAGAGAGCAAAGGCTTTTTATGTAATGTAGTAGGCCGAGTAGCTACTCAACTCTACGCACCTCAGAGAAAAATCCAGCCACCGACACTGCGTCCCGATGGTGGCGAATTGACGTCCGGCCAGCAGATGATATATGCCTCGATCTAGACACCGGCACAGGAGAGAGAACCGACATGAATGACATCAGACCATCATGATAAAAGGGGTCAATTAACTTCGTTCGCCATTGACCGAGAAAATTGAACTTGAGGTGATACATGTCTCAGTTAAAAGCGACGTTTCGCGTTAGTTGAAAACACAATAAGATAGATAGATAGAAACTTTATTAAGAATGCCATCAGCCGACTAGCTGGGGGAAAACTCCCCTACTAATACGGGGACATAACAAAAACTGAAAAAAACAACCTAAAATGTGCTGTGAGTAGAATTCATTCTTAGTAAATCATCTTTGCGCGCTCATTGCTCGAACAGAGACAGCCGGCAATACCTCTGAAACTCTAAGCAGTTCACACGGGCCTCTGTCGGTATGAAATCAATCAGAGCTTGGAGAAAATAGCTCCACTTTAACTAAGTTAATTGAAGGCGGTTTTACCCGACAAAAACGAAACTAATCATCAAAAGAAAACTGAGAGAGCAAAGGCTTTTTATGTAATGTAGTAGGCCGAGTAGCTACTCAACTCTACGCACCTCAGAGAAAAATCCAGCCACCGACACTGCGTCCCGATGGTGGCGAATTGACGTCCGGCCAGCAGATGATATATGCCTCGATCTAGACACCGGCACAGGAGAGAGAACCGACATGAATGACATCAGACCATCATGATAAAAGGGGTCAATTAACTTCGTTCGCCATTGACCGAGAAAATTGAACTTGAGGTGATACATGTCTCAGTTAAAAGCGACGTTTCGCGTTAGTTGAAAACACAATAAGATAGATAGATAGAAACTTTATTAAGAATGCCATCAGCCGACTAGCTGGGGGAAAACTCCCCTACTAATACGGGGACATAACAAAAACTGAAAAAAACAACCTAAAATGTGCTGTGAGTAGAATTCATTCTTAGTAAATCATCTTTGCGCGCTCATTGCTCGAACAGAGACAGCCGGCAATACCTCTGAAACTCTAAGCAGTTCACACGGGCCTCTGTCGGTATGAAATCAATCAGAGCTTGGAGAAAATAGCTCCACTTTAACTAAGTTAATTGAAGGCGGTTTTACCCGACAAAAACGAAACTAATCATCAAAAGAAAACTGAGAGAGCAAAGGCTTTTTATGTAATGTAGTAGGCCGAGTAGCTACTCAACTCTACGCACCTCAGAGAAAAATCCAGCCACCGACACTGCGTCCCGATGGTGGCGAATTGACGTCCGGCCAGCAGATGATATATGCCTCGATCTAGACACCGGCACAGGAGAGAGAACCGACATGAATGACATCAGACCATCATGATAAAAGGGGTCAATTAACTTCGTTCGCCATTGACCGAGAAAATTGAACTTGAGGTGATACATGTCTCAGTTAAAAGCGACGTTTCGCGTTAGTTGAAAACACAATAAGATAGATAGATAGAAACTTTATTAAGAATGCCATCAGCCGACTAGCTGGGGGAAAACTCCCCTACTAATACGGGGACATAACAAAAACTGAAAAAAACAACCTAAAATGTGCTGTGAGTAGAATTCATTCTTAGTAAATCATCTTTGCGCGCTCATTGCTCGAACAGAGACAGCCGGCAATACCTCTGAAACTCTAAGCAGTTCACACGGGCCTCTGTCGGTATGAAATCAATCAGAGCTTGGAGAAAATAGCTCCACTTTAACTAAGTTAATTGAAGGCGGTTTTACCCGACAAAAACGAAACTAATCATCAAAAGAAAACTGAGAGAGCAAAGGCTTTTTATGTAATGTAGTAGGCCGAGTAGCTACTCAACTCTACGCACCTCAGAGAAAAATCCAGCCACCGACACTGCGTCCCGATGGTGGCGAATTGACGTCCGGCCAGCAGATGATATATGCCTCGATCTAGACACCGGCACAGGAGAGAGAACCGACATGAATGACATCAGACCATCATGATAAAAGGGGTCAATTAACTTCGTTCGCCATTGACCGAGAAAATTGAACTTGAGGTGATACATGTCTCAGTTAAAAGCGACGTTTCGCGTTAGTTGAAAACACAATAAGATAGATAGATAGAAACTTTATTAAGAATGCCATCAGCCGACTAGCTGGGGGAAAACTCCCCTACTAATACGGGGACATAACAAAAACTGAAAAAAACAACCTAAAATGTGCTGTGAGTAGAATTCATTCTTAGTAAATCATCTTTGCGCGCTCATTGCTCGAACAGAGACAGCCGGCAATACCTCTGAAACTCTAAGCAGTTCACACGGGCCTCTGTCGGTATGAAATCAATCAGAGCTTGGAGAAAATAGCTCCACTTTAACTAAGTTAATTGAAGGCGGTTTTACCCGACAAAAACGAAACTAATCATCAAAAGAAAACTGAGAGAGCAAAGGCTTTTTATGTAATGTAGTAGGCCGAGTAGCTACTCAACTCTACGCACCTCAGAGAAAAATCCAGCCACCGACACTGCGTCCCGATGGTGGCGAATTGACGTCCGGCCAGCAGATGATATATGCCTCGATCTAGACACCGGCACAGGAGAGAGAACCGACATGAATGACATCAGACCATCATGATAAAAGGGGTCAATTAACTTCGTTCGCCATTGACCGAGAAAATTGAACTTGAGGTGATACATGTCTCAGTTAAAAGCGACGTTTCGCGTTAGTTGAAAACACAATAAGATAGATAGATAGAAACTTTATTAAGAATGCCATCAGCCGACTAGCTGGGGGAAAACTCCCCTACTAATACGGGGACATAACAAAAACTGAAAAAAACAACCTAAAATGTGCTGTGAGTAGAATTCATTCTTAGTAAATCATCTTTGCGCGCTCATTGCTCGAACAGAGACAGCCGGCAATACCTCTGAAACTCTAAGCAGTTCACACGGGCCTCTGTCGGTATGAAATCAATCAGAGCTTGGAGAAAATAGCTCCACTTTAACTAAGTTAATTGAAGGCGGTTTTACCCGACAAAAACGAAACTAATCATCAAAAGAAAACTGAGAGAGCAAAGGCTTTTTATGTAATGTAGTAGGCCGAGTAGCTACTCAACTCTACGCACCTCAGAGAAAAATCCAGCCACCGACACTGCGTCCCGATGGTGGCGAATTGACGTCCGGCCAGCAGATGATATATGCCTCGATCTAGACACCGGCACAGGAGAGAGAACCGACATGAATGACATCAGACCATCATGATAAAAGGGGTCAATTAACTTCGTTCGCCATTGACCGAGAAAATTGAACTTGAGGTGATACATGTCTCAGTTAAAAGCGACGTTTCGCGTTAGTTGAAAACACAATAAGATAGATAGATAGAAACTTTATTAAGAATGCCATCAGCCGACTAGCTGGGGGAAAACTCCCCTACTAATACGGGGACATAACAAAAACTGAAAAAAACAACCTAAAATGTGCTGTGAGTAGAATTCATTCTTAGTAAATCATCTTTGCGCGCTCATTGCTCGAACAGAGACAGCCGGCAATACCTCTGAAACTCTAAGCAGTTCACACGGGCCTCTGTCGGTATGAAATCAATCAGAGCTTGGAGAAAATAGCTCCACTTTAACTAAGTTAATTGAAGGCGGTTTTACCCGACAAAAACGAAACTAATCATCAAAAGAAAACTGAGAGAGCAAAGGCTTTTTATGTAATGTAGTAGGCCGAGTAGCTACTCAACTCTACGCACCTCAGAGAAAAATCCAGCCACCGACACTGCGTCCCGATGGTGGCGAATTGACGTCCGGCCAGCAGATGATATATGCCTCGATCTAGACACCGGCACAGGAGAGAGAACCGACATGAATGACATCAGACCATCATGATAAAAGGGGTCAATTAACTTCGTTCGCCATTGACCGAGAAAATTGAACTTGAGGTGATACATGTCTCAGTTAAAAGCGACGTTTCGCGTTAGTTGAAAACACAATAAGATAGATAGATAGAAACTTTATTAAGAATGCCATCAGCCGACTAGCTGGGGGAAAACTCCCCTACTAATACGGGGACATAACAAAAACTGAAAAAAACAACCTAAAATGTGCTGTGAGTAGAATTCATTCTTAGTAAATCATCTTTGCGCGCTCATTGCTCGAACAGAGACAGCCGGCAATACCTCTGAAACTCTAAGCAGTTCACACGGGCCTCTGTCGGTATGAAATCAATCAGAGCTTGGAGAAAATAGCTCCACTTTAACTAAGTTAATTGAAGGCGGTTTTACCCGACAAAAACGAAACTAATCATCAAAAGAAAACTGAGAGAGCAAAGGCTTTTTATGTAATGTAGTAGGCCGAGTAGCTACTCAACTCTACGCACCTCAGAGAAAAATCCAGCCACCGACACTGCGTCCCGATGGTGGCGAATTGACGTCCGGCCAGCAGATGATATATGCCTCGATCTAGACACCGGCACAGGAGAGAGAACCGACATGAATGACATCAGACCATCATGATAAAAGGGGTCAATTAACTTCGTTCGCCATTGACCGAGAAAATTGAACTTGAGGTGATACATGTCTCAGTTAAAAGCGACGTTTCGCGTTAGTTGAAAACACAATAAGATAGATAGATAGAAACTTTATTAAGAATGCCATCAGCCGACTAGCTGGGGGAAAACTCCCCTACTAATACGGGGACATAACAAAAACTGAAAAAAACAACCTAAAATGTGCTGTGAGTAGAATTCATTCTTAGTAAATCATCTTTGCGCGCTCATTGCTCGAACAGAGACAGCCGGCAATACCTCTGAAACTCTAAGCAGTTCACACGGGCCTCTGTCGGTATGAAATCAATCAGAGCTTGGAGAAAATAGCTCCACTTTAACTAAGTTAATTGAAGGCGGTTTTACCCGACAAAAACGAAACTAATCATCAAAAGAAAACTGAGAGAGCAAAGGCTTTTTATGTAATGTAGTAGGCCGAGTAGCTACTCAACTCTACGCACCTCAGAGAAAAATCCAGCCACCGACACTGCGTCCCGATGGTGGCGAATTGACGTCCGGCCAGCAGATGATATATGCCTCGATCTAGACACCGGCACAGGAGAGAGAACCGACATGAATGACATCAGACCATCATGATAAAAGGGGTCAATTAACTTCGTTCGCCATTGACCGAGAAAATTGAACTTGAGGTGATACATGTCTCAGTTAAAAGCGACGTTTCGCGTTAGTTGAAAACACAATAAGATAGATAGATAGAAACTTTATTAAGAATGCCATCAGCCGACTAGCTGGGGGAAAACTCCCCTACTAATACGGGGACATAACAAAAACTGAAAAAAACAACCTAAAATGTGCTGTGAGTAGAATTCATTCTTAGTAAATCATCTTTGCGCGCTCATTGCTCGAACAGAGACAGCCGGCAATACCTCTGAAACTCTAAGCAGTTCACACGGGCCTCTGTCGGTATGAAATCAATCAGAGCTTGGAGAAAATAGCTCCACTTTAACTAAGTTAATTGAAGGCGGTTTTACCCGACAAAAACGAAACTAATCATCAAAAGAAAACTGAGAGAGCAAAGGCTTTTTATGTAATGTAGTAGGCCGAGTAGCTACTCAACTCTACGCACCTCAGAGAAAAATCCAGCCACCGACACTGCGTCCCGATGGTGGCGAATTGACGTCCGGCCAGCAGATGATATATGCCTCGATCTAGACACCGGCACAGGAGAGAGAACCGACATGAATGACATCAGACCATCATGATAAAAGGGGTCAATTAACTTCGTTCGCCATTGACCGAGAAAATTGAACTTGAGGTGATACATGTCTCAGTTAAAAGCGACGTTTCGCGTTAGTTGAAAACACAATAAGATAGATAGATAGAAACTTTATTAAGAATGCCATCAGCCGACTAGCTGGGGGAAAACTCCCCTACTAATACGGGGACATAACAAAAACTGAAAAAAACAACCTAAAATGTGCTGTGAGTAGAATTCATTCTTAGTAAATCATCTTTGCGCGCTCATTGCTCGAACAGAGACAGCCGGCAATACCTCTGAAACTCTAAGCAGTTCACACGGGCCTCTGTCGGTATGAAATCAATCAGAGCTTGGAGAAAATAGCTCCACTTTAACTAAGTTAATTGAAGGCGGTTTTACCCGACAAAAACGAAACTAATCATCAAAAGAAAACTGAGAGAGCAAAGGCTTTTTATGTAATGTAGTAGGCCGAGTAGCTACTCAACTCTACGCACCTCAGAGAAAAATCCAGCCACCGACACTGCGTCCCGATGGTGGCGAATTGACGTCCGGCCAGCAGATGATATATGCCTCGATCTAGACACCGGCACAGGAGAGAGAACCGACATGAATGACATCAGACCATCATGATAAAAGGGGTCAATTAACTTCGTTCGCCATTGACCGAGAAAATTGAACTTGAGGTGATACATGTCTCAGTTAAAAGCGACGTTTCGCGTTAGTTGAAAACACAATAAGATAGATAGATAGAAACTTTATTAAGAATGCCATCAGCCGACTAGCTGGGGGAAAACTCCCCTACTAATACGGGGACATAACAAAAACTGAAAAAAACAACCTAAAATGTGCTGTGAGTAGAATTCATTCTTAGTAAATCATCTTTGCGCGCTCATTGCTCGAACAGAGACAGCCGGCAATACCTCTGAAACTCTAAGCAGTTCACACGGGCCTCTGTCGGTATGAAATCAATCAGAGCTTGGAGAAAATAGCTCCACTTTAACTAAGTTAATTGAAGGCGGTTTTACCCGACAAAAACGAAACTAATCATCAAAAGAAAACTGAGAGAGCAAAGGCTTTTTATGTAATGTAGTAGGCCGAGTAGCTACTCAACTCTACGCACCTCAGAGAAAAATCCAGCCACCGACACTGCGTCCCGATGGTGGCGAATTGACGTCCGGCCAGCAGATGATATATGCCTCGATCTAGACACCGGCACAGGAGAGAGAACCGACATGAATGACATCAGACCATCATGATAAAAGGGGTCAATTAACTTCGTTCGCCATTGACCGAGAAAATTGAACTTGAGGTGATACATGTCTCAGTTAAAAGCGACGTTTCGCGTTAGTTGAAAACACAATAAGATAGATAGATAGAAACTTTATTAAGAATGCCATCAGCCGACTAGCTGGGGGAAAACTCCCCTACTAACACGGGGACATAACAAAAACTGAAAAAAACAACCTAAAATGTGCTGTGAGTAGAATTCATTCTTAGTAAATCATCTTTGCGCGCTCATTGCTCGAACAGAGACAGCCGGCAATACCTCTGAAACTCTAAGCAGTTCACACGGGCCTCTGTCGGTATGAAATCAATCAGAGCTTGGAGAAAATAGCTCCACTTTAACTAAGTTAATTGAAGGCGGTTTTACCCGACAAAAACGAAACTAATCATCAAAAGAAAACTGAGAGAGCAAAGGCTTTTTATGTAATGTAGTAGGCCGAGTAGCTACTCAACTCTACGCACCTCAGAGAAAAATCCAGCCACCGACACTGCGTCCCGATGGTGGCGAATTGACGTCCGGCCAGCAGATGATATATGCCTCGATCTAGACACCGGCACAGGAGAGAGAACCGACATGAATGACATCAGACCATCATGATAAAAGGGGTCAATTAACTTCGTTCGCCATTGACCGAGAAAATTGAACTTGAGGTGATACATGTCTCAGTTAAAAGCGACGTTTCGCGTTAGTTGAAAACACAATAAGATAGATAGATAGAAACTTTATTAAGAATGCCATCAGCCGACTAGCTGGGGGAAAACTCCCCTACTAATACGGGGACATAACAAAAACTGAAAAAAACAACCTAAAATGTGCTGTGAGTAGAATTCATTCTTAGTAAATCATCTTTGCGCGCTCATTGCTCGAACAGAGACAGCCGGCAATACCTCTGAAACTCTAAGCAGTTCACACGGGCCTCTGTCGGTATGAAATCAATCAGAGCTTGGAGAAAATAGCTCCACTTTAACTAAGTTAATTGAAGGCGGTTTTACCCGACAAAAACGAAACTAATCATCAAAAGAAAACTGAGAGAGCAAAGGCTTTTTATGTAATGTAGTAGGCCGAGTAGCTACTCAACTCTACGCACCTCAGAGAAAAATCCAGCCACCGACACTGCGTCCCGATGGTGGCGAATTGACGTCCGGCCAGCAGATGATATATGCCTCGATCTAGACACCGGCACAGGAGAGAGAACCGACATGAATGACATCAGACCATCATGATAAAAGGGGTCAATTAACTTCGTTCGCCATTGACCGAGAAAATTGAACTTGAGGTGATACATGTCTCAGTTAAAAGCGACGTTTCGCGTTAGTTGAAAACACAATAAGATAGATAGATAGAAACTTTATTAAGAATGCCATCAGCCGACTAGCTGGGGGAAAACTCCCCTACTAATACGGGGACATAACAAAAACTGAAAAAAACAACCTAAAATGTGCTGTGAGTAGAATTCATTCTTAGTAAATCATCTTTGCGCGCTCATTGCTCGAACAGAGACAGCCGGCAATACCTCTGAAACTCTAAGCAGTTCACACGGGCCTCTGTCGGTATGAAATCAATCAGAGCTTGGAGAAAATAGCTCCACTTTAACTAAGTTAATTGAAGGCGGTTTTACCCGACAAAAACGAAACTAATCATCAAAAGAAAACTGAGAGAGCAAAGGCTTTTTATGTAATGTAGTAGGCCGAGTAGCTACTCAACTCTACGCACCTCAGAGAAAAATCCAGCCACCGACACTGCGTCCCGATGGTGGCGAATTGACGTCCGGCCAGCAGATGATATATGCCTCGATCTAGACACCGGCACAGGAGAGAGAACCGACATGAATGACATCAGACCATCATGATAAAAGGGGTCAATTAACTTCGTTCGCCATTGACCGAGAAAATTGAACTTGAGGTGATACATGTCTCAGTTAAAAGCGACGTTTCGCGTTAGTTGAAAACACAATAAGATAGATAGATAGAAACTTTATTAAGAATGCCATCAGCCGACTAGCTGGGGGAAAACTCCCCTACTAATACGGGGACATAACAAAAACTGAAAAAAACAACCTAAAATGTGCTGTGAGTAGAATTCATTCTTAGTAAATCATCTTTGCGCGCTCATTGCTCGAACAGAGACAGCCGGCAATACCTCTGAAACTCTAAGCAGTTCACACGGGCCTCTGTCGGTATGAAATCAATCAGAGCTTGGAGAAAATAGCTCCACTTTAACTAAGTTAATTGAAGGCGGTTTTACCCGACAAAAACGAAACTAATCATCAAAAGAAAACTGAGAGAGCAAAGGCTTTTTATGTAATGTAGTAGGCCGAGTAGCTACTCAACTCTACGCACCTCAGAGAAAAATCCAGCCACCGACACTGCGTCCCGATGGTGGCGAATTGACGTCCGGCCAGCAGATGATATATGCCTCGATCTAGACACCGGCACAGGAGAGAGAACCGACATGAATGACATCAGACCATCATGATAAAAGGGGTCAATTAACTTCGTTCGCCATTGACCGAGAAAATTGAACTTGAGGTGATACATGTCTCAGTTAAAAGCGACGTTTCGCGTTAGTTGAAAACACAATAAGATAGATAGATAGAAACTTTATTAAGAATGCCATCAGCCGACTAGCTGGGGGAAAACTCCCCTACTAATACGGGGACATAACAAAAACTGAAAAAAACAACCTAAAATGTGCTGTGAGTAGAATTCATTCTTAGTAAATCATCTTTGCGCGCTCATTGCTCGAACAGAGACAGCCGGCAATACCTCTGAAACTCTAAGCAGTTCACACGGGCCTCTGTCGGTATGAAATCAATCAGAGCTTGGAGAAAATAGCTCCACTTTAACTAAGTTAATTGAAGGCGGTTTTACCCGACAAAAACGAAACTAATCATCAAAAGAAAACTGAGAGAGCAAAGGCTTTTTATGTAATGTAGTAGGCCGAGTAGCTACTCAACTCTACGCACCTCAGAGAAAAATCCAGCCACCGACACTGCGTCCCGATGGTGGCGAATTGACGTCCGGCCAGCAGATGATATATGCCTCGATCTAGACACCGGCACAGGAGAGAGAACCGACATGAATGACATCAGACCATCATGATAAAAGGGGTCAATTAACTTCGTTCGCCATTGACCGAGAAAATTGAACTTGAGGTGATATTTTTATTTTGGGCTTTGGAACCTGGCAAGTCGCGGAAGATCCGGTTGCCAGGTTACATCGGTAGTAGTTATTTCGTTCCCAGGATAGCTCGGTAGATAGGGTCGCAGAGACTTGTTGGATTTTAGCACGGTTTTACCCGAATTAAATCCCACAAGTCCTTGCAACCCTTTGGAATATCTACCGAGAGACCCTGGGTACTAAGGATATCTGATATATATTTGTGCGTTGACCACTGGACCGATGTATTAGAGGCTCAAGAAAACTGTGCATGTGTTTCTTCGCACAAGTGAGTAATGAACTGAAGTGAAAAACGTTTTACGTCGTTGGCGTCGGAAGGTAAGCTGTCGCTTTGTTTTATTATATCCAACGAAGCGATTTTTGATGATGTTCGGCGTTAGTATTTCCTCCTGTCTGCTCATCACTTAGTTTTTGACATTCGACAACGAGTAAGTTAAACATGAGGATTTTGGTATTGTTTTGGGCATGAGGTCATCTTGAGATCTGTTTTGCTATTTTGTTGAAACTTCTGGCATAAATCCCTGTGTTATTTCTGTGCAACAAACTATAGGCAGTGTTGGAGTGCTTTCAATACAATGATAGCATGTTTTTGTCAGCAACGAGGGGCACATGAAAACTTGTGTGTTATGTTTCACAGAATGCTTTGCCATCATGTTACAGTAGACAAAAATTGAAATGAAACCATTCAAACTGGACTTTTTCACTACCGCTTTATAAATTGCCGCTTAACTTCTATTGGCAAATAATCATAACTCGTGGCAGAAAAAGGTGAACCATCAACATTGAGATTTGTAGAAAGGTTACATTCAAAAATGCTGTCAGTACTTAAATGAACACTCTTTTTCTTGCTAAATTTCGCAGGTAAAGTTACTCTTCTGGCTGGAATAAAAGTTAACCACTGAAGGTATTTTAAGTTTGCACTGGTCAACTGAGAATTGCAACACCATCTCTTGTCCTAGTTTTTGGAACAGGCATGAGTAGCAAATCTTTGCTGCTTGTTGACTGGTGCTAATCCATTACAGGTAGATGGGGAACATTTGGGGGTCTGGGTGCGGCGAAAAATTAACACCGCATCACTGCAAGATTGACACCATCACCACAGCATATATTTTCAAAGAAATAAGCTACGTATTTCAGTCCTGAGTTCTTGGTCAAACAAGAAAACTACAGTACACTGTATAGTAATGAACACAAACATCACACATCCTGTTTGAAGCTGTGAAAACTTAAACTCACCAGAAATTTTACACCTGGAGATGCCAGATACAATGATCAGCTTCCTGTAAGGTTGGGCCACATGAAGCGAGGGCAGTTGCAATCTTGGCAAGTTGATCTGCACTGAAGATGGAGGTCCAGTAGCTCTGATCGTGAGAGTAGATTGACAAGTAGCTTCCTTCCAGCATTCACCTCTCGTGTTGTTTTAATCCAGATCTCATCATTCCATTTAGAAAACTCGCAATTGACTCTTTGGGCTATTATTTTTGAAAATTTAGCTTTTGCAAGTGATAGTGGAAAACTACCATCGTTGCAGAAAATTCCCAACCTAGTTCGAAGGGGTTTTGTTTACCATCTACAGAAAGAATTTTGTCTTTGAAAGTCATTTCAATTACATAGTCACCATCCAAGTGTGACTCTCTGAGGTTGGCAGTAGGAGCATAGGCACACACGTATCTGTCTCTGGGGATTTTATGGAGGGTGAACAAACCTAGACCAGTGTCCACTCAACCCACCCAACCACTAGACTAGGTCGGACTTGAAGGAATGCCTCGCCAGTTTTACCACTTCAAAATTCTTTTCTGGATGACCTGACCTGTAAATATTAATTGACAAAGTGTATGGACCTGTTTACTTGTTGGAAGGTTGGTCATAGCACTTGGATCATTAAAACACCCCCACCTGAATTACTGAGAAAACACAAATGGCTCTCTTAAATTCCTTCACATTAGACAGTGATAACATGAGGTCAACAACTATTATGTTACGTTACGATTATTTTCTCCAGGAAAAGTTTGTCTTCAGTTCAAGTGCACAAGGCCAGCCTTCTTCATTTCCTTCTGCAACTCATTAATAATTCATCAATTTGAAACAATGGAAATCATAACTGCGACTGTGTCTGGATATCAGATCTTATTTAGCATAGATTCTTACGAGGTGTATTTCTTGTATTAGTTTTGGTTTTGATTGAAGAGATATATCAAACACTTGAGGCTGTATTTTATCACAGTTTCCAAACATTCCAAAGTTCATCATAAATACTCCACTACACATCATGTTCTCAACTCTGTTCTTGGTGTTTGGAAATGTGATAAAAACTGTTTCTCATGTGTTACAGAATGGTTTTTCAATACTGATTTTAATTTTTGCATTCGGCATTTGAACAACCAGGTCTGTTATATTTTCTAGTACCTTGTAATCTCGTTGTAAATTCCAAACTGGGGTTCTTTCTTGGGTAAATGCTGAGTTTTGGTGCTCATGAGCTTGTGCTCGGGTAGTTTGGTTAGAACAAATCTGTTTGGTAGTTTTTCTCTCATGCCAAGGTAGGAATGCACTGGACTTGTTATAAGGATATCCTTTCCGCTGCAAATTCCTAGTTGTCTCAAGGTATAAAATGCTTCAAGATGTGTCAGCACTGTTATCTGAATTGCACCCATAAATGAAATTTCTAGAGGCACCACACCAGATTGGACCCATTTTTTTCTCTTTTGCCACTCCCTGTAGACCGAGTAGTAGCTTGTCTTGGCAGTATCTCGTGAAAACATGGCAAAAACCAGTTACAACAAGGAGTGCATTGAGTGATAACAAGAAAGGACTCGTTGTAGTTGCATTACATACTGGAAATGGTGACATTAGCCTCTTGCGTAGCTCTGATTGAGTACTGACTAGCTGTTCAACAAACTCAAGGAATCTTGTCTCCATCTCATCAGAAGGTGGTGTCGTATACTTGAACCAAAATTCCTTTAACGGGCGGGCATAGTAATCGTGAGGGAGATCTATTCCCTCCGCCGGAATTTCTTCACACAGATCAGCTGTTCCTTGCAGAACAAACAAGCGCAGGAAAGATGAACTGCACAGAGGCTTATGTGACCCATTCTTTTTAAATAAACATGTTTTAAATCATCTGTTTTCACAAAATGGATTGCTGCCAACTCCGGTGCATCTATTCCAAAAAGACGGGTGAAAACTGCATTCTCTAGGGGTTTGTCAGAATCAATATTAATGTTCATAACCAAACCATCACCATCACAGGGAATAACAGTGGGATAACATATTTTTTCGGGAAAGTTCTGGACCTCCATCATCACACACCACAGATCTGTATGGACTTGTATTGTTGTAAGCTTCGTAGATGTTGCTGGGCACATCACACGTATGGTGTATTCTTGCTGGTAAATTAACTATGGCTGACCGTACTTCAGCACTAACAAAATGGCTCATTGGCTCGTTCCATAATTTAGCAATGGGAACTTGGAAACTGAATTGAAAACTGCAATCTGGTCATGGAGATTAGATGATGATGCTCCAAGTTCATCTATTCCATCAAGAATATCTAAAATAGAACTGTAGTTTGGCCTTCCACGAGAACGCTGCTGAGGAACATCTGGCATGCTTTCACTATGGTGTTGGGCTATGCATTCTGTAAGAAATCCACCTATGGCATAAGCCTGCTGTGTGGCAAGTTGATACCTTTGCTGCAAGGCTTGATGTAATTTTCCAATAACCTAACAGGTAATAGTCATAATATTTAATTCACTGCTTGTGTTTTGTGTAGTTTGAGGTTATTCAAACTCAAAAGAGGAGGCCAAACTATATAAACAGAAAACCTCACTGCAAAGTTACAAAAATCAAATCAAATCTCTGACTTATCCTGGGTTAGCTTAATCGGGTTTTGAACAACATGACCCGGGAGCTCCCCTTTTAGGCTTGGCTAAATCTGTATATTATGTAATAAGGAACAATCAAAATACAGCAGACAAACTTTGCTATTATCTGCATGTGAGCAAAGTGGCTCATCAGGCTGGCGCTTATCTAGGGTTTTAGTGACAGTTTCAGTTCTGAATTTGTAAAATTATTGTAAGGCACATCGGGTGTGAGCTAATAAGCCCTGTAATAATTTTAATTATATGTTTAAATATACTATTGTTTTAAATTATCATGCATAAATTAAGTACTCAGATCCAGCCATTTCAGCAAGGTAGTTCAAAGCTTATGGAACAATGGCGGAAGGTATTCTAGGTTATAACATGTAAATGTTGATAAATTCCTAGAATCTGTGAAGATGGCTGATGATGGACAATTTCAATATAAATGTTTTGGATATAATACTGATGAGCTGCTGTAAACTTTGATTAATCTGTGGTGAAGTGGAATTGCCCATAATACCTTTGTCATTGTTTTATATGCCTTTATGGGAGAATTACCAATTAGGGTTCCATGAGATTAAGTAGCAATTTACAAAAGAGCCAACCAATGTCTTAACAGGATGATACAAATGTTATTTTAACACACTGTGATTCTGAAAAGTTTTTTACCTGTATGCCATGTCAGGATTGTCCTCAATAGAGAGAAGTTCTGTCACATCATCATGTCAAACCGAATGATTGAATTGGGTGCCATGGTGGTATTAAAATCACAATTTCCAGATATGTCATGTAAAATGGCTGCTTTAAGTGATGGATCTTTAATAGGTGCCAAATGCTCCTTCAAATATTTGAATTCTTTGTTTTCTGCAAAGTTTACCTGAGGGACTGATTCACTTTCCAAGGCAGCTGGTGGTGTATGTGGAGATTCCTTTGAGATTGAAAGTTTATAAGCATCTTGGAGGTTTCTTTTTATCTCGCTAGCCAACATGTAATAATTAATAAATCATGACAGCTTATATACCCAGACTGTGGTATTCTGTACATGCCTTGAGTTTGAATTGTAATAACCTATTAGTAGTTGTTTTACTCCATTATGTCAAAGAATTAAGAACACCAGAAGTTCGAGTAACAAGTGGACAGAAACTTTGTACCAAGATTATTTGCATCATATTGCAAACTTCTGTGTGACTATTTTGAATATCTTCTCAAAAGAAATCATTTCTTACAACACCAAATGTCAAAAACAAAGTTTGAAGTTCATAAGAAACACTTGAAAGTACTGGTGAAATAAAACTGACAATGAAATTTTACCTGTGATTGCACTATTTCTCTGAACTTCAAAATTCATTTTCTCCAGTTCCTTTGGAAAATTGTTTTTGGTGTTATTTCAGGCAATTATTTATATCTTTAGCTTTAAGAAAATGCAAAAAGGATCTTAATATACTTAACATTGTATTGGTACAAGATTTTTGTCCACAAAAGTCTGAAATTGCTCAATTTCCTATCGGATTTCGTCTTAAAAAATTCAACATTGCACATCAACTCAGTTGATTAATATGCAAGGTTACCTTAGAACATTTGATCTTTTTTCTGAACCCTGCGTTTCCTCTTTTTCACTCTGCTAGTTCTTGCTCTATCTGCAGTCCAAGCAAGTTGGCAAGACCATAATCAATATTTAAGGCCTTTTAACTTATTATGTGTTCAAGAAAATATCAGTTCCATAGCCTTCCCAGAGTATTTTTTTGCTTAAGCCCTGTAAATTACAGTTTCCCCCACACTTACTATGACAAATGTTTAGGTTTGAACCCCCCCTCAAGTGCATAGATATTTTCTGAAGTTGCCAGGATACGAGTAATCTGTACAAGTGCCACTTATTGTTTTGTAACAGCTCATAGGCTCATTGTGTTCACTGAAATATAATCATTAAATTCATTGAAAAGTCATTAAAAATGTATTGTTTTCTTAACATACCTGATGTATCCATTGGGATTGGAGACATTTCTTGTGGTGTAGTTGTACTTACTAAAAAAGAAACCATTTGGGAACAGTTGGACTCAACTGGCTAATCAGCATACCTGCTTTTTAAATTAAGTAAGCAGTGTGCATAGCTTAATGAAACAAGTCAATATTCCTCAGAAGCAGAATTAAGTTAAAGGGTATTCCAAGAGCTCAGAGTATCTGAATTAAATGAAGTGAATGAAGAAAAAATGTTTTACCCCCAGGCCCCCTTTTTACTTGTTCTCACACCAAGCTCTCTTGGGAACTATGTGTCAAAAAGTGACATGAATATTTAACCCTTTACCCTCTAAGAGTGCAAATGGGCACACAAGGTCATAACTTCTATGAATAAGGTCAAGGTCGTAAATTCTATGAATTTTTGCCATGAAAATTGTCTTGTGAAGATCTGCTCATTGAAGTCATAAAATTTTGACCCCCTCCCATCCAAGACATGTTTGACCACCCCCAGAAGTTTTTAGTTCCTTTTTCAGGATGCAAATGGAATGCAAGGCTTGTTTCATATCAAGCTATGCATTAAGAGCTGCTAGATAAGCTATAGTTTAGTGGTATACCTAACATAGTAGAAGATTGACACATTTTTGAAGTCATTCATTTTCACATTTTAAAGCAATTTCTCTTAAAATGTCTACCTTCTTCATAGCTGCTGATGTCAATTCTTAAATAAGCTGATTAGTGGCTTTCAAATGGCATATTGTACACAGGCAGAGTGTCTTTATTTGCTGATTTGGGAAAAACTGCCGTTCGCCTGAGGGGTAAAGGGTTAACTTATCACAATGGGCAGGCATTAGCCTACATTTGTTTTTGCGAAAACTCAGAGCTGCATTTAAAATTACCTGTTGGGTTGGTGGGCTGATCATTGGCTCGGGTTCCTGGGGAGAGGAATGAAAAATTTTCAAATTGTGGGTAAATTCAGGGGCAGATCCAGGATTTTTCGTAGAAGGGGGTGCACCACTAAGGAATGGCATAACTGACTGGTGAGGTACACAAATTTTAAAAGCAAATACAGAGAAGGCTTCATCACAGGGGGGATGCACACTCCCTCCACCCTTTCCCTAGATCTGCCCTTGACATTATTCAACTGTCACAGTATGAGCTAAATTCCCTTTTCATACCAACCTGTTGTGTCGGTCTCTTGTGTCTTGTTAATTGCAGATGGCACTGGTACCTCCCTGGAGGGTACTTCACTAGCTGGTAGCATATCCGTATCTAAATATGAAATGAATAAAAAAATTCTAATTTGTATGGACAAGCATTAGTATACATAAACTCGAGAATGCATTAATCAAAATTACCTGGTGGGCTGGATGGCTGGTCAGTGATTGGAGAATCTGGAAAGAGGAATTAGTAAGACTTTTCAACTGGGGATAAATTATGCGTCTGGTCCCTAATTAAAAAGGTACTCTGGAGAGAAGTCAAGCAGAATATTCAATGGCTATTTAAACATACCCGGGATCTCACATTCCGATGAGCTCACTTGAATTTTAATTTTGCCAATTGTGTCACGAACTTTTCCAATAAGTTCCTGGGCATCGTCCGAAAGCGTAGGCGCCATGGACTCAACCTGTCTCCAAAGAACAACAAATTCTTGGAACAAAGTCTTCGGCAATCGAACGTAGTCGTCCATTGTCAAGGAAACTTTTTTAAAGTCAGTCTTTTTAGTGCAACCGTTGGTTTTTTACCCACGTCTCAGCCAATAGGATCACGGCAAATTGTTTTTTCAAATTTTTCAACCAATCACGGAAAGAACTTGGCAACGGAAGTCTGCGTGAAGTCCTAGTCGTGATTAAAACAAATTAAATAGGACAAATCTAGACCACAAATAAATATCTACATTCATTTCCTATATAGAAATACGGATAAAAAGCCTGCTTCATATTTTTTAAATAATACGTAAGTTTAAGTTACTGTGAAACTCAGACAACCGTGAAAAAAAAAAAACGAAAACGTTCTTCCGACCGGAGGAATTTGAAAACGCCGGCTTTTCCCTCTAGTCTGGATGGAAAATATTTGAAAACGGAGCTTTTCGACAACTATGACATCACCATAATGTGAGTTTCTCTCCGGAGTCTTCCTCAAACACAAATCCAGACTTTTCGGTTGTTACGTTTTCAAAATTCCTCCGGTCGGAAGAACGTTTTCGAAAATTGCAAATAGTTGTCTTTTATGCTGTAATTAACTAGTCTTTTTGCGATTGGAATTCTGTAATTTTTATTAGTGTAAGTGTCCCCAATTAGCTTACTGTTTTACAGTGAGCTAGAATTTTGACACGTTAATAAAGTTATTTATTTCAAACTTTAATGCGTTTTCAGAGTGAGGGCTCCGTTTTGTGCCAATGACAGCATTTTTTATTCTTTTGCTAAGAATTGTGTATTTAGGTAGCCCTTTACATAAGCCTTGTTGGCTTCTCTAGGCTTCCTTGCCTATAATATACAGTGATGGGAAATTTTTATGTTTATAAATGGCAAAAATAAGCAATAAACAAAATTTTGGAATTTTTCCGACGTAGTGTGGACGGTGCCTAAAGCCCTTACCACACTAATGCGGTTTAGTATGAAAACGCATAATTTTTTGATGCGTTTTCGCCTATCATCCCCACTAAAACGCCCGAAAACGCTGATGAAAACGGAGGCTTTCGGAAACGATTTCCAAAGTGGAGCATTTTGAAAACGTTTCGTTTGTAGTGTGGACATCTGGAAACGAAAGCTTTTGAAAACGGTGACGAAAAAAGCATCATATTCTAAAGAACTGGTTCATGCTTAGCGCGCGTGTATCGAGTTTTGGATGCACGCGGGAAGTTTCGAGGGCACGAAAGAAGCGTAAGAGCTGCTCGAGGCGATAGTCGAGAGCAACTCTGGCCTCTTGAGTGCTCTACAAACTTCCCAAGTGAACCCATAACTCGATATACGCACAGCTAAAAGCATAAACCAATTCTTGTATAACATGGCGACAAAAACTTGGGCGCTAAAATATGCTTTATCTGTGATTGACTACAAGGTTCTCACAACACACGGTGAAGGAAAACAAAGGTTATTAGGATGTTAACACGCCACAATCAGTTGAGCAACAGTTGAACAAAACGGCTTATTGTCATAGAAAAATTCGCTTTTCCGAATTAATTATAATAAAATACAGGCAAACAAAGTCAAAAATACTCAATGAAGATGTAGACAAAGAAAGTCAAAATACTCAAGTTTAAGTAAACATCTTAGCTTGGCAAAAGTCAAAGGCTCGAAGTAGGGTTTGGATTGTTCAGAATAATCTTGACATTTCCGAAACTTAAACAAAGGGAACTTGCACCAAACTCGACGAAAACTTGCACACGTCATGTTTTATACGCACGGCCGTATGAAAACGCACAATTTTTTGATGCGTTTTCGCCTATCATCCCTACTAAAACGCCCGAAAACGCTGATGAAAACGGAGGCTTTCGGAAACGGTTTCCAAAGTGGAGCATTTTGAAAACGTTTCGTTTGTAGTGTGGACATCTGGAAACGAAAGCTTTTGAAAACGGTGACGAAAAAAGCATCATATTCTAAAGAACTGGTTCATGCTTAGCGCGCGTGTATCGAGTTTTGGATGCACGCGGGAAGTTTCGAGGGCACGAAAGAAGCGTAAGAGCTGCTCGAGGCGATAGTCGAGAGCAACTCTGGCCTCTTGAGTGCTCTACAAACTTCCCAAGTGAACCCATAACTCGATATACGCACAGCTAAAAGCATAAACCAATTCTTGTATAACATGGCGACAAAAACTTGGGCGCTAAAATATGCTTTATCTGTGATTGACTACAAGGTTCTCACAACACACGGTGAAGGAAAACAAAGGTTATTAGGATGTTAACA
>NW_027670424.1:0-2500 GCF_964199315.1 Orbicella franksi
GCAGCAAAGGGAACGGACTTTGTAAAATCAGCGGGGAAAGAAGACCCTGTTGAGCTTGACTCTAGTCTGACCTTGTGAAAAGACATGAGAGGTGTAGAATAAGTGGGAGCAGTTCGCTGCGCCGGTGAAATACCACTACTCTTATCGTTTTTTTACTTATTGGATGGAGCGGAGGCGAACCGCAAGGTTCACTTTCTGGACTTAAGCCGCCCGCTCGCGGGTGGCGATCCGAGTCCAAGACACCGTCAGGTTGGGAGTTTGGCTGGGGCGGCACATCTGTCAAATGATAACGCAGGTGTCCTAAGGTGAGCTCAATGAGAACAGAAATCTCATGTAGAACAAAAGGGTAAAAGCTCACTTGATTTTGATTTTCAGTATGAATACAAACCGTGAAAGCGTGGCCTATCGATCCTTTAGTCTTTAGGAGTTTTAAGCTAGAGGTGTCAGAAAAGTTACCACAGGGATAACTGGCTTGTGGCAGCCAAGCGTTCATAGCGACGTTGCTTTTTGATCCTTCGATGTCGGCTCTTCCTATCATTGCGAAGCAGAATTCGCCAAGTGATGGATTGTTCACCCACCAATAGGGAACGTGAGCTGGGTTTAGACCGTCGTGAGACAGGTTAGTTTTACCCTACTGATGAAGTGTTGTTGCAATAGTAATTCTGCTCAGTACGAGAGGAACCGCAGATTCAGACAATTGGCATTTGCACTTGGCTGAAAAGCCAATGGTGCGAAGCTACCATCTGTTGGATTATGACTGAACGCCTCTAAGTCAGAATCCGTGCTAGAAAGCAACGATGATTACCTCCAGAGAACTTTAGGCGAACCAGAATAGAGGACTTCGGTCCTCATGCGTCCCAAGGTGCCAAGGAGGACAAGAACCTCCAAGGCACTACCGATAGCAAATTCTAATGTTTCTGGAGATAAATCCTTTGCAGACGACTTAAATAAAGAACGGGGTATTGTAAGTTGTAGAGTAGCCTTGTTGCTACGATCTTCTGAGATTAAGCCTTTGTTCTAAGATTTGTTAAAAACATCTCTTTTTTTTCTTCAAGTCCAACAAGGCTCCCCTCCTCTGCCACTGCCAGGAGGGTGCCAAAGAAGAAGTGGTGCCTGCAGGCTTGGGCTAACTTGTGGCAGCCAAGTGATGGAAAGGAGGCCACGTCTGGTCTGGGACGTGGCTGTCAATTTTTTTTAAAGTCCAAAAGGCTCCCCTCGCTTGGGACCTGGCAGTGAAAATTTTTTCTAAGTCCGAAAGGCTCCTCTCGTTTCAAATGGTGAAACGAGGGGAGCCTTTTGGACTTAGAAAAATTTGACCGCCCGGTCCCAAACGACGGGAGACTTTCTGGACTTAGAGTTATTTGACCAGAAACATCTCAAGGCAAAGAGGGGAGCCCTTTTGACTTGCACTAACATGACCTCGAACGAGGGGAGCCTTTTGGACTTAGAGTTAGGGTAACGGTTAGCTTAGGGTTAGGGTTAGGGTTAGCTTAGCGTTAGGCCTAGGTAGGCTTAGCGTTCGGTTAGGCTTAGGTAGGCTTAGCGTTCGGTTAGGCCTAGGTAGGCTTAGCGTTAGGTTAGGCTTAGGTAGGCTTAGCGTTAGGTTAGGGTTAAACTTGGCTAAACTTGGCGCCTGCACGTAACTCGAGCTGGCCAATAGGTTGGCGCAAAAAGTTTTGAAATGGTGAAAATCTTAAGTGTGCTTATAGAATAGGGGGACTGACGCCCACTTTTAAGATAGTGGTGCACACCCCCGTTAATTATGATGTGAGAGCGCCAAACTTGGCGCCTGCACGTAACTCGAGCTGGCCAATTGTTTCGCGCAAAACGTTTTGAAAATGGTGAAAATCTTAAGAGTGCTTATGGTATATGGGCACTAACGCCCAGTTTTAAGATAGTGTAGCAAATCCCCTTAACGATGATGTGACAGCGCCAAACTTGGCGCCTGCACGTAACTCGAGCTGGCCAATAGTTTGCCGCAAAACGTTTTGAAAGTGGTAAAAATCTTAAGGGTGCTTATAGATTAGGGGGACCGACGCCCAGTTTTAAGATAGTGTAGCACACCCCCCTTAACGATGATGTGACAGCGCCAAACTTGGCGCCTGCACGTAACTCGAGCTGGCCAATAGTTTGCCGCAAAAAGGTTTGAAAATGGTGAAAATCTTAAGGGTGCTTATAGATAAGGGGGACCGACGCCCAGTTTTAAGATAGTGTAGCACACCCCCCTTAACGATGATGTGACAGCGCCAAACTGGGCGCCTGCACGTAACTCGAGCTGGCCAATAGTTTGCCGCAAAAAGTTTTGAAAATGGTGAAAATCTTAAGGGTGCTTATAGATAAGGGGGACCGACGCCCAGTTTTAAGATAGTGTAGCACACCCCCCTTAACGATGATGTGACAGCGCCAAACTTGGCGCCTGCACGTAACTCGAGCTGGCCAATAGTTTGCCGCAAAAAGTTTTGAAAATGGTGAAAATCTTAAGGGTGCTTATAGAATAGGG
>NW_027670427.1:0-14923 GCF_964199315.1 Orbicella franksi
CATGAAATAAGGTCTGATTAACTAAGAAATTCTCCAGACATCTATCACACGCGCTGACTTGAAAATTAAGGCTTCAAACCCGCATGGCATGTACAATAAAAGGCATGTCTGGAGGTTTGATCCTGCACCCCGGGCCCTATTAAAAAAGAGGCATCCCAGATTCACTTCTCAACTTTCTATGAAGAGTTCAAATGAGAATAAATTCACTGAGAATAAACTAAGATCCTATTAAGAGGCATCCAAGAGTCACTTCTCAACTTTCTTAAGAGTTCAAATGAGAATAAATTCACTCCTTAATAAGCTGTCTGACTGCATTTGGCATGAAATAAGGTCTGATTAACTAAGAAATTCTCCAGACATCTATCACACGCGCTGACTTGAAAATTAAGGCTTCAAACCCGCATGGCATGTACAATAAAAGGCATGTCTGGAGGTTTGATCCTGCACCCCGGGCCCTATTAAAAAAGAGGCATCCCAGATTCACTTCTCAACTTTCTATGAAGAGTTCAAATGAGAATAAATTCACTGAGAATAAACTAAGATCCTATTAAGAGGCATCCAAGAGTCACTTCTCAACTTTCTTAAGAGTTCAAATGAGAATAAATTCACTCCTTAATAAGCTGTCTGACTGCATTTGGCATGAAATAAGGTCTGATTAACTAAGAAATTCTCCAGACATCTATCACACGCGCTGACTTGAAAATTAAGGCTTCAAACCCGCATGGCATGTACAATAAAAGGCATGTCTGGAGGTTTGATCCTGCACCCCGGGCCCTATTAAAAAAGAGGCATCCCAGATTCACTTCTCAACTTTCTATGAAGAGTTCAAATGAGAATAAATTCACTGAGAATAAACTAAGATCCTATTAAGAGGCATCCAAGAGTCACTTCTCAACTTTCTTAAGAGTTCAAATGAGAATAAATTCACTCCTTAATAAGCTGTCTGACTGCATTTGGCATGAAATAAGGTCTGATTAACTAAGAAATTCTCCAGACATCTATCACACGCGCTGACTTGAAAATTAAGGCTTCAAACCCGCATGGCATGTACAATAAAAGGCATGTCTGGAGGTTTGATCCTGCACCCCGGGCCCTATTAAAAAAGAGGCATCCCAGATTCACTTCTCAACTTTCTATGAAGAGTTCAAATGAGAATAAATTCACTGAGAATAAACTAAGATCCTATTAAGAGGCATCCAAGAGTCACTTCTCAACTTTCTTAAGAGTTCAAATGAGAATAAATTCACTCCTTAATAAGCTGTCTGACTGCATTTGGCATGAAATAAGGTCTGATTAACTAAGAAATTCTCCAGACATCTATCACACGCGCTGACTTGAAAATTAAGGCTTCAAACCCGCATGGCATGTACAATAAAAGGCATGTCTGGAGGTTTGATCCTGCACCCCGGGCCCTATTAAAAAAGAGGCATCCCAGATTCACTTCTCAACTTTCTATGAAGAGTTCAAATGAGAATAAATTCACTGAGAATAAACTAAGATCCTATTAAGAGGCATCCAAGAGTCACTTCTCAACTTTCTTAAGAGTTCAAATGAGAATAAATTCACTCCTTAATAAGCTGTCTGACTGCATTTGGCATGAAATAAGGTCTGATTAACTAAGAAATTCTCCAGACATCTATCACACGCGCTGACTTGAAAATTAAGGCTTCAAACCCGCATGGCATGTACAATAAAAGGCATGTCTGGAGGTTTGATCCTGCACCCCGGGCCCTATTAAAAAAGAGGCATCCCAGATTCACTTCTCAACTTTCTATGAAGAGTTCAAATGAGAATAAATTCACTGAGAATAAACTAAGATCCTATTAAGAGGCATCCAAGAGTCACTTCTCAACTTTCTTAAGAGTTCAAATGAGAATAAATTCACTCCTTAATAAGCTGTCTGACTGCATTTGGCATGAAATAAGGTCTGATTAACTAAGAAATTCTCCAGACATCTATCACACGCGCTGACTTGAAAATTAAGGCTTCAAACCCGCATGGCATGTACAATAAAAGGCATGTCTGGAGGTTTGATCCTGCACCCCGGGCCCTATTAAAAAAGAGGCATCCCAGATTCACTTCTCAACTTTCTATGAAGAGTTCAAATGAGAATAAATTCACTGAGAATAAACTAAGATCCTATTAAGAGGCATCCAAGAGTCACTTCTCAACTTTCTTAAGAGTTCAAATGAGAATAAATTCACTCCTTAATAAGCTGTCTGACTGCATTTGGCATGAAATAAGGTCTGATTAACTAAGAAATTCTCCAGACATCTATCACACGCGCTGACTTGAAAATTAAGGCTTCAAACCCGCATGGCATGTACAATAAAAGGCATGTCTGGAGGTTTGATCCTGCACCCCGGGCCCTATTAAAAAAGAGGCATCCCAGATTCACTTCTCAACTTTCTATGAAGAGTTCAAATGAGAATAAATTCACTGAGAATAAACTAAGATCCTATTAAGAGGCATCCAAGAGTCACTTCTCAACTTTCTTAAGAGTTCAAATGAGAATAAATTCACTCCTTAATAAGCTGTCTGACTGCATTTGGCATGAAATAAGGTCTGATTAACTAAGAAATTCTCCAGACATCTATCACACGCGCTGACTTGAAAATTAAGGCTTCAAACCCGCATGGCATGTACAATAAAAGGCATGTCTGGAGGTTTGATCCTGCACCCCGGGCCCTATTAAAAAAGAGGCATCCCAGATTCACTTCTCAACTTTCTATGAAGAGTTCAAATGAGAATAAATTCACTGAGAATAAACTAAGATCCTATTAAGAGGCATCCAAGAGTCACTTCTCAACTTTCTTAAGAGTTCAAATGAGAATAAATTCACTCCTTAATAAGCTGTCTGACTGCATTTGGCATGAAATAAGGTCTGATTAACTAAGAAATTCTCCAGACATCTATCACACGCGCTGACTTGAAAATTAAGGCTTCAAACCCGCATGGCATGTACAATAAAAGGCATGTCTGGAGGTTTGATCCTGCACCCCGGGCCCTATTAAAAAAGAGGCATCCCAGATTCACTTCTCAACTTTCTATGAAGAGTTCAAATGAGAATAAATTCACTGAGAATAAACTAAGATCCTATTAAGAGGCATCCAAGAGTCACTTCTCAACTTTCTTAAGAGTTCAAATGAGAATAAATTCACTCCTTAATAAGCTGTCTGACTGCATTTGGCATGAAATAAGGTCTGATTAACTAAGAAATTCTCCAGACATCTATCACACGCGCTGACTTGAAAATTAAGGCTTCAAACCCGCATGGCATGTACAATAAAAGGCATGTCTGGAGGTTTGATCCTGCACCCCGGGCCCTATTAAAAAAGAGGCATCCCAGATTCACTTCTCAACTTTCTATGAAGAGTTCAAATGAGAATAAATTCACTGAGAATAAACTAAGATCCTATTAAGAGGCATCCAAGAGTCACTTCTCAACTTTCTTAAGAGTTCAAATGAGAATAAATTCACTCCTTAATAAGCTGTCTGACTGCATTTGGCATGAAATAAGGTCTGATTAACTAAGAAATTCTCCAGACATCTATCACACGCGCTGACTTGAAAATTAAGGCTTCAAACCCGCATGGCATGTACAATAAAAGGCATGTCTGGAGGTTTGATCCTGCACCCCGGGCCCTATTAAAAAAGAGGCATCCCAGATTCACTTCTCAACTTTCTATGAAGAGTTCAAATGAGAATAAATTCACTGAGAATAAACTAAGATCCTATTAAGAGGCATCCAAGAGTCACTTCTCAACTTTCTTAAGAGTTCAAATGAGAATAAATTCACTCCTTAATAAGCTGTCTGACTGCATTTGGCATGAAATAAGGTCTGATTAACTAAGAAATTCTCCAGACATCTATCACACGCGCTGACTTGAAAATTAAGGCTTCAAACCCGCATGGCATGTACAATAAAAGGCATGTCTGGAGGTTTGATCCTGCACCCCGGGCCCTATTAAAAAAGAGGCATCCCAGATTCACTTCTCAACTTTCTATGAAGAGTTCAAATGAGAATAAATTCACTGAGAATAAACTAAGATCCTATTAAGAGGCATCCAAGAGTCACTTCTCAACTTTCTTAAGAGTTCAAATGAGAATAAATTCACTCCTTAATAAGCTGTCTGACTGCATTTGGCATGAAATAAGGTCTGATTAACTAAGAAATTCTCCAGACATCTATCACACGCGCTGACTTGAAAATTAAGGCTTCAAACCCGCATGGCATGTACAATAAAAGGCATGTCTGGAGGTTTGATCCTGCACCCCGGGCCCTATTAAAAAAGAGGCATCCCAGATTCACTTCTCAACTTTCTATGAAGAGTTCAAATGAGAATAAATTCACTGAGAATAAACTAAGATCCTATTAAGAGGCATCCAAGAGTCACTTCTCAACTTTCTTAAGAGTTCAAATGAGAATAAATTCACTCCTTAATAAGCTGTCTGACTGCATTTGGCATGAAATAAGGTCTGATTAACTAAGAAATTCTCCAGACATCTATCACACGCGCTGACTTGAAAATTAAGGCTTCAAACCCGCATGGCATGTACAATAAAAGGCATGTCTGGAGGTTTGATCCTGCACCCCGGGCCCTATTAAAAAAGAGGCATCCCAGATTCACTTCTCAACTTTCTATGAAGAGTTCAAATGAGAATAAATTCACTGAGAATAAACTAAGATCCTATTAAGAGGCATCCAAGAGTCACTTCTCAACTTTCTTAAGAGTTCAAATGAGAATAAATTCACTCCTTAATAAGCTGTCTGACTGCATTTGGCATGAAATAAGGTCTGATTAACTAAGAAATTCTCCAGACATCTATCACACGCGCTGACTTGAAAATTAAGGCTTCAAACCCGCATGGCATGTACAATAAAAGGCATGTCTGGAGGTTTGATCCTGCACCCCGGGCCCTATTAAAAAAGAGGCATCCCAGATTCACTTCTCAACTTTCTATGAAGAGTTCAAATGAGAATAAATTCACTGAGAATAAACTAAGATCCTATTAAGAGGCATCCAAGAGTCACTTCTCAACTTTCTTAAGAGTTCAAATGAGAATAAATTCACTCCTTAATAAGCTGTCTGACTGCATTTGGCATGAAATAAGGTCTGATTAACTAAGAAATTCTCCAGACATCTATCACACGCGCTGACTTGAAAATTAAGGCTTCAAACCCGCATGGCATGTACAATAAAAGGCATGTCTGGAGGTTTGATCCTGCACCCCGGGCCCTATTAAAAAAGAGGCATCCCAGATTCACTTCTCAACTTTCTATGAAGAGTTCAAATGAGAATAAATTCACTGAGAATAAACTAAGATCCTATTAAGAGGCATCCAAGAGTCACTTCTCAACTTTCTTAAGAGTTCAAATGAGAATAAATTCACTCCTTAATAAGCTGTCTGACTGCATTTGGCATGAAATAAGGTCTGATTAACTAAGAAATTCTCCAGACATCTATCACACGCGCTGACTTGAAAATTAAGGCTTCAAACCCGCATGGCATGTACAATAAAAGGCATGTCTGGAGGTTTGATCCTGCACCCCGGGCCCTATTAAAAAAGAGGCATCCCAGATTCACTTCTCAACTTTCTATGAAGAGTTCAAATGAGAATAAATTCACTGAGAATAAACTAAGATCCTATTAAGAGGCATCCAAGAGTCACTTCTCAACTTTCTTAAGAGTTCAAATGAGAATAAATTCACTCCTTAATAAGCTGTCTGACTGCATTTGGCATGAAATAAGGTCTGATTAACTAAGAAATTCTCCAGACATCTATCACACGCGCTGACTTGAAAATTAAGGCTTCAAACCCGCATGGCATGTACAATAAAAGGCATGTCTGGAGGTTTGATCCTGCACCCCGGGCCCTATTAAAAAAGAGGCATCCCAGATTCACTTCTCAACTTTCTATGAAGAGTTCAAATGAGAATAAATTCACTGAGAATAAACTAAGATCCTATTAAGAGGCATCCAAGAGTCACTTCTCAACTTTCTTAAGAGTTCAAATGAGAATAAATTCACTCCTTAATAAGCTGTCTGACTGCATTTGGCATGAAATAAGGTCTGATTAACTAAGAAATTCTCCAGACATCTATCACACGCGCTGACTTGAAAATTAAGGCTTCAAACCCGCATGGCATGTACAATAAAAGGCATGTCTGGAGGTTTGATCCTGCACCCCGGGCCCTATTAAAAAAGAGGCATCCCAGATTCACTTCTCAACTTTCTATGAAGAGTTCAAATGAGAATAAATTCACTGAGAATAAACTAAGATCCTATTAAGAGGCATCCAAGAGTCACTTCTCAACTTTCTTAAGAGTTCAAATGAGAATAAATTCACTCCTTAATAAGCTGTCTGACTGCATTTGGCATGAAATAAGGTCTGATTAACTAAGAAATTCTCCAGACATCTATCACACGCGCTGACTTGAAAATTAAGGCTTCAAACCCGCATGGCATGTACAATAAAAGGCATGTCTGGAGGTTTGATCCTGCACCCCGGGCCCTATTAAAAAAGAGGCATCCCAGATTCACTTCTCAACTTTCTATGAAGAGTTCAAATGAGAATAAATTCACTGAGAATAAACTAAGATCCTATTAAGAGGCATCCAAGAGTCACTTCTCAACTTTCTTAAGAGTTCAAATGAGAATAAATTCACTCCTTAATAAGCTGTCTGACTGCATTTGGCATGAAATAAGGTCTGATTAACTAAGAAATTCTCCAGACATCTATCACACGCGCTGACTTGAAAATTAAGGCTTCAAACCCGCATGGCATGTACAATAAAAGGCATGTCTGGAGGTTTGATCCTGCACCCCGGGCCCTATTAAAAAAGAGGCATCCCAGATTCACTTCTCAACTTTCTATGAAGAGTTCAAATGAGAATAAATTCACTGAGAATAAACTAAGATCCTATTAAGAGGCATCCAAGAGTCACTTCTCAACTTTCTTAAGAGTTCAAATGAGAATAAATTCACTCCTTAATAAGCTGTCTGACTGCATTTGGCATGAAATAAGGTCTGATTAACTAAGAAATTCTCCAGACATCTATCACACGCGCTGACTTGAAAATTAAGGCTTCAAACCCGCATGGCATGTACAATAAAAGGCATGTCTGGAGGTTTGATCCTGCACCCCGGGCCCTATTAAAAAAGAGGCATCCCAGATTCACTTCTCAACTTTCTATGAAGAGTTCAAATGAGAATAAATTCACTGAGAATAAACTAAGATCCTATTAAGAGGCATCCAAGAGTCACTTCTCAACTTTCTTAAGAGTTCAAATGAGAATAAATTCACTCCTTAATAAGCTGTCTGACTGCATTTGGCATGAAATAAGGTCTGATTAACTAAGAAATTCTCCAGACATCTATCACACGCGCTGACTTGAAAATTAAGGCTTCAAACCCGCATGGCATGTACAATAAAAGGCATGTCTGGAGGTTTGATCCTGCACCCCGGGCCCTATTAAAAAAGAGGCATCCCAGATTCACTTCTCAACTTTCTATGAAGAGTTCAAATGAGAATAAATTCACTGAGAATAAACTAAGATCCTATTAAGAGGCATCCAAGAGTCACTTCTCAACTTTCTTAAGAGTTCAAATGAGAATAAATTCACTCCTTAATAAGCTGTCTGACTGCATTTGGCATGAAATAAGGTCTGATTAACTAAGAAATTCTCCAGACATCTATCACACGCGCTGACTTGAAAATTAAGGCTTCAAACCCGCATGGCATGTACAATAAAAGGCATGTCTGGAGGTTTGATCCTGCACCCCGGGCCCTATTAAAAAAGAGGCATCCCAGATTCACTTCTCAACTTTCTATGAAGAGTTCAAATGAGAATAAATTCACTGAGAATAAACTAAGATCCTATTAAGAGGCATCCAAGAGTCACTTCTCAACTTTCTTAAGAGTTCAAATGAGAATAAATTCACTCCTTAATAAGCTGTCTGACTGCATTTGGCATGAAATAAGGTCTGATTAACTAAGAAATTCTCCAGACATCTATCACACGCGCTGACTTGAAAATTAAGGCTTCAAACCCGCATGGCATGTACAATAAAAGGCATGTCTGGAGGTTTGATCCTGCACCCCGGGCCCTATTAAAAAAGAGGCATCCCAGATTCACTTCTCAACTTTCTATGAAGAGTTCAAATGAGAATAAATTCACTGAGAATAAACTAAGATCCTATTAAGAGGCATCCAAGAGTCACTTCTCAACTTTCTTAAGAGTTCAAATGAGAATAAATTCACTCCTTAATAAGCTGTCTGACTGCATTTGGCATGAAATAAGGTCTGATTAACTAAGAAATTCTCCAGACATCTATCACACGCGCTGACTTGAAAATTAAGGCTTCAAACCCGCATGGCATGTACAATAAAAGGCATGTCTGGAGGTTTGATCCTGCACCCCGGGCCCTATTAAAAAAGAGGCATCCCAGATTCACTTCTCAACTTTCTATGAAGAGTTCAAATGAGAATAAATTCACTGAGAATAAACTAAGATCCTATTAAGAGGCATCCAAGAGTCACTTCTCAACTTTCTTAAGAGTTCAAATGAGAATAAATTCACTCCTTAATAAGCTGTCTGACTGCATTTGGCATGAAATAAGGTCTGATTAACTAAGAAATTCTCCAGACATCTATCACACGCGCTGACTTGAAAATTAAGGCTTCAAACCCGCATGGCATGTACAATAAAAGGCATGTCTGGAGGTTTGATCCTGCACCCCGGGCCCTATTAAAAAAGAGGCATCCCAGATTCACTTCTCAACTTTCTATGAAGAGTTCAAATGAGAATAAATTCACTGAGAATAAACTAAGATCCTATTAAGAGGCATCCAAGAGTCACTTCTCAACTTTCTTAAGAGTTCAAATGAGAATAAATTCACTCCTTAATAAGCTGTCTGACTGCATTTGGCATGAAATAAGGTCTGATTAACTAAGAAATTCTCCAGACATCTATCACACGCGCTGACTTGAAAATTAAGGCTTCAAACCCGCATGGCATGTACAATAAAAGGCATGTCTGGAGGTTTGATCCTGCACCCCGGGCCCTATTAAAAAAGAGGCATCCCAGATTCACTTCTCAACTGTTCTATGAAGAGTTCAAATGAGAATAAATTCACTGAGAATAAACTAAGATCCTATTAAGAGGCATCCAAGAGTCACTTCTCAACTTTCTTAAGAGTTCAAATGAGAATAAATTCACTCCTTAATAAGCTGTCTGACTGCATTTGGCATGAAATAAGGTCTGATTAACTAAGAAATTCTCCAGACATCTATCACACGCGCTGACTTGAAAATTAAGGCTTCAAACCCGCATGGCATGTACAATAAAAGGCATGTCTGGAGGTTTGATCCTGCACCCCGGGCCCTATTAAAAAAGAAGGCATCCCAGATTCACTTCTCAACTTTCTATGAAGAGTTCAAATGAGAATAAATTCACTGAGAATAAACTAAGATCCTATTAAGAGGCATCCAAGAGTCACTTCTCAACTTTCTTAAGAGTTCAAATGAGAATAAATTCACTCCTTAATAAGCTGTCTGACTGCATTTGGCATGAAATAAGGTCTGATTAACTAAGAAATTCTCCAGACATCTATCACACGCGCTGACTTGAAAATTAAGGCTTCAAACCCGCATGGCATGTACAATAAAAGGCATGTCTGGAGGTTTGATCCTGCACCCCGGGCCCTATTAAAAAAGAGGCATCCCAGATTCACTTCTCAACTTTCTATGAAGAGTTCAAATGAGAATAAATTCACTGAGAATAAACTAAGATCCTATTAAGAGGCATCCAAGAGTCACTTCTCAACTTTCTTAAGAGTTCAAATGAGAATAAATTCACTCCTTAATAAGCTGTCTGACTGCATTTGGCATGAAATAAGGTCTGATTAACTAAGAAATTCTCCAGACATCTATCACACGCGCTGACTTGAAAATTAAGGCTTCAAACCCGCATGGCATGTACAATAAAAGGCATGTCTGGAGGTTTGATCCTGCACCCCGGGCCCTATTAAAAAAGAGGCATCCCAGATTCACTTCTCAACTTTCTATGAAGAGTTCAAATGAGAATAAATTCACTGAGAATAAACTAAGATCCTATTAAGAGGCATCCAAGAGTCACTTCTCAACTTTCTTAAGAGTTCAAATGAGAATAAATTCACTCCTTAATAAGCTGTCTGACTGCATTTGGCATGAAATAAGGTCTGATTAACTAAGAAATTCTCCAGACATCTATCACACGCGCTGACTTGAAAATTAAGGCTTCAAACCCGCATGGCATGTACAATAAAAGGCATGTCTGGAGGTTTGATCCTGCACCCCGGGCCCTATTAAAAAAGAGGCATCCCAGATTCACTTCTCAACTTTCTATGAAGAGTTCAAATGAGAATAAATTCACTGAGAATAAACTAAGATCCTATTAAGAGGCATCCAAGAGTCACTTCTCAACTTTCTTAAGAGTTCAAATGAGAATAAATTCACTCCTTAATAAGCTGTCTGACTGCATTTGGCATGAAATAAGGTCTGATTAACTAAGAAATTCTCCAGACATCTATCACACGCGCTGACTTGAAAATTAAGGCTTCAAACCCGCATGGCATGTACAATAAAAGGCATGTCTGGAGGTTTGATCCTGCACCCCGGGCCCTATTAAAAAAGAGGCATCCCAGATTCACTTCTCAACTTTCTATGAAGAGTTCAAATGAGAATAAATTCACTGAGAATAAACTAAGATCCTATTAAGAGGCATCCAAGAGTCACTTCTCAACTTTCTTAAGAGTTCAAATGAGAATAAATTCACTCCTTAATAAGCTGTCTGACTGCATTTGGCATGAAATAAGGTCTGATTAACTAAGAAATTCTCCAGACATCTATCACACGCGCTGACTTGAAAATTAAGGCTTCAAACCCGCATGGCATGTACAATAAAAGGCATGTCTGGAGGTTTGATCCTGCACCCCGGGCCCTATTAAAAAAGAGGCATCCCAGATTCACTTCTCAACTTTCTATGAAGAGTTCAAATGAGAATAAATTCACTGAGAATAAACTAAGATCCTATTAAGAGGCATCCAAGAGTCACTTCTCAACTTTCTTAAGAGTTCAAATGAGAATAAATTCACTCCTTAATAAGCTGTCTGACTGCATTTGGCATGAAATAAGGTCTGATTAACTAAGAAATTCTCCAGACATCTATCACACGCGCTGACTTGAAAATTAAGGCTTCAAACCCGCATGGCATGTACAATAAAAGGCATGTCTGGAGGTTTGATCCTGCACCCCGGGCCCTATTAAAAAAGAGGCATCCCAGATTCACTTCTCAACTTTCTATGAAGAGTTCAAATGAGAATAAATTCACTGAGAATAAACTAAGATCCTATTAAGAGGCATCCAAGAGTCACTTCTCAACTTTCTTAAGAGTTCAAATGAGAATAAATTCACTCCTTAATAAGCTGTCTGACTGCATTTGGCATGAAATAAGGTCTGATTAACTAAGAAATTCTCCAGACATCTATCACACGCGCTGACTTGAAAATTAAGGCTTCAAACCCGCATGGCATGTACAATAAAAGGCATGTCTGGAGGTTTGATCCTGCACCCCGGGCCCTATTAAAAAAGAGGCATCCCAGATTCACTTCTCAACTTTCTATGAAGAGTTCAAATGAGAATAAATTCACTGAGAATAAACTAAGATCCTATTAAGAGGCATCCAAGAGTCACTTCTCAACTTTCTTAAGAGTTCAAATGAGAATAAATTCACTCCTTAATAAGCTGTCTGACTGCATTTGGCATGAAATAAGGTCTGATTAACTAAGAAATTCTCCAGACATCTATCACACGCGCTGACTTGAAAATTAAGGCTTCAAACCCGCATGGCATGTACAATAAAAGGCATGTCTGGAGGTTTGATCCTGCACCCCGGGCCCTATTAAAAAAGAGGCATCCCAGATTCACTTCTCAACTTTCTATGAAGAGTTCAAATGAGAATAAATTCACTGAGAATAAACTAAGATCCTATTAAGAGGCATCCAAGAGTCACTTCTCAACTTTCTTAAGAGTTCAAATGAGAATAAATTCACTCCTTAATAAGCTGTCTGACTGCATTTGGCATGAAATAAGGTCTGATTAACTAAGAAATTCTCCAGACATCTATCACACGCGCTGACTTGAAAATTAAGGCTTCAAACCCGCATGGCATGTACAATAAAAGGCATGTCTGGAGGTTTGATCCTGCACCCCGGGCCCTATTAAAAAAGAGGCATCCCAGATTCACTTCTCAACTTTCTATGAAGAGTTCAAATGAGAATAAATTCACTGAGAATAAACTAAGATCCTATTAAGAGGCATCCAAGAGTCACTTCTCAACTTTCTTAAGAGTTCAAATGAGAATAAATTCACTCCTTAATAAGCTGTCTGACTGCATTTGGCATGAAATAAGGTCTGATTAACTAAGAAATTCTCCAGACATCTATCACACGCGCTGACTTGAAAATTAAGGCTTCAAACCCGCATGGCATGTACAATAAAAGGCATGTCTGGAGGTTTGATCCTGCACCCCGGGCCCTATTAAAAAAGAGGCATCCCAGATTCACTTCTCAACTTTCTATGAAGAGTTCAAATGAGAATAAATTCACTGAGAATAAACTAAGATCCTATTAAGAGGCATCCAAGAGTCACTTCTCAACTTTCTTAAGAGTTCAAATGAGAATAAATTCACTCCTTAATAAGCTGTCTGACTGCATTTGGCATGAAATAAGGTCTGATTAACTAAGAAATTCTCCAGACATCTATCACACGCGCTGACTTGAAAATTAAGGCTTCAAACCCGCATGGCATGTACAATAAAAGGCATGTCTGGAGGTTTGATCCTGCACCCCGGGCCCTATTAAAAAAGAGGCATCCCAGATTCACTTCTCAACTTTCTATGAAGAGTTCAAATGAGAATAAATTCACTGAGAATAAACTAAGATCCTATTAAGAGGCATCCAAGAGTCACTTCTCAACTTTCTTAAGAGTTCAAATGAGAATAAATTCACTCCTTAATAAGCTGTCTGACTGCATTTGGCATGAAATAAGGTCTGATTAACTAAGAAATTCTCCAGACATCTATCACACGCGCTGACTTGAAAATTAAGGCTTCAAACCCGCATGGCATGTACAATAAAAGGCATGTCTGGAGGTTTGATCCTGCACCCCGGGCCCTATTAAAAAAGAGGCATCCCAGATTCACTTCTCAACTTTCTATGAAGAGTTCAAATGAGAATAAATTCACTGAGAATAAACTAAGATCCTATTAAGAGGCATCCAAGAGTCACTTCTCAACTTTCTTAAGAGTTCAAATGAGAATAAATTCACTCCTTAATAAGCTGTCTGACTGCATTTGGCATGAAATAAGGTCTGATTAACTAAGAAATTCTCCAGACATCTATCACACGCGCTGACTTGAAAATTAAGGCTTCAAACCCGCATGGCATGTACAATAAAAGGCATGTCTGGAGGTTTGATCCTGCACCCCGGGCCCTATTAAAAAAGAGGCATCCCAGATTCACTTCTCAACTTTCTATGAAGAGTTCAAATGAGAATAAATTCACTGAGAATAAACTAAGATCCTATTAAGAGGCATCCAAGAGTCACTTCTCAACTTTCTTAAGAGTTCAAATGAGAATAAATTCACTCCTTAATAAGCTGTCTGACTGCATTTGGCATGAAATAAGGTCTGATTAACTAAGAAATTCTCCAGACATCTATCACACGCGCTGACTTGAAAATTAAGGCTTCAAACCCGCATGGCATGTACAATAAAAGGCATGTCTGGAGGTTTGATCCTGCACCCCGGGCCCTATTAAAAAAGAGGCATCCCAGATTCACTTCTCAACTTTCTATGAAGAGTTCAAATGAGAATAAATTCACTGAGAATAAACTAAGATCCTATTAAGAGGCATCCAAGAGTCACTTCTCAACTTTCTTAAGAGTTCAAATGAGAATAAATTCACTCCTTAATAAGCTGTCTGACTGCATTTGGCATGAAATAAGGTCTGATTAACTAAGAAATTCTCCAGACATCTATCACACGCGCTGACTTGAAAATTAAGGCTTCAAACCCGCATGGCATGTACAATAAAAGGCATGTCTGGAGGTTTGATCCTGCACCCCGGGCCCTATTAAAAAAGAGGCATCCCAGATTCACTTCTCAACTTTCTATGAAGAGTTCAAATGAGAATAAATTCACTGAGAATAAACTAAGATCCTATTAAGAGGCATCCAAGAGTCACTTCTCAACTTTCTTAAGAGTTCAAATGAGAATAAATTCACTCCTTAATAAGCTGTCTGACTGCATTTGGCATGAAATAAGGTCTGATTAACTAAGAAATTCTCCAGACATCTATCACACGCGCTGACTTGAAAATTAAGGCTTCAAACCCGCATGGCATGTACAATAAAAGGCATGTCTGGAGGTTTGATCCTGCACCCCGGGCCCTATTAAAAAAGAGGCATCCCAGATTCACTTCTCAACTTTCTATGAAGAGTTCAAATGAGAATAAATTCACTGAGAATAAACTAAGATCCTATTAAGAGGCATCCAAGAGTCACTTCTCAACTTTCTTAAGAGTTCAAATGAGAATAAATTCACTCCTTAATAAGCTGTCTGACTGCATTTGGCATGAAATAAGGTCTGATTAACTAAGAAATTCTCCAGACATCTATCACACGCGCTGACTTGAAAATTAAGGCTTCAAACCCGCATGGCATGTACAATAAAAGGCATGTCTGGAGGTTTGATCCTGCACCCCGGGCCCTATTAAAAAAGAGGCATCCCAGATTCACTTCTCAACTTTCTATGAAGAGTTCAAATGAGAATAAATTCACTGAGAATAAACTAAGATCCTATTAAGAGGCATCCAAGAGT
>NW_027670428.1:0-52571 GCF_964199315.1 Orbicella franksi
GTTTGCGGTTGTGATTACGAACCCTACTGGGGTGTTTTAGACCGAAAGCCACATCTCTCTGGGGTGGCACGATTTGCAATATTAACCCTTGTGGGACGCAAAATCAACCCTGTTGGGGTTATTTTTTGTTATCCTGGACACTTGTGGGGTGATTTCAAGGAAAAAAAACACCTTTCTGGGGTGTCTTGTTCAACAGATTCACCCCATTGAGGGTGATTTTTCTTAAAAAATCACCCTGCTTGTTTTTTGAGTATTCCTCCTTTTCCACTCTAATAACATATATATATACACATTATATACACACAAGTGGCATTGCCAAGGATCTCTATAAGAAAAGGTCATAAAAATGGAAAAAAAAAACAAAACAAGACAAAACCAATGCGAATGCACTACCCCTTGACCAGATAAACCAGTGTCCGGTTAAATGACCACTTTGACCATTTGAGTGTTGTTTTCTTTTCCTTAGTATGTTTTGGTTCTTTCTTTTTCTTTTTCTTTTTTTCGCAGAAAACCACGTGACGCTTAGATTGGCTAGTTGAAGTAGGATTCGATCCTTGACAAGATAAACCAGCGTCCGGTTAAATGACCAGGAATTTTCCTTTGCTGTACGGGTTCTGAAGTCGCTGGAGTCAAGTGCTTGAAGATGACTAGCTGTATAGGGTGAGAGAATCCTAACATTTATTTCCGTATTGGCATAATAGCCTTTAATGTTGGACAAAGGTCGCTCCGCTTAATTAGGAAACTGCTTGAACTAAAAAAATTCTCGAGTTCTGCTAGGGCATCCTGGTAACGTCATAGTTTATTGGTGGCTTGTATGTGAAGGTGAGTGTTTATTATTTTTTTTTATTTTTGCAGAATATTTAAAGGAAAACGGTTTATAACGCAGCCAGCTAGGGAAGTGAAACTTTTATGGAAAAGAATAACGCAGAGAAGAACTCCCAAGAGTTTTGACAACATTGTTAGATCGGATATTCCTAGTACTGTATTAAAAATCACAAAAGAAATGAGATTGTCTTTTTTAAGTTTGTTATTAGGTAGTTTAAGAAGACCAAATAGCACACTTTCGATAACCCACTTTTTCAGTCAAATCCTGACCAAAATCCCGTGTCGTGGGAGTTAAGATACCCCTTCAGCCTATAGTTAAGCGACTATAGTTAAGCAACGTTATTCGTGTCATTTATTTTTTTTTGAATCCATTAAGGTTATTTCAAGCGGCCATGTACTCTTTTTATATTAACTTATTTCTGTTCATTTAATTCTATTTGTGAGCTGAGTATAAATAAACTTGTTGTCGAATCCTTTCAAGTTTTGTTTAATACTACCGCACAAGCTTGAAGCTGGAAAACTAAATTGGGGTTCCTTTTCAGCCAGCACTGATGCCATATCATCAAAAGCGCGTTTCCGCGCGCATTTTATTTTTTTTTTTGCTTTATATCTCAACACTATCATTGTGTCTGGCACTGTGGCGCGTTTTCCGGGATAAAATGGAGAATTTGACGGGCTATTTTAGCCCGCCGATATAAACTGTCAGTTTAGCAATTGTACAGTTAATTGCATAACCTTTCTCGAATCTAACTTTCGTGTCTTCTACGAATTTAACTTTTATCGAACCTCGAATTTGACTTT
This sequence comes from Orbicella franksi, assembly GCF_964199315.1. Classification (NCBI taxonomy): domain Eukaryota; kingdom Metazoa; phylum Cnidaria; class Anthozoa; order Scleractinia; family Merulinidae; genus Orbicella; species Orbicella franksi. The sequence continues at coordinate 1,627 of NW_027670428.1, forward strand.
CGTGTCTTTCAATAACAGCCATTCAACTTGTAAACGCTCGCATGATTGTTCAGACTGTTTTTGTCCCAGTCTTTATTTTCTCAATGCCCTCTCAAGTGTTAATCACAGTAAAAGAGGTTATGTTCCTGGGCAGAAATATGTCTGCTTGTGCGTCCCTAGCTCGCTTTAAAACAACCGTTTTTTATTAGTGTTTTGTCACCTCTATTGTAACTTCATAGTTAATAGTTACTGGAGCTTTCAGTAACATGCGGACACTTAAATTCAAAGCGCAATCGACAAATGCGTTTTTCGCTACCGTCAATGAAATGTTCGACGGCGCCTCCCAGTTTCCGATTACTGCCGAGCTCGCGGTAATCAAATCGCTGAGCACAGTTCAGACAACGAAACAGTGCTCGGCAGTGGTCGGAAGCTGGGAGGCGCCGCCGAACATTTGATTGGCGGTAGCGAAAAACGCATTTTTCGGTTGAGCTTTGAATGTAAGAGTCCGCATGTAATTGAAAGGTGCGGTAATAAGTTAGTGTTCCTGTATATTTAACCGCAATTTTGCATTAACCGCCGCTTCTGAAGATGTATGCAGAAGCATACGAAACGTCAAGTAAAAGATAACAAGTGATGTGTTTATATCTGATGTTTGTCACCGCTGTTTGTCTCATTTCTATATTTGGGAAACAATGCGTACACGCATGAGTGCAAACTTTATTTCAATTCCAATTTAAATAGTTGATAAACTAGTACATCCGAGAAAATCATGCAAAAATAACCTTCGTACAAGATCGAGCAGAGTAACTTACATCAAGCTGTGAAGTTATGAAGTTATGCAATAATGAATAAAAAGATCACAGGAAGTGAGGCTCTTTGCACGATCCGGTCACATGGTACGGAGTTAATTACGCAAGTTACACAGTGGGATTTCCAAAACAAAGGAACTCGCACCAGTCTAGGACGACTTTCCTTTGTTTTGAAAATCCCACTGTGTAACTTGCGTCCCAGCGGAATTAATTCTGTACCATGTGACCGGATCGTACAAAGAGCCTATTTTATACCTGTGAAAATTCTCGTAGTTCGTAAAGCATCGTTCTTGCACCATTCAATCATTTTTTCCACATCATCATTGAGTACGCCAACAGACCACACGCTCGGGTATTTTCTTCGTCGTAACCACCTTTTTCGCAATGGAAGAACAAATGCCTTGCTCCTCTAGTGCTCCAGATAACTCGGCAGTACATGTAATTGAAATCGAGGATGATTGCCCGCTATCACCCGTCCCGCTCGAGCAGGAAAAGTTGGTAGAACCACTCTTCGAAAATGAAGACGGCGTCGCTGAGGGTAAAATTCACGCGTTACCTACCCTGAATTCAGCGCAGAGAGAGGCCGACAATGAAGACGACGTCGTTGCGGGTGAATTTCATGCGGAATCTACCCTGCATTCAGCGCAGAGAGGGAACAAGCGCAAAACCCCGTATTCGGTTAAATTCGGTGAGCTACCCGAGGCAGTCAGAAAGTTTTTGGCTTCCGTAAAGAGATTCTTTACCCAGAAAGTCAACTTTGAAAGAGAGAAAGCACCGGTGACCCTTTCTACTTACGAGAAGGCTCAAGAGAGAATGCTTTGTAAGTATCTTTGTTTCTTTTTTTAATTTTGGCCTTAATTTCCACGTTTGCGCCTAAGTGATGATAACCGATATTTGGGTGACGCGATTTAACATATAACCTCTCCTTTTTTATCTTCTTCGCAGGCTTTCTGGGTTACGTTAGAACTACTTTAGGCCGTGATGAAGAGCTTCTACCACATTGCTTTTTGAGAGTTCCCTTGATCGAAGCTTACGTTGAATTTTTGAAGGTGAGAGAAATTCTTTACAGGCTTTCGTATTAAGTTTTGACACCTTAGTAGAAACGCCCAAGGGAACTCACGGCCGGGGACTGAAAACCACATCAGTTAGTTTCGTAAAAAAATGTGAGCCCGTAATACCTGTGTGTAAAGAAACTGCTGAAAATGACGAATATTGGAGGATTTTCGCTATGCACGTTAACATCACAGATAAATTACGCTATGATTGGGACCTATATCTTTTGCATCTGAGGTATTGTTTTAAAGTAACTTCTCGCCATAAATTAGTGGACTTTTAACCTTACGACGTGTACTAAGTTGTGTTGATTACTCACAATGTGTTATCAGCAATGCGATATCTTTTTACCGATCTGCCGTTGAAACTTGTTTTATGCTAACAATAACCTTAAATCTGTTTTGGACGTTGTCTTTATCGAATTAAAGAGAAATTATAAATAGCTAGCTGCTAATAAGTTGACTCTATACGTTAAGAAGTCAATAATAGTTGTTATTATTAGTAGTAGTATTATTCCATATTTTTTCTGAAAGAAAGAAATTCCCAACAAATTGGAAAATTTTAATATCACTGATTTACTGCTTGGTGGGTGAAATTTTTCCTTTCGAGCTTGAAAACTTTAACCCAGAGACTCTTGCCTCTGATGAATTTCTGCTACATGTTGATTCTTTTCTTTTCCTTTTCTTTCGTTTACATCTATTTATTTACTTATTGATTTTTGGCTGTTCCGAGCCTCAATTAACCTGTTCTGTTTCCTCACAGGAAGAACGAAATTGCAGCTCTGCGACGGTTTCAAATCACATCAGCTCACTTCTCTACCCAATCAAATTTGTGCACAGAGAGCATGCTCCTGATTTCAAAGGGGTCCCCATTATCCGTCAGCTGAGAGTTCAAGCTCGAATTCTCCAGAAAGAAGGTGACTTGGAAAGGCCGTCCACAATGGAAGATCTTTCTGCCCAAAATCGCTGGATCCCTTGGTAAGTCTTGGCATGGAAACTGTTTTTTGTTCACTCTGTGACAGGAGAGACTGCGATTAGTACCAGCAATATTATACCTGGAAAAATGACTTGGTTCTGATTGGCTAAAAAAGAGTGAAGCTCTCGCATAACTAGATGTAGACTACAGATTGTTAAGAATCAATTGTGTTAGTTAGCAATCACATGATTACGGATACTAGTTTGAGGCTAGCTTAGAGCTTCAGGAGGAATTGGCACTTGAAAGTAAACTGACTAACCATTGTTTGTTTGCGGTTAGCAAGATAGATCTCTCTTGGCTGCAGTACTTTTATCCTGAATTGTTCCCTTTCCCTTTGTCCTGGACAGCCAAACCTGTGTGAACCTCTTTCCTTTTTTTGTTTTTGGTTTTGTCTTTAAAAAAAGGGAGGAAGTGGTTTCTGCTGTTAGCACCCAGCGAGAAAAGTTTGAATTGACTGGTCCAATGAAGTTCAAAGCCAAGGAATTTTGCGATCTCATTATGCTATCCCTGTATGTGTTCATTCCCCCGTCACGGGGGCTGGAAATCAGGACCCTGGAAGTGCTGTCAGGGGAAGAGGCCAGGAACTTCGACCCAAAGACCTCAGCTGGGAAGAATTACCTGCTTGTCAAGGATAGTGGGGCTATTATCCTCCACTTTAACAATTACAAGACCAGAAAGTTTTCTGGACGAGATGAGCTGTCTCTACAGGTTAGACAATTTCCTCTCTGGTTCCAGTAAATTAAGTAAATAAATAAATAAGTTTGTTTACCGAGGGTGACACATTACAGTTGACGATTGGTAAACTTCTGGCCCTCCCCTTAAATAGATAGAGCTAATTTACAAAATAATATTGAAAAGGGCAAAGACAGTAAATGTAATATTAAAAGGATAAAACATTTATGAAATGGGAAAGCTATCCAAGCCAGCATAACCTTCCTTACAAGAATTCTGTTTGCAGGCATTAATACTGGTGCCAGATCTTATAGTAATAGGTAGAGAGTTCCAAAGTTTTGCAGCTGTAACAAGAAGAGTTTTTCCACCTTCTGTGTCACGTTTATTTCTAGAACAGCGTATAGTTATATCACCATAGTGTGAGATTCTGGTCGACATGTTGCTGATACGCACTAATTTATCTCCAAAGTACTCTGGGCATTGCCCATTTAAGCATTTGTGGCATAAGCATAATTTATTTACAATACATTGATCTCATCATAAAAGGGTAGCCAGTTTTGTGATCCTGCACCACTAATGGTGATCTGAGATGATTTACCTAAAATTTCTACTGATTGACATGGATGTAAAACTCCATCCATAAACATTTGTTTATATCTGTTGATGTTGATTCCATTTTCAAGCTGGTTAGTTTGGCCATTTATTCCAATCTTTAATTGTTAGAAATTTGTACAAAGGCTGTTCTGCACCCAAAAGTATTGACTTATCATTTAGTTTGATGATTGACCAGACATTGAGGTCAATGCCACTGATCTTTTTCAGCCCGAAGACGAGCTCTGTCGACTTTTGTTGTCGTACATAAAGGATTATCGGCCGCATTTGGTTACAGAGTCAAGCCAAAGCTACCTACTGCTGGTAAGGTTTAACCTGTTTTGACCAAGTTACCAAATGATATCCTCACATCTTGTGTAAGTTAGATTTCAACCTCTGGACTTTTGGGGTGAGGAAATTGATCCCAGCCAAGGATCCTCCCTAACCCTAACCCTAACGTTGAGGCATAAAGCTGTTTAATCTTCTCGTTTCACCCCCATTTCGATACCAAGAGTGGTTTTTCTTAGAAATTTCATCCTTCAAGGGTTGGTCACAGTCAGCTTTCACCCCCAAAAGCTCTTTCAGTATGTAAAATTCAGTGACAATTTCTACGGTGGGGTGTTTTTTTTGGCAGATTCATCCTTGCAGGGTGTGTAAATTTCAAATCTTACCCCTAGTTAGGAAATTTTCATATCCAGGGTGGGTTTTCTGCACCTAATTTCACACCTTTTTGGGGTGATTTCAAGTCAAACAACATTTCAGTGAGGCAAGCCTGCAAATAACAGTCGGTCATTGGACAATCGTCTGGTAAATTTGAGGTTTTGACAGGTAAAAGCTTAGCCTGGTTGGACACTCTGACCGGGCATTTCCGCTAAAATGAAAAATATTTTAACTGGAAGTTTGTGGCTGAATATGGGACAACTTATTTTGTTATACTGCCACACAATGCTACGGAAAAAAGCATTGTTATCGGTTTTGTTTTATTCTAATTCTGAGAATTTTATCACGCGCAGTGCGCCGTCTCAAATGTTATGTCGAATTGTAAACATATCACAACAGTACCACTATTCCTGCGTGTTAATTTACGCATTTTGCGGTGGCGTTGTGAAAGATCGTGAAGCCCCATTTAGTCTGAATTATGTTCGTCTGAAAAACTACTTAGAACTGAGGTCTTATGTAATTACTCGTTGTTTGTTGCCACCAAGTGTTGTGGAATTAATTTTCAGTTGTAATACATTGACCTGATTAAAGATATTATGGAAATTGAATACACAGCCCAAATACTCACGTTTCGTTTATCTGAATGCAATCGCTTTCAAAAACTTTAAAACCTCTAAAATGTAGCCAAATGTTTTTCTAGTCCGTATGATCAAAACTCAGTTTAATTTTTAACCTTTTATAGTTTTTTTTACGTCTGGCAGTGTGGTTGAAATATAGTTTCCGTACCACAGACATGTTTTTGTGAAAAGCGTGAATGTACAAATTGGTCACGCTTTATAGTCACGACCGCCTCCAATTCCACATTTTAAATAATTACGCCAATTTTTTATTCAATTGACCCCGAAAGCTTTCAGAGGAAACTTGCTTTCAGAAAAAGTCGAAGAATTCGTTTCGGCCAATTTTCAAGTCTCTGAATGTTATTGTGAGGTTTTATACTGACAAGGTGTCCGTGTGGGAGGTTGTTTCATCCCTTTTCCTGTTCAGTCCCTAGACATTGTGGGAAACTTGTTACATTGGAAACGCTTGTGTGACTAGGGGTATAAGCGTTTGTAAATTTGTCAATTTTCAACAGGTAAATTAATACCAGACATAATGTAAAGGTCCCCTTGCTGGTGCTAGTAGCAATTTTACACTCAGTTGACTTTTAAGCTATTTGAATTTGCAACCAATGTTTTGGCGAAGAGTCTACACTGAAATACCAAAATGTCTCAAATGTCTCTTTTTAATTTATAATGACAAACAATTTTTTTTGTCCGACCAGACTGGCTTTTTGTCAGGTCAAAACTTGTCTTTGTCGTGACAAATGACCTGCCTATAAACAAAAATTATTTGTAGGCTTGGTGAGGTATTTTGTTTTGAAAACTACATTCCTGTCAAGGTTCACGGTTATTATTACGAACCCTAGTGGGGTGTTTTAGACCGAAAGCCACATCTCTCTGGGGTGGCACGATTTGCAATATTAACCCTTGTGTGATGCAAAATCAACCCCGTTGGGGTTATTTTTTGTTATCCTGGACACTTGTAGGGTGATTTCAGGGGAAAAAGAAAACCTTTCTGGGGTGTCTTGTTCAACAGATTCACTCTGCTTGTTTTTTTGAGTATTCACTCCTTTCTCCACTCTAATAACCTATATATATACACATTATATACACACAAGTGGTATTGGCAAGGATCTCTATAAGAAGAGGTCATAAAAATGGAAAAAAACAAAACAAGACAAAACCAATGCAAATGCACTGCCCCTTTTTGTCTCCAGAACAAGAATGGTGGTCACTTCACTGCTGCCTCCTTCTCCGCTCACTTGAAGAGTGTGCTATATGGCCTTACGGGAAAGCTGGCCTCTATAAACATCCTTCGATCTTCGTTCATCACATGGGCATACGACAAATCGTGAGTGGACGCATAGTTATTCTTAGTAATTCAGAGTGCACATTTAATCTTAAAAATAGTGAAGTTGAGTCAAGAGGTCAATCTTTCTTTGACTCGCATGAAACATTCTTAGCTTAAAATCAAAGGATTCAAATAATTTATTTCTATTTTCTCTTGGGACCATTCTCAGTCCCAGGTGAAACTGGAAACAGTTCTTATGCAAAATTTTAGAGGGCAAACAAATAGTATTATGGTATTTTTGAAAGTGGCCTATTATAAAATATATATTTTTAACAAGAAGTATTGTGGTATTTTTGAAAGTGGCCTATTATGAAATGTACATTTTTTCTTTTCGCTCACTGGCTGGCATTTTTAAGTCTTTGGTCAATCATAACTCAGACATTGTTCTATGATTTTAACAGGGACTGTACCGACTCTCTCAAGGTTTCCTTGGCATCTGCGCTCAGGCATTCACGTAAACAAGCACAAACTACGTATGATCGGCGCACAGCAAATCAGAAGAAACGGCTGGCAGTTGACTTGGCCAGAGATTACGCAGAGGGCCGTCTCGACGAAGAGGAAGATGCGACTGCTGAGCAACCAGAAGAGGGTTGTGTGGATGTAAACAGGGGCGATTTCGTGGCTGTTGTCACAGAGGAGAGCACCTATCAGAATCCAAAGGTTTTTATTGGCCAGGTCCAGTCCATAAGAGAAAGAGAGGCAACGCTGTTGTATTACAAACACATAGGCACCAACTTGTATAAGCTTGAACTCTCAGGTGAAGAGTGGAAAGAAGGCATCGACAGCCTTGTTCCTGTACAATTGCAAGCCACCAAAAAGCGAGCCGGCGTCTACAAACTCATGACTTCCACTCGTACCATCCACAAGGCAGTCAAAGACTAACTCTCTCCGTGCAGTCTTACAGTCAAGCTCCGAGCAGTGAAAAACCATCTGATTTCCCAAAAGCAGTTTCACTTCCCAAAGACCAGAATCAATTCGCAAAAGTTCACATCCCAATTTTTTTCCTCAAAATCTTGTGACCCGCATGAGAGCTTGACTGAAAGTTGCATGTTTTCAAACAAGAGGGCCTAACAGAATAAGAATAATTTAGTTGAAGATAAATGTTATCGTCATTACCGAGACAGGGTACCGATAATTTCTCAGTCGTTCCATGAATTCGTTGTCCCAGTTTCCCAAATGCAAGTGAATGAGAGGTTGATTTAATATGTAGCTTTAGTGACTTGGAATGACATCACCTCAATCATTTGAGCCAGTAATTGCTTTATTGAGCCAGTTAAATTGACTCCACATGTACAAATGCAAATGACAATGATATTATTATTCTTAATTGGAACAAGGGCGATTTTTGCATGAAGTGAAATTCAAAATTCTATGCATATCTACAAATTCTGTAGATTTTTGGCCCGTCAATGGAAGTGAGGCTGATGTCCATTCCTCCCTTTGATGCAAATGGCAAGTATTAATACTGGTAGTGTAGCAGCTCTCATAACTTGCTTTTCTTTGGTATTGTAAGCAGCTTCTATTGTTTTGAAGTCTAAGTCATTGCTTCAATTGTTTGGTCTTTTGTTTTTGGCTAGGGTAGCAACCCAATCATATTATACGCTACGAGAGATGCCACATTACCCATTAAAACTGCCAGACCAGCCCTCTATATAGGGCACACATGAAATTTCCAGTTTTGAACTGGGCTAATGAGACCTCCTCGGCTCACAAATTTTTGTTTCAAGATCGATTGTTTATCCACTCGTGCACTCTTTTCAGTGATTAGGAAGCCTGTGAAAGATATTAAGTAAACAGTGGTTGAGCCCATAAGGTCTTTGCTGTCATTTACTCTTTTTAAAACTTGCTTTTTGTATTCACAGTTTCAAAACTTTCCGACGCACAGAGCAGTGCTGCAATCAAATGACTTAATTCTCAACAAAAAAGGCCAATAAATACTCAGATACTTGCTGATTGATAAACAATTTTACTCTATAAAAATTATTGTCCAGCCAAGAAACATGAGAGAGCTCATGCAGGCCTCAAAACTTAATGGGAGACTTAATGGATTTCTGGCTTTATTAGACATAATATTGGTACTGTCAAACAAATGACATGAAATTAATATCACCAGAGTTGCAATTATTAGGAGAAAGGCAGGAGATAGGAAACTTAATACCTGTGCCCTATAACTATGGTAACAGGAGTTACTGAGCAAGACAATAATCTTCAACTTAATATTACGAGAAATGATAATTTCAATAATTAGCTTTCTAGTTGTTGTTTTCGGAAGGTTAATTCTGAATGAAGAGTGCTTTTTGTGTTCTGCACAGACACTAGCAGTTGAATAATGTTGTTTACACATTAAAGATTATTGACAGGAAATTTAAATTGATTGTTTCAGTTGCCTTTTGTTGTTATTTATCTAAATGGAAAATAGGCTGTTGTGTTTTCCAAAGCCAAACATCTACGCAATAGATAGATAGATTCACGAGTGTCTAATGAAGGCTAACAAATATTAGTGGCTTGGTTCCTTCCTGAAAAAGTGTCTCTCTCCTGGCAGACCATAAAAAGTTATTATTATTATTATTATTGTAATATAAGTGAATGAAGAAAGACAGATGAACACATTGGGTGGCTAGACTTCTTTATTGGTTATTTTGAATCTAAGCAAGGATGATGATGATAACAATCTGTCTTTATTCATGTACTTATACTTTAATGATAATGTAACTAATAGTCAATATGTATTAGAGATAAGGGGAAAGAAATCAACAAAAGACAAACCAATGTGAAGAACAGGAAAACTAATCAAAAAACTTTTTTTATTCTCCGGATTTGGGTCTAGGCACACATTCATTCATTGGTGCATTTGAGTCCCAGTAGAAGGCATGGGTCCTCTCTGCCAAAGACAGCTACTGCAAGTGGAAGGAAATGAAATGGAATTAAATTTCATTCAATGAAGCCTCATACTCCCCGAGCTGGGGGTACTCTGGATTTCAATTGACAGGGACGATCAAATGATGAACCACCCAAAATCCTAGGGCCTCAAACAAAACCCCCAAAATCCCATGAACCAAAATTTTGACCCCCCAAAAATCCCTTGCCAAATTTTCAAGCCATAGAAATTTCCAGAAAGCATCAAATGATATCCAAGAACACGTTCTGTTACAACAGAACATTAGGAACAACCCTACAAAATGTTCCTATCTCAAAAATTCCTGAAATGGAAAATTTCAAACCACCAAGAATTTGGACGTAATTGACCAGCAAAAAGAAATAATGATCATAACAATTACAATTTCCTCAAATGTGATTGGTGCATAAACTGCTGTATTTTGCTCTAATTAATCTGCAAAGCTGTAATCGGACAGTGTAATCGGACAGTTGGCTGTAATCGGACACCTGTAATCGGAGAGTTACATGAGCCAATCATGTTAAGTCCTCTCCACTAAATCCACCAACCACAACATTGATTGCAATTACTATGGTAACCAATTCAAGAGACTGACTTTGTAAAATTGTGGAGGTTTAGTCTCTGGTGACTGTTTTGAAAGAAACTTAACAGCCACTTTGCAAGCTATTCTCCATATTTTTAATTATGATATTTAAAATGACTATTAAATGCTCTTTTTTCAAATGAATTTTTGCTTTTGTGGGAAATTGTAATTGTTATGATTAATTGGTAACGGGACATCGTGTTGTCCAATTCAGTCTGTAATCACACTCGTGAATAACAAATCGGACACCCTCTTCGCGGTCGTCCGATTTTGTTAATCACTTGTGTGATTACAGACCAAATTGGACTCCACCCAGTCCTATTACCATTATTAATAATAATAATAATAATAATTATAATAATAATAATAGTAATAATAACAATAATAATAATAACAAAAGACATAAAAATAGCCCTTTAAAAACTCTTTCTACAAGCTAAAATAACATTTTTTATAAAGATACGTCTGGTGTATAGGTTTAAATAGACTTGAATTATGGCATGAACGTATATCACTGGGTAGCTTGTTCCCAAAGTTCTGGAGCTGATACAGGAAATGCTCTGGATCCATAGATCCTGATAGAATATCATTAGTTTGGTAACTGACATTTTGATATTTAATTGATATTTTGGTGATAGTAAAATGATAATGTCGAGAAATTATTTGAATCACAATGTGCCTCTCACATATCAAAATATCATTACCACGTGGGACTATTACATCAAATTATTCGCTATGAAATCGTCCCGAAAATAACAAAACAGACACTGAATATAATAATATCAAAATCGGTTGGTTTCGCTGCTGTTTGCTTGTGGTCAGCTTTTATTTGTTGTCAGTAAGGGACAGCATTGTATTGTAGCATGATTTATCACTTTATCACAGGCAAAAGAAGACATTCTGGATTATTCATTCTAATAATAATGTCATGACTTTACACTAGATCGATGGGCAAAGAGGAGATTTTTACTTGATTGAATATTACGATGATATCATGATGACATTTGCTTCCATACGGTCTATCGAAAAATTCGCGCTGGCTATCTCTCCGCCGAAACAAGAAGCATGCACAAGCTCCAGCACTTTTCATGTAATTAAGCAAACTAAAAACACAACACGACATTACTTACCATCCTCACGAGAAACAAGTTTGTTTAGAATTTCAAATTTACCACTTCGCTCTCAAAATGGCTCACAATACAAAGAGAACACTCCGTCACGCCTGGAACCTAGTTTCCACTCCTTCCTCTGACATGACAATAATCCCAGGAAATCAATATGGAATCAAACGCCAGAAATGACCAGGAATTGTTCTTTGCTGTACGGGTTCTGGAGTCGCTGGAGTCAAGTGCTTGCAGACGGCTAACTGCATGCGTGGGGGTGAGAGAATCCTAACATTTATTTCATATCTGATTCTAAAATCTATCAGTTTTGCTAAGACTTGCAACAAATCTTTGGACTCGCAATATTTTCAATGTTTTGAATATTTGAATAGTTCTCTCTATTTCAGCCAGTATCATTTGATATTTCATATTTAAGTGTATATTATTTAATCACGTCAGAGATTAAAGAGTGACACTTCATATCGGCACTTAATGGCTTGCCAGTTAACCCGTATCAAGCTGCTTTACCAACTAAATTATGTAGTATCTGTGTAGGTAACATACTTACCGAGTGTTGTGTTCATCTCATGGGAATAAGTTGACTACTGGTTACGGGCAGCTGGGGTGTATTCCAGCACGCACGAACCGGACAACTTACATACATGTCTTCTCCAGTCTGACTCTAGGTTTTGGCAGGGGGGGGGGGAGGGGGGAAGGGAGGGGTTGAGTGAGTGCTGTTTTCATTTCCTTAGTATGTTTCGGTTGGTTCTTTCTTTGTTTTTTTGGTTTTTTTTTTCGCAGAAAACCACGTGACACTTAGATTGGCTAGTTGAAGTAGCATTCGATCCTTGACGAGATAAACCAGCGTCCGGTGAAATGACCAGGAATTGTTCTTTGCTGTACGGGTTCTGGAGTCGCTGGAGTCAAGTGCTTGCAGACGGCTAACTGCATGCGTGGGGGTGAGAGAATCCTAACATTTATTTCATATCTGATTCTAAAATCTATCAGTTTTGCTAAGACTTGCAACAAATCTTTGGACTCGCAATATTTTCAATGTTTTGAATATTTGAATAGTTCTCTCTATTTCAGCCAGTATCATTTGATATTTCATATTTAAGTGTATATTATTTAATCACGTCAGAGATTAAAGAGTGACACTTCATATCGGCACTTAATGGCTTGCCAGTTAACCCGTATCAAGCTGCTTTACCAACTAAATTATGTAGTATCTGTGTAGGTAACATACTTACCGAGTGTTGTGTTCATCTCATGGGAATAAGTTGACTACTGGTTACGGGCAGCTGGGGTGTATTCCAGCACGCACGAACCGGACAACTTACATACATGTCTTCTCCAGTCTGACTCTAGGTTTTGGCAGGGGGGGGGGGAGGGGGGAAGGGAGGGGTTGAGTGAGTGCTGTTTTCATTTCCTTAGTATGTTTCGGTTGGTTCTTTCTTTGTTTTTTTGGTTTTTTTTTTCGCAGAAAACCACGTGACACTTAGATTGGCTAGTTGAAGTAGCATTCGATCCTTGACGAGATAAACCAGCGTCCGGTGAAATGACCAGGAATTGTTCTTTGCTGTACGGGTTCTGGAGTCGCTGGAGTCAAGTGCTTGCAGACGGCTAACTGCATGCGTGGGGGTGAGAGAATCCTAACATTTATTTCATATCTGATTCTAAAATCTATCAGTTTTGCTAAGACTTGCAACAAATCTTTGGACTCGCAATATTTTCAATGTTTTGAATATTTGAATAGTTCTCTCTATTTCAGCCAGTATCATTTGATATTTCATATTTAAGTGTATATTATTTAATCACGTCAGAGATTAAAGAGTGACACTTCATATCGGCACTTAATGGCTTGCCAGTTAACCCGTATCAAGCTGCTTTACCAACTAAATTATGTAGTATCTGTGTAGGTAACATACTTACCGAGTGTTGTGTTCATCTCATGGGAATAAGTTGACTACTGGTTACGGGCAGCTGGGGTGTATTCCAGCACGCACGAACCGGACAACTTACATACATGTCTTCTCCAGTCTGACTCTAGGTTTTGGCAGGGGGGGGGGAGGGGGGGAAGGGAGGGGTTGAGTGAGTGCTGTTTTCATTTCCTTAGTATGTTTCGGTTGGTTCTTTCTTTGTTTTTTTGGTTTTTTTTTTCGCAGAAAACCACGTGACACTTAGATTGGCTAGTTGAAGTAGCATTCGATCCTTGACGAGATAAACCAGCGTCCGGTGAAATGACCAGGAATTGTTCTTTGCTGTACGGGTTCTGGAGTCGCTGGAGTCAAGTGCTTGCAGACGGCTAACTGCATGCGTGTGGGGGTGAGAGAATCCTAACATTTATTTCATATCTGATTCTAAAATCTATCAGTTTTGCTAAGACTTGCAACAAATCTTTGGACTCGCAATATTTTCAATGTTTTGAATATTTGAATAGTTCTCTCTATTTCAGCCAGTATCATTTGATATTTCATATTTAAGTGTATATTATTTAATCACGTCAGAGATTAAAGAGTGACACTTCATATCGGCACTTAATGGCTTGCCAGTTAACCCGTATCAAGCTGCTTTACCAACTAAATTATGTAGTATCTGTGTAGGTAACATACTTACCGAGTGTTGTGTTCATCTCATGGGAATAAGTTGACTACTGGTTACGGGCAGCTGGGGTGTATTCCAGCACGCACGAACCGGACAACTTACATACATGTCTTCTCCAGTCTGACTCTAGGTTTTGGCAGGGGGGGGGGAGGGGGGAAGGGAGGGGTTGAGTGAGTGCTGTTTTCATTTCCTTAGTATGTTTCGGTTGGTTCTTTCTTTGTTTTTTTGGTTTTTTTTTTCGCAGAAAACCACGTGACACTTAGATTGGCTAGTTGAAGTAGCATTCGATCCTTGACGAGATAAACCAGCGTCCGGTGAAATGACCAGGAATTGTTCTTTGCTGTACGGGTTCTGGAGTCGCTGGAGTCAAGTGCTTGCAGACGGCTAACTGCATGCGTGGGGGTGAGAGAATCCTAACATTTATTTCATATCTGATTCTAAAATCTATCAGTTTTGCTAAGACTTGCAACAAATCTTTGGACTCGCAATATTTTCAATGTTTTGAATATTTGAATAGTTCTCTCTATTTCAGCCAGTATCATTTGATATTTCATATTTAAGTGTATATTATTTAATCACGTCAGAGATTAAAGAGTGACACTTCATATCGGCACTTAATGGCTTGCCAGTTAACCCGTATCAAGCTGCTTTACCAACTAAATTATGTAGTATCTGTGTAGGTAACATACTTACCGAGTGTTGTGTTCATCTCATGGGAATAAGTTGACTACTGGTTACGGGCAGCTGGGGTGTATTCCAGCACGCACGAACCGGACAACTTACATACATGTCTTCTCCAGTCTGACTCTAGGTTTTGGCAGGGGGGGGGGGAGGGGGAAGGGAGGGGTTGAGTGAGTGCTGTTTTCATTTCCTTAGTATGTTTCGGTTGGTTCTTTCTTTGTTTTTTTGGTTTTTTTTTTCGCAGAAAACCACGTGACACTTAGATTGGCTAGTTGAAGTAGCATTCGATCCTTGACGAGATAAACCAGCGTCCGGTGAAATGACCAGGAATTGTTCTTTGCTGTACGGGTTCTGGAGTCGCTGGAGTCAAGTGCTTGCAGACGGCTAACTGCATGCGTGGGGGTGAGAGAATCCTAACATTTATTTCATATCTGATTCTAAAATCTATCAGTTTTGCTAAGACTTGCAACAAATCTTTGGACTCGCAATATTTTCAATGTTTTGAATATTTGAATAGTTCTCTCTATTTCAGCCAGTATCATTTGATATTTCATATTTAAGTGTATATTATTTAATCACGTCAGAGATTAAAGAGTGACACTTCATATCGGCACTTAATGGCTTGCCAGTTAACCCGTATCAAGCTGCTTTACCAACTAAATTATGTAGTATCTGTGTAGGTAACATACTTACCGAGTGTTGTGTTCATCTCATGGGAATAAGTTGACTACTGGTTACGGGCAGCTGGGGTGTATTCCAGCACGCACGAACCGGACAACTTACATACATGTCTTCTCCAGTCTGACTCTAGGTTTTGGCAGGGGGGGGGGGGAGGGGGGAAGGGAGGGGTTGAGTGAGTGCTGTTTTCATTTCCTTAGTATGTTTCGGTTGGTTCTTTCTTTGTTTTTTTGGTTTTTTTTTTCGCAGAAAACCACGTGACACTTAGATTGGCTAGTTGAAGTAGCATTCGATCCTTGACGAGATAAACCAGCGTCCGGTGAAATGACCAGGAATTGTTCTTTGCTGTACGGGTTCTGGAGTCGCTGGAGTCAAGTGCTTGCAGACGGCTAACTGCATGCGTGGGGGTGAGAGAATCCTAACATTTATTTCATATCTGATTCTAAAATCTATCAGTTTTGCTAAGACTTGCAACAAATCTTTGGACTCGCAATATTTTCAATGTTTTGAATATTTGAATAGTTCTCTCTATTTCAGCCAGTATCATTTGATATTTCATATTTAAGTGTATATTATTTAATCACGTCAGAGATTAAAGAGTGACACTTCATATCGGCACTTAATGGCTTGCCAGTTAACCCGTATCAAGCTGCTTTACCAACTAAATTATGTAGTATCTGTGTAGGTAACATACTTACCGAGTGTTGTGTTCATCTCATGGGAATAAGTTGACTACTGGTTACGGGCAGCTGGGGTGTATTCCAGCACGCACGAACCGGACAACTTACATACATGTCTTCTCCAGTCTGACTCTAGGTTTTGGCAGGGGGGGGGGGGAGGGGGGAAGGGAGGGGTTGAGTGAGTGCTGTTTTCATTTCCTTAGTATGTTTCGGTTGGTTCTTTCTTTGTTTTTTTGGTTTTTTTTTTCGCAGAAAACCACGTGACACTTAGATTGGCTAGTTGAAGTAGCATTCGATCCTTGACGAGATAAACCAGCGTCCGGTGAAATGACCAGGAATTGTTCTTTGCTGTACGGGTTCTGGAGTCGCTGGAGTCAAGTGCTTGCAGACGGCTAACTGCATGCGTGGGGGTGAGAGAATCCTAACATTTATTTCATATCTGATTCTAAAATCTATCAGTTTTGCTAAGACTTGCAACAAATCTTTGGACTCGCAATATTTTCAATGTTTTGAATATTTGAATAGTTCTCTCTATTTCAGCCAGTATCATTTGATATTTCATATTTAAGTGTATATTATTTAATCACGTCAGAGATTAAAGAGTGACACTTCATATCGGCACTTAATGGCTTGCCAGTTAACCCGTATCAAGCTGCTTTACCAACTAAATTATGTAGTATCTGTGTAGGTAACATACTTACCGAGTGTTGTGTTCATCTCATGGGAATAAGTTGACTACTGGTTACGGGCAGCTGGGGTGTATTCCAGCACGCACGAACCGGACAACTTACATACATGTCTTCTCCAGTCTGACTCTAGGTTTTGGCAGGGGGGGGGGGGAGGGGGGAAGGGAGGGGTTGAGTGAGTGCTGTTTTCATTTCCTTAGTATGTTTCGGTTGGTTCTTTCTTTGTTTTTTTGGTTTTTTTTTTCGCAGAAAACCACGTGACACTTAGATTGGCTAGTTGAAGTAGCATTCGATCCTTGACGAGATAAACCAGCGTCCGGTGAAATGACCAGGAATTGTTCTTTGCTGTACGGGTTCTGGAGTCGCTGGAGTCAAGTGCTTGCAGACGGCTAACTGCATGCGTGGGGGTGAGAGAATCCTAACATTTATTTCATATCTGATTCTAAAATCTATCAGTTTTGCTAAGACTTGCAACAAATCTTTGGACTCGCAATATTTTCAATGTTTTGAATATTTGAATAGTTCTCTCTATTTCAGCCAGTATCATTTGATATTTCATATTTAAGTGTATATTATTTAATCACGTCAGAGATTAAAGAGTGACACTTCATATCAGCACTTAATGGCTTGCCAGTTAACCCGTATCAAGCTGCTTTACCAACTAAATTATGTAGTATCTGTGTAGGTAACATACTTACCGAGTGTTGTGTTCATCTCATGGGAATAAGTTGACTACTGGTTACGGGCAGCTGGGGTGTATTCCAGCACGCACGAACCGGACAACTTACATACATGTCTTCTCCAGTCTGACTCTAGGTTTTGGCAGGGGGGGGGGGGAGGGGGGAAGGGAGGGGTTGAGTGAGTGCTGTTTTCATTTCCTTAGTATGTTTCGGTTGGTTCTTTCTTTGTTTTTTTGGTTTTTTTTTTCGCAGAAAACCACGTGACACTTAGATTGGCTAGTTGAAGTAGCATTCGATCCTTGACGAGATAAACCAGCGTCCGGTGAAATGACCAGGAATTGTTCTTTGCTGTACGGGTTCTGGAGTCGCTGGAGTCAAGTGCTTGCAGACGGCTAACTGCATGCGTGGGGGTGAGAGAATCCTAACATTTATTTCATATCTGATTCTAAAATCTATCAGTTTTGCTAAGACTTGCAACAAATCTTTGGACTCGCAATATTTTCAATGTTTTGAATATTTGAATAGTTCTCTCTATTTCAGCCAGTATCATTTGATATTTCATATTTAAGTGTATATTATTTAATCACGTCAGAGATTAAAGAGTGACACTTCATATCGGCACTTAATGGCTTGCCAGTTAACCCGTATCAAGCTGCTTTACCAACTAAATTATGTAGTATCTGTGTAGGTAACATACTTACCGAGTGTTGTGTTCATCTCATGGGAATAAGTTGACTACTGGTTACGGGCAGCTGGGGTGTATTCCAGCACGCACGAACCGGACAACTTACATACATGTCTTCTCCAGTCTGACTCTAGGTTTTGGCAGGGGGGGGGGGGGGGGGGAAGGGAGGGGTTGAGTGAGTGCTGTTTTCATTTCCTTAGTATGTTTCGGTTGGTTCTTTCTTTGTTTTTTTGGTTTTTTTTTTCGCAGAAAACCACGTGACACTTAGATTGGCTAGTTGAAGTAGCATTCGATCCTTGACGAGATAAACCAGCGTCCGGTGAAATGACCAGGAATTGTTCTTTGCTGTACGGGTTCTGGAGTCGCTGGAGTCAAGTGCTTGCAGACGGCTAACTGCATGCGTGGGGGTGAGAGAATCCTAACATTTATTTCATATCTGATTCTAAATCTATCAGTTTTGCTAAGACTTGCAACAAATCTTTGGACTCGCAATATTTTCAATGTTTTGAATATTTGAATAGTTCTCTCTATTTCAGCCAGTATCATTTGATATTTCATATTTAAGTGTATATTATTTTATCACGTCAGAGATTAAAGAGTGACACTTCATATCGGCACTTAATGGCTTGCCAGTTAACCCGTATCAAGCTGCTTTACCAACTAAATTATGTAGTATCTGTGTAGGTAACATACTTACCGAGTGTGTGTTCATCTCATGGGAATAAGTTGACTACTGGTTACGGGCAGCTGGGGTGTATTCCAGCACGCACGAACCGGACAACTTACATACATGTCTTCTCCAGTCTGACTCTAGGTTTTGGCAGGGGGGGGGGGGAGGGGAAGGGAGGGGTTGAGTGAGTGCTGTTTTCATTTCCTTAGTATGTTTCGGTTGGTTCTTTCTTTGTTTTTTTGGTTTTTTTTTTCGCAGAAAACCACGTGACACTTAGATTGGCTAGTTGAAGTAGCATTCGATCCTTGACGAGATAAACCAGCGTCCGGTGAAATGACCAGGAATTGTTCTTTGCTGTACGGGTTCTGGAGTCGCTGGAGTCAAGTGCTTGCAGACGGCTAACTGCATGCGTGGGGGTGAGAGAATCCTAACATTTATTTCATATCTGATTCTAAAATCTATCAGTTTTGCTAAGACTTGCAACAAATCTTTGGACTCGCAATATTTTCAATGTTTTGAATATTTGAATAGTTCTCTCTATTTCAGCCAGTATCATTTGATATTTCATATTTAAGTGTATATTATTTAATCACGTCAGAGATTAAAGAGTGACACTTCATATCGGCACTTAATGGCTTGCCAGTTAACCCGTATCAAGCTGCTTTACCAACTAAATTATGTAGTATCTGTGTAGGTAACATACTTACCGAGTGTTGTGTTCTTCTCATGGGAATAAGTTGACTACTGGTTACGGGCAGCTGGGGTGTATTCCAGCACGCACGAACCGGACAACTTACATACATGTCTTCTCCAGTCTGACTCTAGGTTTTGGCAGGGGGGGGGGGAGGGGGGAAGGGAGGGGTTGAGTGAGTGCTGTTTTCATTTCCTTAGTATGTTTCGGTTGGTTCTTTCTTTGTTTTTTTGGTTTTTTTTTTCGCAGAAAACCACGTGACACTTAGATTGGCTAGTTGAAGTAGCATTCGATCCTTGACGAGATAAACCAGCGTCCGGTGAAATGACCAGGAATTGTTCTTTGCTGTACGGGTTCTGGAGTCGCTGGAGTCAAGTGCTTGCAGACGGCTAACTGCATGCGTGGGGGTGAGAGAATCCTAACATTTATTTCATATCTGATTCTAAAATCTATCAGTTTTGCTAAGACTTGCAACAAATCTTTGGACTCGCAATATTTTCAATGTTTTGAATATTTGAATAGTTCTCTCTATTTCAGCCAGTATCATTTGATATTTCATATTTAAGTGTATATTATTTAATCACGTCAGAGATTAAAGAGTGACACTTCATATCGGCACTTAATGGCTTGCCAGTTAACCCGTATCAAGCTGCTTTACCAACTAAATTATGTAGTATCTGTGTAGGTAACATACTTACCGAGTGTTGTGTTCATCTCATGGGAATAAGTTGACTACTGGTTACGGGCAGCTGGGGTGTATTCCAGCACGCACGAACCGGACAACTTACATACATGTCTTCTCCAGTCTGACTCTAGGTTTTGGCAGGGGGGGGGGGAGGGGGGAAGGGAGGGGTTGAGTGAGTGCTGTTTTCATTTCCTTAGTATGTTTCGGTTGGTTCTTTCTTTGTTTTTTTGGTTTTTTTTTTCGCAGAAAACCACGTGACACTTAGATTGGCTAGTTGAAGTAGCATTCGATCCTTGACGAGATAAACCAGCGTCCGGTGAAATGACCAGGAATTGTTCTTTGCTGTACGGGTTCTGGAGTCGCTGGAGTCAAGTGCTTGCAGACGGCTAACTGCATGCGTGGGGGTGAGAGAATCCTAACATTTATTTCATATCTGATTCTAAAATCTATCAGTTTTGCTAAGACTTGCAACAAATCTTTGGACTCGCAATATTTTCAATGTTTTGAATATTTGAATAGTTCTCTCTATTTCAGCCAGTATCATTTGATATTTCATATTTAAGTGTATATTATTTAATCACGTCAGAGATTAAAGAGTGACACTTCATATCGGCACTTAATGGCTTGCCAGTTAACCCGTATCAAGCTGCTTTACCAACTAAATTATGTAGTATCTGTGTAGGTAACATACTTACCGAGTGTTGTGTTCATCTCATGGGAATAAGTTGACTACTGGTTACGGGCAGCTGGGGTGTATTCCAGCACGCACGAACCGGACAACTTACATACATGTCTTCTCCAGTCTGACTCTAGGTTTTGGCAGGGGGGGGGGGAGGGGGGAAGGGAGGGGTTGAGTGAGTGCTGTTTTCATTTCCTTAGTATGTTTCGGTTGGTTCTTTCTTTGTTTTTTTGGTTTTTTTTTTCGCAGAAAACCACGTGACACTTAGATTGGCTAGTTGAAGTAGCATTCGATCCTTGACGAGATAAACCAGCGTCCGGTGAAATGACCAGGAATTGTTCTTTGCTGTACGGGTTCTGGAGTCGCTGGAGTCAAGTGCTTGCAGACGGCTAACTGCATGCGTGGGGGTGAGAGAATCCTAACATTTATTTCATATCTGATTCTAAAATCTATCAGTTTTGCTAAGACTTGCAACAAATCTTTGGACTCGCAATATTTTCAATGTTTTGAATATTTGAATAGTTCTCTCTATTTCAGCCAGTATCATTTGATATTTCATATTTAAGTGTATATTATTTAATCACGTCAGAGATTAAAGAGTGACACTTCATATCGGCACTTAATGGCTTGCCAGTTAACCCGTATCAAGCTGCTTTACCAACTAAATTATGTAGTATCTGTGTAGGTAACATACTTACCGAGTGTTGTGTTCATCTCATGGGAATAAGTTGACTACTGGTTACGGGCAGCTGGGGTGTATTCCAGCACGCACGAACCGGACAACTTACATACATGTCTTCTCCAGTCTGACTCTAGGTTTTGGCAGGGGGGGGGGGAGGGGGGAAGGGAGGGGTTGAGTGAGTGCTGTTTTCATTTCCTTAGTATGTTTCGGTTGGTTCTTTCTTTGTTTTTTTGGTTTTTTTTTTCGCAGAAAACCACGTGACACTTAGATTGGCTAGTTGAAGTAGCATTCGATCCTTGACGAGATAAACCAGCGTCCGGTGAAATGACCAGGAATTGTTCTTTGCTGTACGGGTTCTGGAGTCGCTGGAGTCAAGTGCTTGCAGACGGCTAACTGCATGCGTGGGGGTGAGAGAATCCTAACATTTATTTCATATCTGATTCTAAAATCTATCAGTTTTGCTAAGACTTGCAACAAATCTTTGGACTCGCAATATTTTCAATGTTTTGAATATTTGAATAGTTCTCTCTATTTCAGCCAGTATCATTTGATATTTCATATTTAAGTGTATATTATTTAATCACGTCAGAGATTAAAGAGTGACACTTCATATCGGCACTTAATGGCTTGCCAGTTAACCCGTATCAAGCTGCTTTACCAACTAAATTATGTAGTATCTGTGTAGGTAACATACTTACCGAGTGTTGTGTTCATCTCATGGGAATAAGTTGACTACTGGTTACGGGCAGCTGGGGTGTATTCCAGCACGCACGAACCGGACAACTTACATACATGTCTTCTCCAGTCTGACTCTAGGTTTTGGCAGGGGGGGGGGGAGGGGGGAAGGGAGGGGTTGAGTGAGTGCTGTTTTCATTTCCTTAGTATGTTTCGGTTGGTTCTTTCTTTGTTTTTTTGGTTTTTTTTTTCGCAGAAAACCACGTGACACTTAGATTGGCTAGTTGAAGTAGCATTCGATCCTTGACGAGATAAACCAGCGTCCGGTGAAATGACCAGGAATTGTTCTTTGCTGTACGGGTTCTGGAGTCGCTGGAGTCAAGTGCTTGCAGACGGCTAACTGCATGCGTGGGGGTGAGAGAATCCTAACATTTATTTCATATCTGATTCTAAAATCTATCAGTTTTGCTAAGACTTGCAACAAATCTTTGGACTCGCAATATTTTCAATGTTTTGAATATTTGAATAGTTCTCTCTATTTCAGCCAGTATCATTTGATATTTCATATTTAAGTGTATATTATTTAATCACGTCAGAGATTAAAGAGTGACACTTCATATCGGCACTTAATGGCTTGCCAGTTAACCCGTATCAAGCTGCTTTACCAACTAAATTATGTAGTATCTGTGTAGGTAACATACTTACCGAGTGTTGTGTTCATCTCATGGGAATAAGTTGACTACTGGTTACGGGCAGCTGGGGTGTATTCCAGCACGCACGAACCGGACAACTTACATACATGTCTTCTCCAGTCTGACTCTAGGTTTTGGCAGGGGGGGGGGGAGGGGGGAAGGGAGGGGTTGAGTGAGTGCTGTTTTCATTTCCTTAGTATGTTTCGGTTGGTTCTTTCTTTGTTTTTTTGGTTTTTTTTTTCGCAGAAAACCACGTGACACTTAGATTGGCTAGTTGAAGTAGCATTCGATCCTTGACGAGATAAACCAGCGTCCGGTGAAATGACCAGGAATTGTTCTTTGCTGTACGGGTTCTGGAGTCGCTGGAGTCAAGTGCTTGCAGACGGCTAACTGCATGCGTGGGGGTGAGAGAATCCTAACATTTATTTCATATCTGATTCTAAAATCTATCAGTTTTGCTAAGACTTGCAACAAATCTTTGGACTCGCAATATTTTCAATGTTTTGAATATTTGAATAGTTCTCTCTATTTCAGCCAGTATCATTTGATATTTCATATTTAAGTGTATATTATTTAATCACGTCAGAGATTAAAGAGTGACACTTCATATCGGCACTTAATGGCTTGCCAGTTAACCCGTATCAAGCTGCTTTACCAACTAAATTATGTAGTATCTGTGTAGGTAACATACTTACCGAGTGTTGTGTTCATCTCATGGGAATAAGTTGACTACTGGTTACGGGCAGCTGGGGTGTATTCCAGCAGCACGAACCGGACAACTTACATACATGTCTTCTCCAGTCTGACTCTAGGTTTTGGCAGGGGGGGGGGGAGGGGGGAAGGGAGGGGTTGAGTGAGTGCTGTTTTCATTTCCTTAGTATGTTTCGGTTGGTTCTTTCTTTGTTTTTTTGGTTTTTTTTTTCGCAGAAAACCACGTGACACTTAGATTGGCTAGTTGAAGTAGCATTCGATCCTTGACGAGATAAACCAGCGTCCGGTGAAATGACCAGGAATTGTTCTTTGCTGTACGGGTTCTGGAGTCGCTGGAGTCAAGTGCTTGCAGACGGCTAACTGCATGCGTGGGGGTGAGAGAATCCTAACATTTATTTCATATCTGATTCTAAAATCTATCAGTTTTGCTAAGACTTGCAACAAATCTTTGGACTCGCAATATTTTCAATGTTTTGAATATTTGAATAGTTCTCTCTATTTCAGCCAGTATCATTTGATATTTCATATTTAAGTGTATATTATTTAATCACGTCAGAGATTAAAGAGTGACACTTCATATCGGCACTTAATGGCTTGCCAGTTAACCCGTATCAAGCTGCTTTACCAACTAAATTATGTAGTATCTGTGTAGGTAACATACTTACCGAGTGTTGTGTTCATCTCATGGGAATAAGTTGACTACTGGTTACGGGCAGCTGGGGTGTATTCCAGCACGCACGAACCGGACAACTTACATACATGTCTTCTCCAGTCTGACTCTAGGTTTTGGCAGGGGGGGGGGGAGGGGGGAAGGGAGGGGTTGAGTGAGTGCTGTTTTCATTTCCTTAGTATGTTTCGGTTGGTTCTTTCTTTGTTTTTTTGGTTTTTTTTTTCGCAGAAAACCACGTGACACTTAGATTGGCTAGTTGAAGTAGCATTCGATCCTTGACGAGATAAACCAGCGTCCGGTGAAATGACCAGGAATTGTTCTTTGCTGTACGGGTTCTGGAGTCGCTGGAGTCAAGTGCTTGCAGACGGCTAACTGCATGCGTGCGTGGGGGTGAGAGAATCCTAACATTTATTTCATATCTGATTCTAAAATCTATCAGTTTTGCTAAGACTTGCAACAAATCTTTGGACTCGCAATATTTTCAATGTTTTGAATATTTGAATAGTTCTCTCTATTTCAGCCAGTATCATTTGATATTTCATATTTAAGTGTATATTATTTAATCACGTCAGAGATTAAAGAGTGACACTTCATATCGGCACTTAATGGCTTGCCAGTTAACCCGTATCAAGCTGCTTTACCAACTAAATTATGTAGTATCTGTGTAGGTAACATACTTACCGAGTGTTGTGTTCATCTCATGGGAATAAGTTGACTACTGGTTACGGGCAGCTGGGGTGTATTCCAGCACGCACGAACCGGACAACTTACATACATGTCTTCTCCAGTCTGACTCTAGGTTTTGGCAGGGGGGGGGGGGAGGGGGGAAGGGAGGGGTTGAGTGAGTGCTGTTTTCATTTCCTTAGTATGTTTCGGTTGGTTCTTTCTTTGTTTTTTTGGTTTTTTTTTTCGCAGAAAACCACGTGACACTTAGATTGGCTAGTTGAAGTAGCATTCGATCCTTGACGAGATAAACCAGCGTCCGGTGAAATGACCAGGAATTGTTCTTTGCTGTACGGGTTCTGGAGTCGCTGGAGTCAAGTGCTTGCAGACGGCTAACTGCATGCGTGGGGGTGAGAGAATCCTAACATTTATTTCATATCTGATTCTAAAATCTATCAGTTTTGCTAAGACTTGCAACAAATCTTTGGACTCGCAATATTTTCAATGTTTTGAATATTTGAATAGTTCTCTCTATTTCAGCCAGTATCATTTGATATTTCATATTTAAGTGTATATTATTTAATCACGTCAGAGATTAAAGAGTGACACTTCATATCGGCACTTAATGGCTTGCCAGTTAACCCGTATCAAGCTGCTTTACCAACTAAATTATGTAGTATCTGTGTAGGTAACATACTTACCGAGTGTTGTGTTCATCTCATGGGAATAAGTTGACTACTGGTTACGGGCAGCTGGGGTGTATTCCAGCACGCACGAACCGGACAACTTACATACATGTCTTCTCCAGTCTGACTCTAGGTTTTGGCAGGGGGGGGGGGAGGGGGGAAGGGAGGGGTTGAGTGAGTGCTGTTTTCATTTCCTTAGTATGTTTCGGTTGGTTCTTTCTTTGTTTTTTTGGTTTTTTTTTTCGCAGAAAACCACGTGACACTTAGATTGGCTAGTTGAAGTAGCATTCGATCCTTGACGAGATAAACCAGCGTCCGGTGAAATGACCAGGAATTGTTCTTTGCTGTACGGGTTCTGGAGTCGCTGGAGTCAAGTGCTTGCAGACGGCTAACTGCATGCGTGGGGGTGAGAGAATCCTAACATTTATTTCATATCTGATTCTAAAATCTATCAGTTTTGCTAAGACTTGCAACAAATCTTTGGACTCGCAATATTTTCAATGTTTTGAATATTTGAATAGTTCTCTCTATTTCAGCCAGTATCATTTGATATTTCATATTTAAGTGTATATTATTTAATCACGTCAGAGATTAAAGAGTGACACTTCATATCAGCACTTAATGGCTTGCCAGTTAACCCGTATCAAGCTGCTTTACCAACTAAATTATGTAGTATCTGTGTAGGTAACATACTTACCGAGTGTTGTGTTCATCTCATGGGAATAAGTTGACTACTGGTTACGGGCAGCTGGGGTGTATTCCAGCACGCACGAACCGGACAACTTACATACATGTCTTCTCCAGTCTGACTCTAGGTTTTGGCAGGGGGGGGGGGGAGGGGGGAAGGGAGGGGTTGAGTGAGTGCTGTTTTCATTTCCTTAGTATGTTTCGGTTGGTTCTTTCTTTGTTTTTTTGGTTTTTTTTTTTCGCAGAAAACCACGTGACACTTAGATTGGCTAGTTGAAGTAGCATTCGATCCTTGACGAGATAAACCAGCGTCCGGTGAAATGACCAGGAATTGTTCTTTGCTGTACGGGTTCTGGAGTCGCTGGAGTCAAGTGCTTGCAGACGGCTAACTGCATGCGTGGGGGTGAGAGAATCCTAACATTTATTTCATATCTGATTCTAAAATCTATCAGTTTTGCTAAGACTTGCAACAAATCTTTGGACTCGCAATATTTTCAATGTTTTGAATATTTGAATAGTTCTCTCTATTTCAGCCAGTATCATTTGATATTTCATATTTAAGTGTATATTATTTAATCACGTCAGAGATTAAAGAGTGACACTTCATATCGGCACTTAATGGCTTGCCAGTTAACCCGTATCAAGCTGCTTTACCAACTAAATTATGTAGTATCTGTGTAGGTAACATACTTACCGAGTGTTGTGTTCATCTCATGGGAATAAGTTGACTACTGGTTACGGGCAGCTGGGGTGTATTCCAGCACGCACGAACCGGACAACTTACATACATGTCTTCTCCAGTCTGACTCTAGGTTTTGGCAGGGGGGGGGGGAGGGGGGAAGGGAGGGGTTGAGTGAGTGCTGTTTTCATTTCCTTAGTATGTTTCGGTTGGTTCTTTCTTTGTTTTTTTGGTTTTTTTTTTCGCAGAAAACCACGTGACACTTAGATTGGCTAGTTGAAGTAGCATTCGATCCTTGACGAGATAAACCAGCGTCCGGTGAAATGACCAGGAATTGTTCTTTGCTGTACGGGTTCTGGAGTCGCTGGAGTCAAGTGCTTGCAGACGGCTAACTGCATGCGTGGGGGTGAGAGAATCCTAACATTTATTTCATATCTGATTCTAAAATCTATCAGTTTTGCTAAGACTTGCAACAAATCTTTGGACTCGCAATATTTTCAATGTTTTGAATATTTGAATAGTTCTCTCTATTTCAGCCAGTATCATTTGATATTTCATATTTAAGTGTATATTATTTAATCACGTCAGAGATTAAAGAGTGACACTTCATATCGGCACTTAATGGCTTGCCAGTTAACCCGTATCAAGCTGCTTTACCAACTAAATTATGTAGTATCTGTGTAGGTAACATACTTACCGAGTGTTGTGTTCATCTCATGGGAATAAGTTGACTACTGGTTACGGGCAGCTGGGGTGTATTCCAGCACGCACGAACCGGACAACTTACATACATGTCTTCTCCAGTCTGACTCTAGGTTTTGGCAGGGGGGGGGGAGGGGGGAAGGGAGGGGTTGAGTGAGTGCTGTTTTCATTTCCTTAGTATGTTTCGGTTGGTTCTTTCTTTGTTTTTTTGGTTTTTTTTTTCGCAGAAAACCACGTGACACTTAGATTGGCTAGTTGAAGTAGCATTCGATCCTTGACGAGATAAACCAGCGTCCGGTGAAATGACCAGGAATTGTTCTTTGCTGTACGGGTTCTGGAGTCGCTGGAGTCAAGTGCTTGCAGACGGCTAACTGCATGCGTGGGGGTGAGAGAATCCTAACATTTATTTCATATCTGATTCTAAAATCTATCAGTTTTGCTAAGACTTGCAACAAATCTTTGGACTCGCAATATTTTCAATGTTTTGAATATTTGAATAGTTCTCTCTATTTCAGCCAGTATCATTTGATATTTCATATTTAAGTGTATATTATTTAATCACGTCAGAGATTAAAGAGTGACACTTCATATCGGCACTTAATGGCTTGCCAGTTAACCCGTATCAAGCTGCTTTACCAACTAAATTATGTAGTATCTGTGTAGGTAACATACTTACCGAGTGTTGTGTTCATCTCATGGGAATAAGTTGACTACTGGTTACGGGCAGCTGGGGTGTATTCCAGCACGCACGAACCGGACAACTTACATACATGTCTTCTCCAGTCTGACTCTAGGTTTTGGCAGGGGGGGGGGGGAGGGGGGAAGGGAGGGGTTGAGTGAGTGCTGTTTTCATTTCCTTAGTATGTTTCGGTTGGTTCTTTCTTTGTTTTTTTGGTTTTTTTTTTCGCAGAAAACCACGTGACACTTAGATTGGCTAGTTGAAGTAGCATTCGATCCTTGACGAGATAAACCAGCGTCCGGTGAAATGACCAGGAATTGTTCTTTGCTGTACGGGTTCTGGAGTCGCTGGAGTCAAGTGCTTGCAGACGGCTAACTGCATGCGTGGGGGTGAGAGAATCCTAACATTTATTTCATATCTGATTCTAAAATCTATCAGTTTTGCTAAGACTTGCAACAAATCTTTGGACTCGCAATATTTTCAATGTTTTGAATATTTGAATAGTTCTCTCTATTTCAGCCAGTATCATTTGATATTTCATATTTAAGTGTATATTATTTAATCACGTCAGAGATTAAAGAGTGACACTTCATATCGGCACTTAATGGCTTGCCAGTTAACCCGTATCAAGCTGCTTTACCAACTAAATTATGTAGTATCTGTGTAGGTAACATACTTACCGAGTGTTGTGTTCATCTCATGGGAATAAGTTGACTACTGGTTACGGGCAGCTGGGGTGTATTCCAGCACGCACGAACCGGACAACTTACATACATGTCTTCTCCAGTCTGACTCTAGGTTTTGGCAGGGGGGGGGGGAGGGGGGAAGGGAGGGGTTGAGTGAGTGCTGTTTTCATTTCCTTAGTATGTTTCGGTTGGTTCTTTCTTTGTTTTTTTGGTTTTTTTTTTCGCAGAAAACCACGTGACACTTAGATTGGCTAGTTGAAGTAGCATTCGATCCTTGACGAGATAAACCAGCGTCCGGTGAAATGACCAGGAATTGTTCTTTGCTGTACGGGTTCTGGAGTCGCTGGAGTCAAGTGCTTGCAGACGGCTAACTGCATGCGTGGGGGTGAGAGAATCCTAACATTTATTTCATATCTGATTCTAAAATCTATCAGTTTTGCTAAGACTTGCAACAAATCTTTGGACTCGCAATATTTTCAATGTTTTGAATATTTGAATAGTTCTCTCTATTTCAGCCAGTATCATTTGATATTTCATATTTAAGTGTATATTATTTAATCACGTCAGAGATTAAAGAGTGACACTTCATATCGGCACTTAATGGCTTGCCAGTTAACCCGTATCAAGCTGCTTTACCAACTAAATTATGTAGTATCTGTGTAGGTAACATACTTACCGAGTGTTGTGTTCATCTCATGGGAATAAGTTGACTACTGGTTACGGGCAGCTGGGGTGTATTCCAGCACGCACGAACCGGACAACTTACATACATGTCTTCTCCAGTCTGACTCTAGGTTTTGGCAGGGGGGGGGGGGAGGGGGGAAGGGAGGGGTTGAGTGAGTGCTGTTTTCATTTCCTTAGTATGTTTCGGTTGGTTCTTTCTTTGTTTTTTTGGTTTTTTTTTTCGCAGAAAACCACGTGACACTTAGATTGGCTAGTTGAAGTAGCATTCGATCCTTGACGAGATAAACCAGCGTCCGGTGAAATGACCAGGAATTGTTCTTTGCTGTACGGGTTCTGGAGTCGCTGGAGTCAAGTGCTTGCAGACGGCTAACTGCATGCGTGGGGGTGAGAGAATCCTAACATTTATTTCATATCTGATTCTAAAATCTATCAGTTTTGCTAAGACTTGCAACAAATCTTTGGACTCGCAATATTTTCAATGTTTTGAATATTTGAATAGTTCTCTCTATTTCAGCCAGTATCATTTGATATTTCATATTTAAGTGTATATTATTTAATCACGTCAGAGATTAAAGAGTGATACTTCATATCGGCACTTAAAAGTCTTTAGAGTCGTTTATCGGAAGCTGAATTCTGATGGAAACGATTTTTTTATGCTACCCTATAAGGTCCTTCAGCCATAATCAGACCCCTATTCCTCTTGAGGTACCACACGCCATTTTATCATCAAAGAAATATTTTTATCTGGAAAGAACAACTTTATTCTAACAACTACAATATCCTACGAATACATGATATCAATCAATAAATCTATGTCAATCTATGAATGTAAGACCTGGAAAGGGGATTTTGGCTCAGCTAAGGGGGGTTACAAAACAAAATATACACAATAAATAAAACGGTGGACACTTTTATTAAGCTCTTCATTGTGTGTTTTTTGTTACAGAAAAGGGTTTGACATTTGACAATGTGTAACGTCCAATAGGCACTTAGACTGTAAAGACACTACATGTTCCCGTGGGAAGCGCCGAGCCCAAGTCTAAAGCTACAATAATATATTTACATAGTTGTTTCTACAGAGGTTAAAATATATACAATTTTATGTACAACAACATTTACAATAAATAAGACTTAAGTTAACATCGTGTATTTTACAATTCTATTTACAAAACTATTTACAGCAATTCAACTTTTTAGAATGCAAGATTAACAATACATCTTAACGATTTTTTTTTGGTATATATGTTTTACATTTTTTTTTATTATTATTATTACATACACTAATTTCAACGTCTATTTACAAAATTTATATAACTTATGCCCTTACCCTTAGAAATATAGCCCCCCTCTTAGCCCCCATTCCCCTCCCTATTGGCATTTTCTGTCTCTCTCCCCCCCGTTTATGTTAAATAAGAATAAATTTAAGACGAGACGGAAAATGTTGCCCCTCCCATACTGACTACCATTCTTCCCCCCCCTCTTCCCCCTCCCCTTCCCCCTCCCCTTCCTCTCCCCCACCCACGTCCCCTCCCATGGCCACCCCACTGCCTTCTCCCTCCCCCTCTTTCTGTACAATCCTTGGCCCTGTGGCCTTTTCTTTTGCAACGCCAACAGCGCACTAAAAATGAAAGAAAGACATAAAATTGTGAGATAAGTTTTTTGTTTAACACATTTCTATTTTTCCTATTTTAGGGAAATTTTCTTGCTAGCGTCACAAACAAGTATTACTCACTCCGATTTAGGACAACAGTCAATCAAACGTCAGATAATATTACAACCAATGAGCAAAAGGCATTACTGTATTTTGCAAGCTTTTTACATGACTGGCGAGTTTGTGTTTCTTTGGCTATCAAGAATTATATACAGACAAACAGAATTTGAAAACTTACTGTTTGAGAGCTTCAACTGCTCTTTTAATTCTGAAAAAGAATATTGTAAGTAAGTAAGAGACTTTATTTTATGAGGGTGACACGTAACAGTAACTAACATTACAAATCATGTTTTGGCCCTCTAAAAAATACAGATAATAAAAACTACATTAAATACTACATTAGCAATAGATATTTACAATGGAAATAGTATAACAATATTTCTAGAATTTGATAAAGCCAGGAAAGAAATTCATCTTCAATAACAGGACAGACGCATGAAAAACTAACGTCAGTTTGTTTTTTTACATAACAAATTGTCAAATTGTCCGCTCTCGCTCGTTGCCGCATCACATAAATTATAAATTCATGTGTCTGTCCGCATATTGACAATGAAAATTAGCCAATGAGCGGGCGAGAATTTCTGCAGTTATCATAAAATATAGTATTGACTGGATAGTGATGTTAGCCTAAGGTCGAAACGTCGTCGTTTTCAAAAAAGTAGTAATGACAAACTTTGGTATATTTACCGCTTATTTCTGCCCTCAGGGCTTCCACATTTTCTTTAGGATCTATAGAGAAACCAACGTGTATGTCAGTTATGTTCTCAACTTTTCCTTTTTTGCAGAAATTTTATAATGTATAACAATGATAATAGAGGTTATTGAAGCTCGTTTCTCACCTCCATCTGTCTTTTCCGGCACAACTGTAGAAAAGACAAAAAAAGTCATTTTCTTACCAATTAAACTTCGAAATCAAACTGCAATTTTCGAACTTGTACTATTAAAAGTTTCACATCCTTTGTCCCTGAAACTTTATTTTTTTGACAGGTTTTTCACATGTTACCTTCTTTCTCCTTTAACTGCACCACCTCTCTTATGTCGTCCCCTGTAGAAAACCAAACAAATGTCATTTTGCAATGAATTAAACCTCAATATCATCCTGTTATTTTAAAACTTTTACTATTCAGAGGTTTCGCACCCTTGTCCGATTCACGTAAAACCTCATTTTTGTTAGTCTGACCTAATAAGGCTATGTCTACACTATAGCGTATAGTTATTGGGCCGGCGCGAAAACCATATAGGATAGGCCTTTCGTTCACACAAAACGTAACGGAGCCAAGCTGCGCGGTCGTTTCTGCTCATACCAGGCCGGAGTATCTTTCATGTCGACATAATGAGCCGTTCGGTATAGTGTAGACAGATCCTAAAAATAAAAATTGACAGTTGTTTATATGTTACCTGCAGAAGGTTCTGTCTCTCCCTTGTTTTCTGCGGGAAAAGCAAAATACTCGTTTTTAGTGTGTATCTTTAGTGGCCTCCACAGTTAGGGCTATGCTAAATTATAACCATCTTTGGCCACCTTTATGACAAGGGAAAAATTCAGCTTCGTAAAACAAATAGAACAAAAGATGTAGCTGCCCAACCATAATTCTACTTTACATTCCTGACCCTGGCCTTAGACTGCTTGAGTAACGCAGCTCTTTTCAGGAAGCTTTGAATTGAGTTAATCTTTTTGTGTGTTTTGTTGTTGTTGTTGTTGTGCTACAAACAGGAATTTGAGAGTTTACCCGTTTGAAAAAGCCCCTAAATTTTCTTTGTGGCTCTTTTAAAAAAAGAAAGAAATGCACAAATAAAAATATCCATTCAGTAGACAAATGAGTAAAGGTGTTACCGTTGGTTTGACTTGATGACATCTTGTGTTGAATGTCTAAACGGGGAAACGTATAACACAAATGCATCGCATTACGTTAATCGTAACATCTTAAATTAACCTGAACAGTTTATTCCACGACTGTAACTGTATCATTATACATAAGTTGTTGACAATCTTTGTCGGTCAAGATGCTTGCCTGAATATTGGCCTCGTTCTTTTGCGTTGTTATTGACCAAGACAAAGGCCAGACGAGCTCTCTTGGCCAAAAAAGCTTGCTAATAAAAGGATTTATTACATGGTGGTGTTGAGAGTTTTTTAGTTTTCCGCGGGAACAATGCAAGCAATGTCGAGCGAGCAAGAGACACGCCCATCTTGCCCGCTCCGAACCGCACTGTACTAGACTACGAGTAGTCCCTCTTTCGCTTAGTCCGTCGTGCGTGACGCGAAAGAAATTTGCGAGAAAAAAATGGCCGCGCGAAATCCTGGGGGCTAGGAGCGCGCGAAAGGAGGGTAGGCGAAATTGGAGCGTTATTTTACATTTGCAGCACTTGTGAGCACTTAATTGACTTTTGAGCAGAATTTGAGCATGTTTTGGCTTTTTGGAAAACATTTCAGCACATTTTTCACAATTTTCCATATGTTAAATGCAATATTTTGTGTTTGAAACGTTTTCAGTAAAGCCGAGTACGAGTAATTTTAGCTTGTCGCCTGATCGGCTGACTGTTGTCATGGAAATGCGCGTGCTATGGTCCTTTTAACCGTGGGAACAGGCGATTTTCATTGGATCGTGACTTCGTGTTTAGTTAAAAGTTTGATAAAACTAGGAATATGTATAAACATCTGCTGGGAAATAAACGTAAACTGCGAGCAATTTTCGTGCACCATTTCTAAATTTCAAGCACTTTTTATAGAAATCGAGCACTAGTTAAGTACTTTTTTGCCATGTTTTGAGCACTTGCGATTTTTCCAGCGCAATCGGGACAGGCCTACCTATCAATGTTTCGCTCGATGTCTAGTTTAAAGATTTAAATTATCAGCGAATCTCCTCGGTTTGTTTAAAATGTTCCTGACCTAGGTCTAGTTCGCTTGCTTTAAATTTTACCGAAATAACGAACGGCGTTCAGATAAGTCTTTAAGGTAGCTCACCTTGGTCCAACTTAACGAGACGAAAGAGGCTGGTTACAAATTTCACGTCAGTTTTATATAGTGCCATATCCTCGACCCCAGGGGCCGCGCCGTTTTTGGTCAGCACCAGGACTCTTGACCTCTGGCCGGGTTCAACACCGGAAGTTCGTGAATCGCGGACTTCCCGTCACTCTGCACATACTCAGAGTCAAGTCTGACAAATCTGATTGGCTGAGAGTACGAAACAAATTCTCAGCGGATGTTCAGAAAATCGGATCCGGCCAGAGGTCGCGATTCTTGTTGCTGACCAAAAGGAGCGAGGCCTTGGGACGAGAAATGATATGGTGCTATCCAAACGGCAGCGGTCTACCTCGTTTGCATGCTGAAAGAATGTCCGTATGCTCAAGGGAAAAGTTTATTTCATGTTAGGGGGGAAATGTATGTATTGTCTATCGATTGCGGGGATTCTTCGTCCTTTTTCGACAGATCAAAAAGTGAACTCGAGGTTACGTTCATGTCTGTAAAGTAACACTCAATGTGATGACGTTTGCAAAATATTGGCGGAGCAAAAACTTTGGCAAGGTAAGGTCCTTAGCACCGGCAATTTAACCACTTACTGCACAATATGCTAAATGCGATTTTCTGAAAGAAATTACTGTTTCCTCGTTACTTTTTTATGCAATGGAGAGATTTTCTCCAGTCGCAACCCTCCTCTTTTATCCGGGCTTGGGACCGGCTCAGATGACAGTTTTCGCACATCTAAGGCAGAGTTAAAAAGCTCTGGGTCGAGTAGGCTTAATCTAGAATAACAAAACTGTATCAAGTCTTCAGGAATATGCCATTAAACGATATTCATTTTTTTTCATTTTGATTGAAACTTTTGGTTATACACCCATTACAGTTTGTTAAGTTACTAACATTTCTGAATATAATAACATCTAAACTTTCATTTTCTGAATTTCCACAAAAAACGACAAAGTAGTTTGCAAGTTAAACGAAAAAGTGTTCAACCCTTCAACCTTTAACTTTTCAACTATCACGCAATAGCAATGGAGTGCGAGCAATCTGATTGTTTTAGTATAAATCTACTCGTCCTTCAAAACTTTATCTAAATCCTCTTCCAAAACGCCAAGAAGCGGCCGTCATTTTAATTACAAGGTACAAGGGCACACTGCTACGCCACTCACTGTCTATCACAGAGTAGACAGTGAGTAGCGTAACCAATCAGAGAGTAGCATTCGTGGTAGAATGCTAGTAGATTTATACTCATAATGGTTAGATGTCACTGCAAGTAACGTTTTGTCGCTTTTAATTAGCAATGTATATGGGAAAAAGTTAACTTGCTATATCATTTGTGCTAACTTGAAACTTGACAGAAATAACTTTTTAGCAATTTTACAAGTTTAATCATATTTTTATCGATATGAAACTTCCGTTTTTTATGTTTCCTGTTACGGTTTTACTTTGGGAATCTAAAAGTCTGCACTCATTTGACCATAAATGCTACAAACGAAACTATTTTTCTGCAAACTTTTTAAACGGTATGTTAGGCCCAAAGATAAGCAGAAACGGCCTGAAACATGATAAC
This sequence comes from Orbicella franksi, assembly GCF_964199315.1. NCBI lineage: Eukaryota > Metazoa > Cnidaria > Anthozoa > Scleractinia > Merulinidae > Orbicella > Orbicella franksi. The sequence continues at coordinate 37,450 of NW_027670428.1, forward strand.
GTAATGTACAAAGGACAGTAACGATAGAAAATCACAGGTCTAGCGAAACTCATGCTTTGTGAGCTTTCATTCTCACGAGAGAAAATGTGAGCTACACACTTGGTTAACTACTCCTAGTAAACTTAACACAATTAAAATGAAAAATTGACTATGACTTTGAACGGAGTATTAATAGCAATGTGTTCGAGTCTCTGCAGTTCTTTGCAACATATACTTAATTTCGTTAAGTAATGTAATTTACAACCACTCAAAGCAAAAACTGAATTAAATGGAAATGGAATGTGAAAAGCAGTTATCAAAATACCCCTCTTTTCAGTTCTTTCTAACAAAAGTACCACAATTAGTGTTTTCAGTCAAGTTTTAGTACATTGTCGAGGAAAAGGTTTTTGTTATTCATCCTGGTAGATGTAATAATAAAGTGTATTATCGTTTGTCTCACGATGTAGTCACTTGAGATGTAGATCGCGACGTTTCGATTGCTTACTGCTAGTCTTCAGGCGATAAGGTCGACTGATTGCACGGTATCATTTACATCACAAAGGTCGGCTGTGATTGGTGCATTTCGATCCTCCTATTGTTCCATTGTTCTGGCGAGTAGGTGTTCCCTCAGTGGTCCGCTGTTGTACCGTTCTCCTGTTGTTGTGTTTTTTGATCGTGGGCATCCATGCTTCAGGAATTTCAATTCCACTATCCTTGTTGATGTTATTAGGGTGAAGTCTTATGTGAATAGCTTCCTTGACCCTACGTGTGTACCAGTGAGGATCTCGATCAATAAACTTGACCTCATTCCAGATAGGATAGTGGCCGGTCTCGTGGGTGTGTTCAGAAACGGCGGAGGTCTGAGTACGGGCGAGTCGTATATCCCTGTCGTGCTCTTTGATCCTCTCCTGCATAGATCTCCCTGTTTCCCCGATGTAGACTTTGCCGCACTCACAGGGAATCCTGTAGTCAACACCATCTTGTTTAGCCGGGTTGACGGTGTCCTTTGGTTGCACTAAGTGTGACCGAAGTGTCGTGTCGGACTTGAAGACGGTGCGAATGCCTTGTTGTTCAAGGCAGCGGTGGAGAGACTCCGAAACTCCTTGGACATAAGGTAAAACGGCGTTGGATTTAAATTCCGCGACGGGCTCTCTTCTTGGGGTTGTTCGTGCTTTTGTGATCTTCTGTACAAAAGAGGAGGGATATCCGTTAGAAACAAGTACAGATGACAGATGTTTCTTCTCTCCAGTGATTACTGATGGTTTGGTCACGACACGTTTAGCCCGGTCGTACAAACACTTCACAATACCGCGCTTTACTGACTGAGGGTGGTGTGAATCATACGCTAGGTACTGATCAGTATGTGTTGGTTTCCTGTAGACACTGGTGGTAAGGCGGCCATCAGGTACATTGTTTTCATTTTCAAAGATTTTAAGTTGCTCGATCTGTAACATTAAAAGGCGCGTCCAGTTTTGCCAATAGGTACCGGAGGCTCCATTACGCAGATAATGCTGTACCTTTCAAGCCCCAACCCATCCTTTTGAGCAAGCCACTTGAAACTTATTACTTTTCGTCTTATTATGAAGGAGACCTCCAACTCACCGTCATCTTGGTCAATTTGTAATACTGCTTTTCACCCACAAGTTGAATCTGCTTGGAATTCTTCGTCATGAAGGTAGCTACTGCAATAACAAGAACGTTTACCTCACCAGTACTTTTTCTGCTGAGTTGCCAACCGCAGAATGAAGTTTCATCGTATTTGGAACTCCCTCGACTTCTTTGTATTTTCTCCCAAGGTATGCTTCTGCCTCACCGTACGCTTCTCATACTCTTCCCAGTTGCCTTGATAGCTCAGTTGGTAGAGAACTGCACCGGTATTGCAGAGGTCCAGGGCTCGAATCCCGTTCAGGCCTGATCTTTTCTCAGGCTTTAAATTCACAACTGCTACAGCTGTTTATATAACTGCGATGATCAATCGTGTCTTCATATCTTTCTCCGCAGTTCAAATATATGATCTTTCATATATTCACTTGCATTCTTCACCGTCTACGCGTATATAACGAACTCACAACATGATCAGCTTCCAGTTGGCTTGATAGCTCAGTTGGTAGAGCACTGCACCGGTATCGCAGAGGTCATGGGTTCAAATCCCGTTTAGGTCTGATCTTTTTTCAGGCTTTAATTTCACAGCTGCTGTGTTTATGTAAGTTGTTTATATAACTACGATGATTTCCGTGACCGGCTTCCAAATGGTTCCATACAACAGGAAACCCAAACTCAGTCTTATGATTAACTGTCACTGCGATTAGCTGTCACTGCAAAGATGCTCTTGTTCCGGTACTGTGAGTTGTGGCTGTCTGTCTATTGCCTCACCCTTCAGAAGGTGTTCTGCTAGTCGCTTTAGCTGGGAATACGGCAGAGTCGTTAGATTTGCGTGTCCTCGGAACTTGCGCACTGCATTATATACGACGTTGAAAAAATCCGCCTTTGAAACATCGTATCCGGAAGAAACAATCTTTGTCCTAATCATGAGGATAATTTTAACATATTTTTTTGTATAACTATATTACCTCCGCTGTAAACATTTAATTTACATTATTTAAACCAGTTGCCTGACATTTTTAGGTTTTTAGTTATTTCTGGGAACTGGTAACCCTTTAACTTTTCAAATCATCTTTTAAATATTTTTATACACTTCTAAATGGATAATAACATGTGTTGTTGCTTAATGTAAATTACCGTTACAGATAACGGAGAATGTGTTCAATATAAACTTATGTGAAATATGTACAAAATGAGCATGGTTTCATTGGAAAGTCCAAAGCGTTAACTGGCTTAAAGGACATTTGAAAAGAAATTTTCTGCCATGTGACAACCTATTTTCAGCAACTAGGGATAATACAAATATTTACTAAAGAGTAACCTGAAAAGCTAATTCAATGACATTTCTCTGGGTATGTCGTTTGGTATTTAAGATCTAAATAAAATACATTTCAGTGATATAGAATGTCAGATAGGAAAATAAAAGAAAGCTCAAAGCGTGTGACATCAATGGTCCCTGTTAGCTGAGAATGGGTGTATAAGGAAAATGATAAAATTAGAAAACGTATGAATTTAGAAGGATGCACTCGTCAATTCAATCGTAAAATTGGACTATATATTTTTATATTGCAAAAAATCGTGGGTCAAAAATATACATATTTGTTATATCTAGACTCCAAAGCCTTCTGTTCACCATCTCGACCCTGGTGCCAAATACTATGAAGATCTCCAGGCAAGGATAATGTCACAGAACTTCACAGCTCCTTCATATATCAAACCTATACCAGGTTTCACGAGAGGGCAAGTTATTATTAAAGGGACACTGCACTTACCACTGAGGGTGGTAAAGGGGGTCGAGATCACGTTTAACGGAAAATAAATTGGTCGTTTCACAATTCACTGGAAGCTGAACAATTATAGTTTTATTTTGCAGAGCAGTACCCGACAAATGATTAAAACCCACTAGGAAGTGAGAATGGCTAACAATAGCGAGGATGGAAACGGATTGCAATATGGATTTTTTAAAAAGCGTTAGGCTGTCAGGTTTAAAAAAATTCAAGTTTGGCTGGAAAATCGTTCAAAGTGTGCAAAAATGATGCTGCTGTGTCGATGTTCGTAACGAAATTGCTTTTAATCGTTTAGTTAGAGCTAATTAAGTTATTACATAAATGTAGGGACCATTTGGTGAATTTATAACAGCTTTTGGCAAATATATCGTGACAGTGTCCCTTTAATACAGCTCTCTCCTCGTCCTTGCCAAATCTTCATAGGATCTCCAGGCAGACTCACTGCTCTTATGTTCACTGATAGAAACAATCAGTAATGAAAGCTATTTATTCAGCATACCTGTTTCGTCTCCTGGCATTTGCATTAACTTCCATCCTGTATCGTTCCCTCCTGCAAAGAGAGGGATGAACAAACTGCTCTCCGGAGAAACCGCCTTTTCTTTGTCGGATAGCCTCCTGAAATTCTTGCCACAAATCATTCGTGACAAAATAGTGATTTGTCGGAAAAGCATATCCTGTACGCAATGCCCTTTTGGCCATCTCAAGCCTTTGTAGTGTTGGAACAGGCTCATCTTCCTCTGGCAGCGTTTCCGCGTTATAGACACCACGAATGTCCAGCAATAGCCTGTTATAGATGTCCACACCATAACAGTCACCCAGGATTCTCGCCTGATCGCAATCTATGTCTCCTTTGAGTCCCTGGAGTTCCTCCTGTAAAAATTGTCTTCCCTCGCGCCACAGAGGTTGTGGTACTTGACAGTCCCTTCTTCCGGGACCCCTTGGCGCCTCTTGTGTGTCAAAGCCTAATAGCCTGCTTCGCATTTCAACAAAATCTGCTGGGACTCCTTCGATCTGATCGAACGAACTGGGGTAGACCCGTTGGACAAAATTGATTTCCTGAACACCGTTTACTTTTTCGTCATTAACAAACACGCCATGTAGCTGTGTAACTCTAAGGTCACATAATCCATCCCCATCCCCGGGAGGTGTGTTTGGAAATTCAAGGGAAATGCGCAGGTACGGTGCGTCACATCTGGACTGCTGTGCCCTGATTACGTTGTTAGGCAAGGGCTCGTTTCTCGCGACCTTTTCATCAAAAAGATCTCGCAAAGCAGGCAGCACAATCTTTGCTTCTGACCAACTTAATTGCACTTGGCCTAGTACGGGGTAACGGTAAACAATCCAGGCAATCCGTACGATATCCCTCCATGCTGTAATTTTTAACGATACCATTCCTTCGTCAATCAGCCACTTCGCAGTATTCAAGATATGCTCATCTCGAATTTTGCTTAAGCTCTCAAGCTGTCTAGCTAATTGTAGTTGCTGCAGAAAAGGATGGGAAATATCTCCCTTCAATTTCTCAGTCATAGATACTATGTTTTGTATCATTTCTTGTTGCGGAATTCCTTCCACGCATCTTAAAACGCTTTGCGCGTGCAAGAGATTCAAATTGTCTCTGTAAGACCTGAACTCCAAGCTAGACACGTACCGCTCGAGATCTTCTTGAGTTTCACCACCGACAATTCTAGCTACTCGTTGTTTTAGTGAACCATGTGCCCTTTTTCTTCTTTTTGGCTGGCTTGGCGTCTCGCTTTCACTTTCCTCCTACAAGTAAGATACAATATTAGAATAACCATCAGGACTTTTGTGCGAATTGCAATTAAGAGAGATTCTATATCAACGCTACGAGTTTCTGGTCAACCTCTAGCCGGCATAAAGAGCTAACGCGCCAAGCGCGCAGCGTCAACAAACTAATCAGGGCGAGGTCTTAGGAAGTAAATAATTCCTGCATACATGGTGAAAATTTAGATTGAGTGTAGGAGGCGCGAACGTCTGAGGAAAGTTCCCTATTTCCTTCCAAACCACGGATCACTTGCGAAACAATATTAAGTCTAGAATCAACACCGACTTGCGCGTCATCGTGCACAGCGCAACTTGTACCTTTCTTAGTGCCCGCCGTGTCCTCGTATTCCTGGTGCGTAGGACAATGAGACAGAGATATTGTATGCATTGTTCTATTTAACAATTAGATTATGAGCTCCAGATTTCTATAAGGTGATAGTTGATGAGGCCGATGGCCGAACCAACTATCGAGAGCGCATAATCTAATTGTTTTAGTAGAACTCTTACTAAAATTTACTTCAAATAACGGTTTCCAATTATTTCTTGACGCATTATTAAACTTTGCGCCTGAAAAAGATCGCTCGGATTTAAGTGCCATTTAAAATCGAAGTTGCGCATCAGCTTTTTCAATAATTTCAACTTTTTTAAAAGTCAAGAAACCCTAAATGTCCTTCGTTTAGGCTTGTCAGAAATTCAATTATCCATTTGCATCAAAATTTTCCTCCAAAACTTTGGAAAAACGAAAAAAAGTCGCCATTTCCAAGACGATCTCCAGCCACTGCACACTAATGGCTGATAGTGTTCAATGGCTCAGTCAATCCGATTACAGCATTTGCATTAGTATACCAGTAGAACTCTACTGATCAAGAACATAGGGTCAAAAGCACTGTTAAACGTTTTTTTTTTAGCAATGCAGAACTTTCTTATATGGAGGTTTCACTGTGTAGCTTTCTATCTCAGTAACGATCTAGTGGCCCGAGAACCTCTCCTCTTTAAGTCTTAGTTTTTATTTGCTTACCTCGTCCTCTTCATCTTCTTGTTCTACTGGGTTGTCTCCTACTTTTGTAGCCGCAGGTGATTGTTCGGAGATAACTTCCTCGTCAGAAACTCCTGAATGCGGAAATTGGTCTTCCTGGGTTTCTTGAGGAGTCGCCATCTGGATTTCGTCCTCCTGGGTTTCTTGAGGACTCGCCATATGGATTTCGAGTGATTGTTCGCAGATAACTTCCTCGTCAGAAAATTGGTCTTCCTGGGTTTCGTGAGGACACGCTATCTGGGTTTCGAGCTTGCTACTGCTGGATGTAGCCTGCAACTCGCTTTCTGCCGTTGCTTTTCCCGTAGCTACAGAAGACTGTTGTGAGAATAACTTCACCCCAGAAACCTCTGTACTTTGGCTTTCTTGGCTTTCCCCGGTGCTGCTGGTTGCGAAAATGTCATTGGGCGCCATCCATGTTATCGCTGGCTGTACAGCGGCAGCATTCTTAAGGACAGGTAGAAGGAAAGTGCTTTCCAATTTGCCTTTCACCTGCTTTAAAACCCTACGTGTGCTTTCGTCACCAACATTACGTACTGCCATCAAGACCTCGCTTTCTACTTCGTAAACACCAATGATCTCAAACCCATGTGCCAGATACAGGCGTAGAGCAGGTACATTGGAGAATCCTCCTGCTAGAACAAGCCAGATGTAGGTACTAGCTCCGTGGGGATCATTCTTCGCTCTATTTCTAACCTCTTCTATGGCACAGGAAAGAAGAATGTCTCCTAAACACAAGGAACGCTTGTCAGCTCTTCTAACACAATAGCTGACCTCCCACATCAGTTTCCGGGTCGTGGCCCTCATGTCGCTGGCAACTGCATGCCCTGAAATAGATGTTAATTTGCTGGCTTCGTAACTCCGTTTTTTGAGCAAAATCAAGCCAGAGGGATCGCTGGACTCCTTCTCGAAGGCGACAATCATGATCTTGTCGTCACTTTTGCCTTCATTACAAAACTGCTGGACGGCGTTCTTGTAACTGCTGACGATCAGCCGGTTGTTCTTGGCTTCATCTGGGCTCAGGATGGATTGTAGTCTTTCTACTGAACACTTCGTCAGTACAGTAGCACCGTCATCGAAAGTCTGAAAAAAATATAGAATTGGATAAGCACATGTTGTAACTAAAGCTGTAACTGTTTGAGAGAGTTTTCTATTTGAACAGAATGACTCTAGATGCGTACAACTCCATAGCATCTGCTCTCCACCGTATTTTCGCGTAAAATGCAGACTCTGCCAAATGAAGGCCAGACCCCGGTTGTTCAAAACCCGAATAACATAACCCGAGGTTAGCGGGATAATTAATCGAGGAATAAAATTGTGTTTATTCACCGTTTAACTATCCTTCGATTAAACTCCATTAAGCTAGTAAAACCGGTCTGTAGCTGGAGTATTAGGGAAGGGAAGGGATAATTATGATGGTTATGATAATAGTGATAATAATAATAATAATAATAATAATAATAATATTAATAAACATTTTTAGGAGGGTGCTATCAAGCAAAAAAACTGGCTATCCTCTAGTGCCCCAGGACCATGGTTTGGTCTCGGCCCTAAGGACTCTAAGCAAACATTACGTGAAGACTATAATAATAATAATAATAATAATAATAATAGACATTATTTAACGAGGGTTAAACGCTTAATAACCAAAGGCTAATAAACTTGTGGCCCTCAGAAAATAAAATTATGAATACAAATATGCAGTATAATAAAAGTTCAAATCCTAAACTTATGAGACGCGAGTATATTAATTACAATAAGATTAAAAACTTAAATTTAAAATGTCAAATCCTAAAATGGTCCAAATGTTGCTGCGCTGCGAAGATCGTTTTCCTACAAAATTGATGCGAACTTGTTGTTGAATAAAGAGAAACAGAAAGCCCGATAGTTATATCTCAACTATACTTGTCTTCTATGAAGACTAACAAAAATGATTAAATTAAAATGAGATTTGTACGCTGGGCGAAGCTTACTGAATCAGGCATCACTGAATCACTGATCTTTCATTTTTACATTACAGCATGAAACGATTTCTATTTCTGAGAGCACAAATGTTGAGACTTCTTCCTTCGCACTAGTCGTGTAAAAAACTAAAAAGTTGGCGTATCGCCGAAGAATGGTCCGTCCATATTTGGTAACTACTCAGAGCATTCCGTACCGGGCCCAGTACTTTAAGCAAAATGTCCGCCATTTTGACTTGTTTGTCCGCATTTTCATCCGATTAGCACGTTAATTCACCTCGCTAGGTGGGTTAAATTTAACCTTTAGTTTAATCCTTGGATAGTGCTAATCCAGCTTGGAGAAACAAAATTTAAACACAGGATAAATTTATTCTTTTGATTAGGACAATTTAACCGTGAATTGAAGTAAACTTAATATAAGCAAAAAAGGAGTTCTCTACGGCTGGAAAAAGCCATTATTATTCAGTATAGTCTTACCTCGACCAAAAATGGACTGTGATCGAAACTGTTTACAAAATCTTTTGCCATTTTAGTAATCGCAAAAACAATTCAGGTCAGCTCTGAAATAACAAGTTTCCCTTTCACTTTCAGCGATTTGATCGTGATTATCCAAATAAGCCCTGGGGACGAGGTTGATCCAAATATGGGTGGTATCTTATCTTTCATATGACGTGGTCGAAAAAGACGTGCTCAATTCGCCCGACAATGGCGGCATGTCGAAAAAAGTCTGTAAAATGCTTTTTGTTCTCTGAGTCCGATGTCAAGTGCGGCACGGAATCTGGTTAGTGCTAAATTTCCCTTTTTGCCATCAGAGAGAAATGGCTTGAGTCGCAGAGAAGTGGATCGTCGATAAGCAGACAAGTGAACGCATGCGATCTCGGGGACGAGAAAGGTATTCGATAGCGTTTTAATAATTGCTGTTTTAGTTGCGTTATGTTCATTCTTATCCGACTTTTTCCCTGGTAATACCATCATCACATCAATACGAATTGACCGTAAAACAAACAAAGCTGTGAGGTCAACGCATGCAATTTGTTTTCGTATTTCCTTCGAAAGACAGTTTTATAGATTAGTCACAACACTTCAATGAAAATTATTGAGAAACATTAATCCCAAATGAAGCACAAGCGTGTTTCATTTGCTCATTAGTTATGCATGGGGCATGCGCATGTGTCTCCAAGGAATTTACGCTTTGGAAGACCTCGATTTCTACGGATTGTGCTGAGATAAAATCAAATTACAGACTAAATCTTCGTATTTATAGAGAGCGAATTTTAATCGTAGTAATATTGAAATTGTTGGGTGAGAAAATACAGAAAGATCTCTTACAGTGTATTGACGTTTCGAATAATTCATGATTTCACCATCCCATTATTTACCGAACAGTCAGTTCAATTTTGATCTTTGTTTGTTCTTAGATTTTTTTCTGTTTAGCTGAGTGATTGCATAGTTTAGGGCATCAAATCATGCTAGTAACCCGGTCAACTGAGATCTTTGGAATTACTTCCATCCACAGTTATTACCAGTTTTAATTCAGTATTTTTTCAAAGAGAAATAAATATTTTTCTAACAGTAAGGCAACTTTATCATTTGCCTTAAGCTGCAAAATTATCACTTTCATATATTACTGATTTGTAGTCGTTGAGCTTTTGAACTCTGAAGCCATCTGACTTGCTACTTGCAAAGCTCGAATCTTATATCAACCTCAGAGCTAATGTAACAGCAGTCCCACATATGATCAGCTCTAATTGTGCTGCTGGGCTGAGTGTTTTAAATTTATATTAATGAGACCTCTAACAGTTCAAATCTATCATCTTTCATTCTCCCGGCAGATGATTGATTGAAAATTGCCAAAGTTACACCACTACTAAATCCATGCCTCACAGTTCAACTTCCAGAATTTATAGAGTTGTAACTTGGTTAACCACTCCACATCCATGAAGATGCTTTTAATCTCACTGTATTTATTACATTATATTCCGAGTCAACGATTAACATTTATCATGATTTCATCCCAAGGACCATCGACTGATTGACCTGTGACTTCATTCTTCTAATACATCCTAAAAAACATACCTAAAAATATTCTTCAATGAGAGAAGTCATTGATGATTACTTCAAAATCCATTCTCTAGCTCATCCTGGGGCAGATCTTCATTGAAACTAGTTGTCAACATTGTCAAAATTAGTTGTCAACTTCAACACTAGAACAACTATTCCACACATTCATTATGTGGGACTGAGTAGAGCTGCTACTGTTCAAGGGTTATATACTAGTCATTGTCCTCACTAAATTTATGACAGCATAAATTGTCTTATTGAAAATTTTGTTTTAAGGGTGTCCATTTTATAAGGATGCACACTATAAAAGCATTTAGTAATATTTGGTGTAATGGTATTCAAAATGTAATATTCTCCAGAAAAAGACATGAACTCGTTAATAATGTAAGGTAATACAAAATGTCCTTGCAATACAACAGAACAAAAATTGAAGGGCTCCTCCAAAAACACAACATGAACTTGTTAACAAAGTAAGGCAATAGAGAATATCCTTGCAATAAAACAAAAGGTTGATGAAATTGTTTACTAATTGAAGGGTCTTTTTTATCACGATGTGTAATTACTGTTTCTATGTCATTTATAATTTTTAGGCACTGCTGTTTTCAGTGTTCATGGGAACTTGCAACTGGCCATTATTATCTTGGGTGTTGTTATCTTGCTGGCTTTTAGCGGTTTCATCTGATGCGGTATGTTTTTTTTATACTGGTGATCGGTTTTCCTGTTTGAGAGAGGTGAAAATCAATGTTTTCAAGCTTCAAGCTTAACATTTATCATGATTTCACCCCAAGGACCATCGACTGATTGACCTGTGACTTCATTCTTCTAATACATCCTAAAAAACATACCTAAAAATATTCTTCAATGAGAGAAGTCATTGATGATTACTTCAAAATCCATTCTCTAGCTCATCCTGTGGCAGATCTTCATTGAAACTAGTTGTCAACATTGTCAAAATTAGTTGTCAACTTCAACACTAGAACAACTATTCCACACATTCATTATGTGGGACTGAGTAGAGTTGCTACTGTTCAAGGGTTATATACTAGTCATTGTCCTCACTAAATTTATGACAGCATAAATTGTCTTATTGAAAATTTTGTTTTAAGGGTGTCCATTTTACAAGGATGCACACTATAAAAGCATTTAGTAATACTTGGTGTAATGGTATTCAAAATGTAATATTCTCCAGAAAAAGACATGAACTCGTTAATAATGTAAGGTAATACAAAATGTCCTTGCAATACAACAGAACAAAAATTGAAGGGCTCCTCCAAAAACACAACATGAACTTGTTAACAAAGTAAGGCAATAGAGAATATCCTTGCAATAAAACAAAAGGTTGATGAAATTGTTTACTAATTGAAGGGTCTTTTTTATCACGATGTGTAATTACTGTTTCTATGTCATTTATAATTTTTAGGCACTGCTGTTTTCAGTGTTCATGGGAACTTGCAACTGGCCATTATTATCTTGGGTGTTGTTATCTTGCTGGCTTTTAGCGGTTTCATCTGATGCGGTATGTTTTTTTTATACTGGTGATCGGTTTTCCTGTTTGAGAGAGGTGAAAATCAATGTTTTCAAGCTTCAAGCTTTTCAAGTTTTTCAAACTTTTGGGGTGAGGAAATTGATTTAAACACCCTACTTTGGCCCAGCCAAGATTCCTCCCTAACCCTAACATTGAGGTATAAAGCTTTTTAATCTTCTCGTTTCACCCCCATTTCGATACCAAGGGTGGTTTTTCTCAGAAATTTATCCTTCCGAGGGTTGGTCACAGTCAACTTTCACCCCCAAAAGCTCTTTCAGTATGTAAAATTCAGTGACAATTTCTACGGTGGGGTGTTTTTTTTGGCAGATTCATCCTTGCAGGGTGTGTAAATTTCAAATCGTACCCCTTGTTAGGTATTTTCATATCCAGGGTGGGTTTTCTCCACCTAATTTCACACCTTTTGGGGTGATTTCAAGTCAAACAACATTTCAGTGAGGTGTTTTGCTTTGAAAACTACATCCCTATCAAGGTTTGCGGTTGTGATTACGAACCCTACTGGGGTGTTTTAGACCGAAAGCCACATCTCTCTGGGGTGGCACGATTTGCAATATTAACCCTTGTGGGACGCAAAATCAACCCTGTTGGGGTTATTTTTTGTTATCCTGGACACTTGTGGGGTGATTTCAAGGAAAAAAAACACCTTTCTGGGGTGTCTTGTTCAACAGATTCACCCCATTGAGGGTGATTTTTCTTAAAAAATCACCCTGCTTGTTTTTTGAGTATTCCCTCCTTTTCCACTCTAATAACATATATATATACACATTATATACACACAAGTGGCATTGCCAAGGATCTCTATAAGAAAAGGTCATAAAAATGGAAAAAAAAAACAAAACAAGACAAAACCAATGCGAATGCACTACCCCTTGACCAGATAAACCAGTGTCCGGTTAAATGACCACTTTGACCATTTGAGTGTTGTTTTCTTTTCCTTAGTATGTTTTGGTTCTTTCTTTTTCTTTTTCTTTTTTTCGCAGAAAACCACGTGACGCTTAGATTGGCTAGTTGAAGTAGGATTCGATCCTTGACAAGATAAACCAGCGTCCGGTTAAATGACCAGGAATTTTCCTTTGCTGTACGGGTTCTGAAGTCGCTGGAGTCAAGTGCTTGAAGATGACTAGCTGTATAGGGTGAGAGAATCCTAACATTTATTTCCGTATTGGCATAATAGCCTTTAATGTTGGACAAAGGTCGCTCCGCTTAATTAGGAAACTGCTTGAACTAAAAAAATTCTCGAGTTCTGCTAGGGCATCCTGGTAACGTCATAGTTTATTGGTGGCTTGTATGTGAAGGTGAGTGTTTATTATTTTTTTTTATTTTTGCAGAATATTTAAAGGAAAACGGTTTATAACGCAGCCAGCTAGGGAAGTGAAACTTTTATGGAAAAGAATAACGCAGAGAAGAACTCCCAAGAGTTTTGACAACATTGTTAGATCGGATATTCCTAGTACTGTATTAAAAATCACAAAAGAAATGAGATTGTCTTTTTTAAGTTTGTTATTAGGTAGTTTAAGAAGACCAAATAGCACACTTTCGATAACCCACTTTTTCAGTCAAATCCTGACCAAAATCCCGTGTCGTGGGAGTTAAGATACCCCTTCAGCCTATAGTTAAGCGACTATAGTTAAGCAACGTTATTCGTGTCATTTATTTTTTTTTGAATCCATTAAGGTTATTTCAAGCGGCCATGTACTCTTTTTATATTAACTTATTTCTGTTCATTTAATTCTATTTGTGAGCTGAGTATAAATAAACTTGTTGTCGAATCCTTTCAAGTTTTGTTTAATACTACCGCACAAGCTTGAAGCTGGAAAACTAAATTGGGGTTCCTTTTCAGCCAGCACTGATGCCATATCATCAAAAGCGCGTTTCCGCGCGCATTTTATTTTTTTTTTTGCTTTATATCTCAACACTATCATTGTGTCTGGCACTGTGGCGCGTTTTCCGGGATAAAATGGAGAATTTGACGGGCTATTTTAGCCCGCCGATATAAACTGTCAGTTTAGCAATTGTACAGTTAATTGCATAACCTTTCTCGAATCTAACTTTCGTGTCTTCTACGAATTTAACTTTTATCGAACCTCGAATTTGACTTTCGTGTCTTTCAATAACAGCCATTCAACTTGTAAACGCTCGCATGATTGTTCAGACTGTTTTTGTCCCAGTCTTTATTTTCTCAATGCCCTCTCAAGTGTTAATCACAGTAAAAGAGGTTATGTTCCTGGGCAGAAATATGTCTGCTTGTGCGTCCCTAGCTCGCTTTAAAACAACCGTTTTTTATTAGTGTTTTGTCACCTCTATTGTAACTTCATAGTTAATAGTTACTGGAGCTTTCAGTAACATGCGGACACTTAAATTCAAAGCGCAATCGACAAATGCGTTTTTCGCTACCGTCAATGAAATGTTCGACGGCGCCTCCCAGTTTCCGATTACTGCCGAGCTCGCGGTAATCAAATCGCTGAGCACAGTTCAGACAACGAAACAGTGCTCGGCAGTGGTCGGAAGCTGGGAGGCGCCGCCGAACATTTGATTGGCGGTAGCGAAAAACGCATTTTTCGGTTGAGCTTTGAATGTAAGAGTCCGCATGTAATTGAAAGGTGCGGTAATAAGTTAGTGTTCCTGTATATTTAACCGCAATTTTGCATTAACCGCCGCTTCTGAAGATGTATGCAGAAGCATACGAAACGTCAAGTAAAAGATAACAAGTGATGTGTTTATATCTGATGTTTGTCACCGCTGTTTGTCTCATTTCTATATTTGGGAAACAATGCGTACACGCATGAGTGCAAACTTTATTTCAATTCCAATTTAAATAGTTGATAAACTAGTACATCCGAGAAAATCATGCAAAAATAACCTTCGTACAAGATCGAGCAGAGTAACTTACATCAAGCTGTGAAGTTATGAAGTTATGCAATAATGAATAAAAAGATCACAGGAAGTGAGGCTCTTTGCACGATCCGGTCACATGGTACGGAGTTAATTACGCAAGTTACACAGTGGGATTTCCAAAACAAAGGAACTCGCACCAGTCTAGGACGACTTTCCTTTGTTTTGAAAATCCCACTGTGTAACTTGCGTCCCAGCGGAATTAATTCTGTACCATGTGACCGGATCGTACAAAGAGCCTATTTTATACCTGTGAAAATTCTCGTAGTTCGTAAAGCATCGTTCTTGCACCATTCAATCATTTTTTCCACATCATCATTGAGTACGCCAACAGACCACACGCTCGGGTATTTTCTTCGTCGTAACCACCTTTTTCGCAATGGAAGAACAAATGCCTTGCTCCTCTAGTGCTCCAGATAACTCGGCAGTACATGTAATTGAAATCGAGGATGATTGCCCGCTATCACCCGTCCCGCTCGAGC
>NW_027670432.1:12500-14730 GCF_964199315.1 Orbicella franksi
CGAACGAGGGGAGCCTTTTGGACTTAGAGTTAGGGTAACGGTTAGCTTAGGGTTAGGGTTAGGGTTAGCTTAGCGTTAGGCCTAGGTAGGCTTAGCGTTCGGTTAGGCTTAGGTAGGCTTAGCGTTCGGTTAGGCCTAGGTAGGCTTAGCGTTAGGTTAGGCTTAGGTAGGCTTAGCGTTAGGTTAGGGTTAAACTTGGCTAAACTTGGCGCCTGCACGTAACTCGAGCTGGCCAATAGGTTGGCGCAAAAAGTTTTGAAATGGTGAAAATCTTAAGTGTGCTTATAGAATAGGGGGACTGACGCCCACTTTTAAGATAGTGGTGCACACCCCCGTTAATTATGATGTGAGAGCGCCAAACTTGGCGCCTGCACGTAACTCGAGCTGGCCAATTGTTTCGCGCAAAACGTTTTGAAAATGGTGAAAATCTTAAGAGTGCTTATGGTATATGGGCACTAACGCCCAGTTTTAAGATAGTGTAGCAAATCCCCTTAACGATGATGTGACAGCGCCAAACTTGGCGCCTGCACGTAACTCGAGCTGGCCAATAGTTTGCCGCAAAACGTTTTGAAAGTGGTAAAAATCTTAAGGGTGCTTATAGATTAGGGGGACCGACGCCCAGTTTTAAGATAGTGTAGCACACCCCCCTTAACGATGATGTGACAGCGCCAAACTTGGCGCCTGCACGTAACTCGAGCTGGCCAATAGTTTGCCGCAAAAAGGTTTGAAAATGGTGAAAATCTTAAGGGTGCTTATAGATAAGGGGGACCGACGCCCAGTTTTAAGATAGTGTAGCACACCCCCCTTAACGATGATGTGACAGCGCCAAACTGGGCGCCTGCACGTAACTCGAGCTGGCCAATAGTTTGCCGCAAAAAGTTTTGAAAATGGTGAAAATCTTAAGGGTGCTTATAGATAAGGGGGACCGACGCCCAGTTTTAAGATAGTGTAGCACACCCCCCTTAACGATGATGTGACAGCGCCAAACTTGGCGCCTGCACGTAACTCGAGCTGGCCAATAGTTTGCCGCAAAAAGTTTTGAAAATGGTGAAAATCTTAAGGGTGCTTATAGAATAGGGGGACCGACGCCCAGTTTTAAGATAGTGTAGCACACCCCCCTTAACGATGATGTGACAGCGCCAAACTTGGCGCCTGCACGTAACTCGAGCTGGCCAATAGTTTGCCACAAAAAGTTTTGAAAATGGTGAAAATCTTAAGGGTGCTTATAGAATAGGGGGACCGACGCCCAGTTTTAAGATAGTGTAGCACACCCCCCTTAACGATGACGTGACAGCGCCAAACTTGGCGCCTGCACGTAACTCGAGCTGGCCAATAGTTTGCCGCACAAAGTTTTGAAAAAGTGTAAAATCCCAATTTTGCGCTCTTTAGGGTGTGGTCTTTGAGCTTCGGGTTTTCGTCGGGAAATTTCGGCAATCATCGGTCATCTTCGTGGAAATCTCTTCGTTTTCGTAACTCTGACATGCAGACGCACGTTTGGAATGCCATGGGGAGCGCTTTGGAGCAGTTTCGAAAAATCGAAATTTTCGACATTTTTCTAAGTGTCTAAACTTGGTTGGGGGAATAGACGGTTTCGGGTTATAATGTAGGGCAGGCATCGGGAAAGACCGAAAGAGCAATTGAGCTGTATCGGTCCGTAACAGTAAGCCCTGCTCGGTAATGTGTTCTCGGGTAGGAAAGGAGGGTATTTGGAGGAAAAAGGAGCAAAGTCGACCAAACTTGCTCGGTCGGTAGCATGAAATGACTGAACTTGAAGCCAAGTTGTCTCGGTGTGGACAACGAGAGAACGGATGGATGTTGTACCTGATGGCCTTTGGCCAAGAATAGCGGCTTAGATTCGGAAGAATCATTCTTCCCCGATGTATCTTGTCGGCATTCCGTGCACTTGGCTGTCTCACTGGTATGCCGGAAGCTTACTAGGGTGAAGCAGTGGAAAGACGTGGCAAAGAGAGAACGGGTTTCCCTCGGACAGGGTCGAACGCCTCGTGCGTCTTCCATGGCCGGGAGGATTCCCAGTGCAGCTTGACGGTGAAATGCCAGCCTCCTTTCAAAGGAAGCAGACGCAATAGGGTTCCCGCCGGGTTCCCTGAGGGATAGCTACCTGGTTGATCCTGCCAGTAGTCATATGCTTGTCTCAAAGATTAAGCCATGCATGTCTAAGTATAAGCACTTGTACTGTGAAACTGCGAATGGCTCATTAAATCAGTTATCG
>NW_027670433.1:0-33436 GCF_964199315.1 Orbicella franksi
TTCTCATTTGAACTCTTCATAGAAAGTTGAGAAGTGAATTAATAGGGAGGGGGGTGCATGATCAAAGCTGCAGACTTGCCTTTTATTGTACATGCCATCAGGCTTTGAAGCCTTAATTTTCAAGTCAGCGCGTGTCATAGATGTCTTGAGAATTTCTTAGTTAATCAGACCTTATAATTTTTATTCTCATTGAATTGATTCTCATTTGAACTCTTAAGAAAGTTGAGAAGTGACTCTTGGATCCCTCTGAATAGGATCTTAGTTTATTCTCAGTGAATTGATTCTCATTTGAACTCTTCATAGAAAGTTGAGAAGTGAATTAATAGGGAGGGGGGTGCATGATCAAAGCTGCAGACTTGCCTTTTATTGTACATGCCATCAGGCTTTGAAGCCTTAATTTTCAAGTCAGCGCGTGTCATAGATGTCTTGAGAATTTCTTAGTTAATCAGACCTTATAATTTTTATTCTCATTGAATTGATTCTCATTTGAACTCTTAAGAAAGTTGAGAAGTGACTCTTGGATCCCTCTGAATAGGATCTTAGTTTATTCTCAGTGAATTGATTCTCATTTGAACTCTTCATAGAAAGTTGAGAAGTGAATTAATAGGGAGGGGGGTGCATGATCAAAGCTGCAGACTTGCCTTTTATTGTACATGCCATCAGGCTTTGAAGCCTTAATTTTCAAGTCAGCGCGTGTCATAGATGTCTTGAGAATTTCTTAGTTAATCAGACCTTATAATTTTTATTCTCATTGAATTGATTCTCATTTGAACTCTTAAGAAAGTTGAGAAGTGACTCTTGGATCCCTCTGAATAGGATCTTAGTTTATTCTCAGTGAATTGATTCTCATTTGAACTCTTCATAGAAAGTTGAGAAGTGAATTAATAGGGAGGGGGGTGCATGATCAAAGCTGCAGACTTGCCTTTTATTGTACATGCCATCAGGCTTTGAAGCCTTAATTTTCAAGTCAGCGCGTGTCATAGATGTCTTGAGAATTTCTTAGTTAATCAGACCTTATAATTTTTATTCTCATTGAATTGATTCTCATTTGAACTCTTAAGAAAGTTGAGAAGTGACTCTTGGATCCCTCTGAATAGGATCTTAGTTTATTCTCAGTGAATTGATTCTCATTTGAACTCTTCATAGAAAGTTGAGAAGTGAATTAATAGGGAGGGGGGTGCATGATCAAAGCTGCAGACTTGCCTTTTATTGTACATGCCATCAGGCTTTGAAGCCTTAATTTTCAAGTCAGCGCGTGTCATAGATGTCTTGAGAATTTCTTAGTTAATCAGACCTTATAATTTTTATTCTCATTGAATTGATTCTCATTTGAACTCTTAAGAAAGTTGAGAAGTGACTCTTGGATCCCTCTGAATAGGATCTTAGTTTATTCTCAGTGAATTGATTCTCATTTGAACTCTTCATAGAAAGTTGAGAAGTGAATTAATAGGGAGGGGGGTGCATGATCAAAGCTGCAGACTTGCCTTTTATTGTACATGCCATCAGGCTTTGAAGCCTTAATTTTCAAGTCAGCGCGTGTCATAGATGTCTTGAGAATTTCTTAGTTAATCAGACCTTATAATTTTTATTCTCATTGAATTGATTCTCATTTGAACTCTTAAGAAAGTTGAGAAGTGACTCTTGGATCCCTCTGAATAGGATCTTAGTTTATTCTCAGTGAATTGATTCTCATTTGAACTCTTCATAGAAAGTTGAGAAGTGAATTAATAGGGAGGGGGGTGCATGATCAAAGCTGCAGACTTGCCTTTTATTGTACATGCCATCAGGCTTTGAAGCCTTAATTTTCAAGTCAGCGCGTGTCATAGATGTCTTGAGAATTTCTTAGTTAATCAGACCTTATAATTTTTATTCTCATTGAATTGATTCTCATTTGAACTCTTAAGAAAGTTGAGAAGTGACTCTTGGATCCCTCTGAATAGGATCTTAGTTTATTCTCAGTGAATTGATTCTCATTTGAACTCTTCATAGAAAGTTGAGAAGTGAATTAATAGGGAGGGGGGTGCATGATCAAAGCTGCAGACTTGCCTTTTATTGTACATGCCATCAGGCTTTGAAGCCTTAATTTTCAAGTCAGCGCGTGTCATAGATGTCTTGAGAATTTCTTAGTTAATCAGACCTTATAATTTTTATTCTCATTGAATTGATTCTCATTTGAACTCTTAAGAAAGTTGAGAAGTGACTCTTGGATCCCTCTGAATAGGATCTTAGTTTTTCTCAGTGAATTGATTCTCATTTGAACTCTTCATAGAAAGTTGAGAAGTGAATTAATAGGGAGGGGGGTGCATGATCAAAGCTGCAGACTTGCCTTTTATTGTACATGCCATCAGGCTTTGAAGCCTTAATTTTCAAGTCAGCGCGTGTCATAGATGTCTTGAGAATTTCTTAGTTAATCAGACCTTATAATTTTTATTCTCATTGAATTGATTCTCATTTGAACTCTTAAGAAAGTTGAGAAGTGACTCTTGGATCCCTCTGAATAGGATCTTAGTTTATTCTCAGTGAATTGATTCTCATTTGAACTCTTCATAGAAAGTTGAGAAGTGAATTAATAGGGAGGGGGGTGCATGATCAAAGCTGCAGACTTGCCTTTTATTGTACATGCCATCAGGCTTTGAAGCCTTAATTTTCAAGTCAGCGCGTGTCATAGATGTCTTGAGAATTTCTTAGTTAATCAGACCTTATAATTTTTATTCTCATTGAATTGATTCTCATTTGAACTCTTAAGAAAGTTGAGAAGTGACTCTTGGATCCCTCTGAATAGGATCTTAGTTTATTCTCAGTGAATTGATTCTCATTTGAACTCTTCATAGAAAGTTGAGAAGTGAATTAATAGGGAGGGGGGTGCATGATCAAAGCTGCAGACTTGCCTTTTATTGTACATGCCATCAGGCTTTGAAGCCTTAATTTTCAAGTCAGCGCGTGTCATAGATGTCTTGAGAATTTCTTAGTTAATCAGACCTTATAATTTTTATTCTCATTGAATTGATTCTCATTTGAACTCTTAAGAAAGTTGAGAAGTGACTCTTGGATCCCTCTGAATAGGATCTTAGTTTATTCTCAGTGAATTGATTCTCATTTGAACTCTTCATAGAAAGTTGAGAAGTGAATTAATAGGGAGGGGGGTGCATGATCAAAGCTGCAGACTTGCCTTTTATTGTACATGCCATCAGGCTTTGAAGCCTTAATTTTCAAGTCAGCGCGTGTCATAGATGTCTTGAGAATTTCTTAGTTAATCAGACCTTATAATTTTTATTCTCATTGAATTGATTCTCATTTGAACTCTTAAGAAAGTTGAGAAGTGACTCTTGGATCCCTCTGAATAGGATCTTAGTTTATTCTCAGTGAATTGATTCTCATTTGAACTCTTCATAGAAAGTTGAGAAGTGAATTAATAGGGAGGGGGGTGCATGATCAAAGCTGCAGACTTGCCTTTTATTGTACATGCCATCAGGCTTTGAAGCCTTAATTTTCAAGTCAGCGCGTGTCATAGATGTCTTGAGAATTTCTTAGTTAATCAGACCTTATAATTTTTATTCTCATTGAATTGATTCTCATTTGAACTCTTAAGAAAGTTGAGAAGTGACTCTTGGATCCCTCTGAATAGGATCTTAGTTTATTCTCAGTGAATTGATTCTCATTTGAACTCTTCATAGAAAGTTGAGAAGTGAATTAATAGGGAGGGGGGTGCATGATCAAAGCTGCAGACTTGCCTTTTATTGTACATGCCATCAGGCTTTGAAGCCTTAATTTTCAAGTCAGCGCGTGTCATAGATGTCTTGAGAATTTCTTAGTTAATCAGACCTTATAATTTTTATTCTCATTGAATTGATTCTCATTTGAACTCTTAAGAAAGTTGAGAAGTGACTCTTGGATCCCTCTGAATAGGATCTTAGTTTATTCTCAGTGAATTGATTCTCATTTGAACTCTTCATAGAAAGTTGAGAAGTGAATTAATAGGGAGGGGGGTGCATGATCAAAGCTGCAGACTTGCCTTTTATTGTACATGCCATCAGGCTTTGAAGCCTTAATTTTCAAGTCAGCGCGTGTCATAGATGTCTTGAGAATTTCTTAGTTAATCAGACCTTATAATTTTTATTCTCATTGAATTGATTCTCATTTGAACTCTTAAGAAAGTTGAGAAGTGACTCTTGGATCCCTCTGAATAGGATCTTAGTTTATTCTCAGTGAATTGATTCTCATTTGAACTCTTCATAGAAAGTTGAGAAGTGAATTAATAGGGAGGGGGGTGCATGATCAAAGCTGCAGACTTGCCTTTTATTGTACATGCCATCAGGCTTTGAAGCCTTAATTTTCAAGTCAGCGCGTGTCATAGATGTCTTGAGAATTTCTTAGTTAATCAGACCTTATAATTTTTATTCTCATTGAATTGATTCTCATTTGAACTCTTAAGAAAGTTGAGAAGTGACTCTTGGATCCCTCTGAATAGGATCTTAGTTTATTCTCAGTGAATTGATTCTCATTTGAACTCTTCATAGAAAGTTGAGAAGTGAATTAATAGGGAGGGGGGTGCATGATCAAAGCTGCAGACTTGCCTTTTATTGTACATGCCATCAGGCTTTGAAGCCTTAATTTTCAAGTCAGCGCGTGTCATAGATGTCTTGAGAATTTCTTAGTTAATCAGACCTTATAATTTTTATTCTCATTGAATTGATTCTCATTTGAACTCTTAAGAAAGTTGAGAAGTGACTCTTGGATCCCTCTGAATAGGATCTTAGTTTATTCTCAGTGAATTGATTCTCATTTGAACTCTTCATAGAAAGTTGAGAAGTGAATTAATAGGGAGGGGGGTGCATGATCAAAGCTGCAGACTTGCCTTTTATTGTACATGCCATCAGGCTTTGAAGCCTTAATTTTCAAGTCAGCGCGTGTCATAGATGTCTTGAGAATTTCTTAGTTAATCAGACCTTATAATTTTTATTCTCATTGAATTGATTCTCATTTGAACTCTTAAGAAAGTTGAGAAGTGACTCTTGGATCCCTCTGAATAGGATCTTAGTTTATTCTCAGTGAATTGATTCTCATTTGAACTCTTCATAGAAAGTTGAGAAGTGAATTAATAGGGAGGGGGGTGCATGATCAAAGCTGCAGACTTGCCTTTTATTGTACATGCCATCAGGCTTTGAAGCCTTAATTTTCAAGTCAGCGCGTGTCATAGATGTCTTGAGAATTTCTTAGTTAATCAGACCTTATAATTTTTATTCTCATTGAATTGATTCTCATTTGAACTCTTAAGAAAGTTGAGAAGTGACTCTTGGATCCCTCTGAATAGGATCTTAGTTTATTCTCAGTGAATTGATTCTCATTTGAACTCTTCATAGAAAGTTGAGAAGTGAATTAATAGGGAGGGGGGTGCATGATCAAAGCTGCAGACTTGCCTTTTATTGTACATGCCATCAGGCTTTGAAGCCTTAATTTTCAAGTCAGCGCGTGTCATAGATGTCTTGAGAATTTCTTAGTTAATCAGACCTTATAATTTTTATTCTCATTGAATTGATTCTCATTTGAACTCTTAAGAAAGTTGAGAAGTGACTCTTGGATCCCTCTGAATAGGATCTTAGTTTATTCTCAGTGAATTGATTCTCATTTGAACTCTTCATAGAAAGTTGAGAAGTGAATTAATAGGGAGGGGGGTGCATGATCAAAGCTGCAGACTTGCCTTTTATTGTACATGCCATCAGGCTTTGAAGCCTTAATTTTCAAGTCAGCGCGTGTCATAGATGTCTTGAGAATTTCTTAGTTAATCAGACCTTATAATTTTTATTCTCATTGAATTGATTCTCATTTGAACTCTTAAGAAAGTTGAGAAGTGACTCTTGGATCCCTCTGAATAGGATCTTAGTTTATTCTCAGTGAATTGATTCTCATTTGAACTCTTCATAGAAAGTTGAGAAGTGAATTAATAGGGAGGGGGGTGCATGATCAAAGCTGCAGACTTGCCTTTTATTGTACATGCCATCAGGCTTTGAAGCCTTAATTTTCAAGTCAGCGCGTGTCATAGATGTCTTGAGAATTTCTTAGTTAATCAGACCTTATAATTTTTATTCTCATTGAATTGATTCTCATTTGAACTCTTAAGAAAGTTGAGAAGTGACTCTTGGATCCCTCTGAATAGGATCTTAGTTTATTCTCAGTGAATTGATTCTCATTTGAACTCTTCATAGAAAGTTGAGAAGTGAATTAATAGGGAGGGGGGTGCATGATCAAAGCTGCAGACTTGCCTTTTATTGTACATGCCATCAGGCTTTGAAGCCTTAATTTTCAAGTCAGCGCGTGTCATAGATGTCTTGAGAATTTCTTAGTTAATCAGACCTTATAATTTTTATTCTCATTGAATTGATTCTCATTTGAACTCTTAAGAAAGTTGAGAAGTGACTCTTGGATCCCTCTGAATAGGATCTTAGTTTATTCTCAGTGAATTGATTCTCATTTGAACTCTTCATAGAAAGTTGAGAAGTGAATTAATAGGGAGGGGGGTGCATGATCAAAGCTGCAGACTTGCCTTTTATTGTACATGCCATCAGGCTTTGAAGCCTTAATTTTCAAGTCAGCGCGTGTCATAGATGTCTTGAGAATTTCTTAGTTAATCAGACCTTATAATTTTTATTCTCATTGAATTGATTCTCATTTGAACTCTTAAGAAAGTTGAGAAGTGACTCTTGGATCCCTCTGAATAGGATCTTAGTTTATTCTCAGTGAATTGATTCTCATTTGAACTCTTCATAGAAAGTTGAGAAGTGAATTAATAGGGAGGGGGGTGCATGATCAAAGCTGCAGACTTGCCTTTTATTGTACATGCCATCAGGCTTTGAAGCCTTAATTTTCAAGTCAGCGCGTGTCATAGATGTCTTGAGAATTTCTTAGTTAATCAGACCTTATAATTTTTATTCTCATTGAATTGATTCTCATTTGAACTCTTAAGAAAGTTGAGAAGTGACTCTTGGATCCCTCTGAATAGGATCTTAGTTTATTCTCAGTGAATTGATTCTCATTTGAACTCTTCATAGAAAGTTGAGAAGTGAATTAATAGGGAGGGGGGTGCATGATCAAAGCTGCAGACTTGCCTTTTATTGTACATGCCATCAGGCTTTGAAGCCTTAATTTTCAAGTCAGCGCGTGTCATAGATGTCTTGAGAATTTCTTAGTTAATCAGACCTTATAATTTTTATTCTCATTGAATTGATTCTCATTTGA
Organism: Orbicella franksi; assembly: GCF_964199315.1. Taxonomy (NCBI): domain Eukaryota; kingdom Metazoa; phylum Cnidaria; class Anthozoa; order Scleractinia; family Merulinidae; genus Orbicella; species Orbicella franksi. The sequence goes on from NW_027670433.1 coordinate 7,234, forward strand.
ACTCTTAAGAAAGTTGAGAAGTGACTCTTGGATCCCTCTGAATAGGATCTTAGTTTATTCTCAGTGAATTGATTCTCATTTGAACTCTTCATAGAAAGTTGAGAAGTGAATTAATAGGGAGGGGGGTGCATGATCAAAGCTGCAGACTTGCCTTTTATTGTACATGCCATCAGGCTTTGAAGCCTTAATTTTCAAGTCAGCGCGTGTCATAGATGTCTTGAGAATTTCTTAGTTAATCAGACCTTATAATTTTTATTCTCATTGAATTGATTCTCATTTGAACTCTTAAGAAAGTTGAGAAGTGACTCTTGGATCCCTCTGAATAGGATCTTAGTTTATTCTCAGTGAATTGATTCTCATTTGAACTCTTCATAGAAAGTTGAGAAGTGAATTAATAGGGAGGGGGGTGCATGATCAAAGCTGCAGACTTGCCTTTTATTGTACATGCCATCAGGCTTTGAAGCCTTAATTTTCAAGTCAGCGCGTGTCATAGATGTCTTGAGAATTTCTTAGTTAATCAGACCTTATAATTTTTATTCTCATTGAATTGATTCTCATTTGAACTCTTAAGAAAGTTGAGAAGTGACTCTTGGATCCCTCTGAATAGGATCTTAGTTTATTCTCAGTGAATTGATTCTCATTTGAACTCTTCATAGAAAGTTGAGAAGTGAATTAATAGGGAGGGGGGTGCATGATCAAAGCTGCAGACTTGCCTTTTATTGTACATGCCATCAGGCTTTGAAGCCTTAATTTTCAAGTCAGCGCGTGTCATAGATGTCTTGAGAATTTCTTAGTTAATCAGACCTTATAATTTTTATTCTCATTGAATTGATTCTCATTTGAACTCTTAAGAAAGTTGAGAAGTGACTCTTGGATCCCTCTGAATAGGATCTTAGTTTATTCTCAGTGAATTGATTCTCATTTGAACTCTTCATAGAAAGTTGAGAAGTGAATTAATAGGGAGGGGGGTGCATGATCAAAGCTGCAGACTTGCCTTTTATTGTACATGCCATCAGGCTTTGAAGCCTTAATTTTCAAGTCAGCGCGTGTCATAGATGTCTTGAGAATTTCTTAGTTAATCAGACCTTATAATTTTTATTCTCATTGAATTGATTCTCATTTGAACTCTTAAGAAAGTTGAGAAGTGACTCTTGGATCCCTCTGAATAGGATCTTAGTTTATTCTCAGTGAATTGATTCTCATTTGAACTCTTCATAGAAAGTTGAGAAGTGAATTAATAGGGAGGGGGGTGCATGATCAAAGCTGCAGACTTGCCTTTTATTGTACATGCCATCAGGCTTTGAAGCCTTAATTTTCAAGTCAGCGCGTGTCATAGATGTCTTGAGAATTTCTTAGTTAATCAGACCTTATAATTTTTATTCTCATTGAATTGATTCTCATTTGAACTCTTAAGAAAGTTGAGAAGTGACTCTTGGATCCCTCTGAATAGGATCTTAGTTTATTCTCAGTGAATTGATTCTCATTTGAACTCTTCATAGAAAGTTGAGAAGTGAATTAATAGGGAGGGGGGTGCATGATCAAAGCTGCAGACTTGCCTTTTATTGTACATGCCATCAGGCTTTGAAGCCTTAATTTTCAAGTCAGCGCGTGTCATAGATGTCTTGAGAATTTCTTAGTTAATCAGACCTTATAATTTTTATTCTCATTGAATTGATTCTCATTTGAACTCTTAAGAAAGTTGAGAAGTGACTCTTGGATCCCTCTGAATAGGATCTTAGTTTATTCTCAGTGAATTGATTCTCATTTGAACTCTTCATAGAAAGTTGAGAAGTGAATTAATAGGGAGGGGGGTGCATGATCAAAGCTGCAGACTTGCCTTTTATTGTACATGCCATCAGGCTTTGAAGCCTTAATTTTCAAGTCAGCGCGTGTCATAGATGTCTTGAGAATTTCTTAGTTAATCAGACCTTATAATTTTTATTCTCATTGAATTGATTCTCATTTGAACTCTTAAGAAAGTTGAGAAGTGACTCTTGGATCCCTCTGAATAGGATCTTAGTTTATTCTCAGTGAATTTATTCTCATTTGAACTCTTCATAGAAAGTTGAGAAGTGAATTAATAGGGAGGGGGGTGCATGATCAAAGCTGCAGACTTGCCTTTTATTGTACATGCCATCAGGCTTTGAAGCCTTAATTTTCAAGTCAGCGCGTGTCATAGATGTCTTGAGAATTTCTTAGTTAATCAGACCTTATAATTTTTATTCTCATTGAATTGATTCTCATTTGAACTCTTAAGAAAGTTGAGAAGTGACTCTTGGATCCCTCTGAATAGGATCTTAGTTTATTCTCAGTGAATTGATTCTCATTTGAACTCTTCATAGAAAGTTGAGAAGTGAATTAATAGGGAGGGGGGTGCATGATCAAAGCTGCAGACTTGCCTTTTATTGTACATGCCATCAGGCTTTGAAGCCTTAATTTTCAAGTCAGCGCGTGTCATAGATGTCTTGAGAATTTCTTAGTTAATCAGACCTTATAATTTTTATTCTCATTGAATTGATTCTCATTTGAACTCTTAAGAAAGTTGAGAAGTGACTCTTGGATCCCTCTGAATAGGATCTTAGTTTATTCTCAGTGAATTGATTCTCATTTGAACTCTTCATAGAAAGTTGAGAAGTGAATTAATAGGGAGGGGGGTGCATGATCAAAGCTGCAGACTTGCCTTTTATTGTACATGCCATCAGGCTTTGAAGCCTTAATTTTCAAGTCAGCGCGTGTCATAGATGTCTTGAGAATTTCTTAGTTAATCAGACCTTATAATTTTTATTCTCATTGAATTGATTCTCATTTGAACTCTTAAGAAAGTTGAGAAGTGACTCTTGGATCCCTCTGAATAGGATCTTAGTTTATTCTCAGTGAATTGATTCTCATTTGAACTCTTCATAGAAAGTTGAGAAGTGAATTAATAGGGAGGGGGGTGCATGATCAAAGCTGCAGACTTGCCTTTTATTGTACATGCCATCAGGCTTTGAAGCCTTAATTTTCAAGTCAGCGCGTGTCATAGATGTCTTGAGAATTTCTTAGTTAATCAGACCTTATAATTTTTATTCTCATTGAATTGATTCTCATTTGAACTCTTAAGAAAGTTGAGAAGTGACTCTTGGATCCCTCTGAATAGGATCTTAGTTTATTCTCAGTGAATTGATTCTCATTTGAACTCTTCATAGAAAGTTGAGAAGTGAATTAATAGGGAGGGGGGTGCATGATCAAAGCTGCAGACTTGCCTTTTATTGTACATGCCATCAGGCTTTGAAGCCTTAATTTTCAAGTCAGCGCGTGTCATAGATGTCTTGAGAATTTCTTAGTTAATCAGACCTTATAATTTTTATTCTCATTGAATTGATTCTCATTTGAACTCTTAAGAAAGTTGAGAAGTGACTCTTGGATCCCTCTGAATAGGATCTTAGTTTATTCTCAGTGAATTTATTCTCATTTGAACTCTTCATAGAAAGTTGAGAAGTGAATTAATAGGGAGGGGGGTGCATGATCAAAGCTGCAGACTTGCCTTTTATTGTACATGCCATCAGGCTTTGAAGCCTTAATTTTCAAGTCAGCGCGTGTCATAGATGTCTTGAGAATTTCTTAGTTAATCAGACCTTATAATTTTTATTCTCATTGAATTGATTCTCATTTGAACTCTTAAGAAAGTTGAGAAGTGACTCTTGGATCCCTCTGAATAGGATCTTAGTTTATTCTCAGTGAATTGATTCTCATTTGAACTCTTCATAGAAAGTTGAGAAGTGAATTAATAGGGAGGGGGGTGCATGATCAAAGCTGCAGACTTGCCTTTTATTGTACATGCCATCAGGCTTTGAAGCCTTAATTTTCAAGTCAGCGCGTGTCATAGATGTCTTGAGAATTTCTTAGTTAATCAGACCTTATAATTTTTATTCTCATTGAATTGATTCTCATTTGAACTCTTAAGAAAGTTGAGAAGTGACTCTTGGATCCCTCTGAATAGGATCTTAGTTTATTCTCAGTGAATTGATTCTCATTTGAACTCTTCATAGAAAGTTGAGAAGTGAATTAATAGGGAGGGGGGTGCATGATCAAAGCTGCAGACTTGCCTTTTATTGTACATGCCATCAGGCTTTGAAGCCTTAATTTTCAAGTCAGCGCGTGTCATAGATGTCTTGAGAATTTCTTAGTTAATCAGACCTTATAATTTTTATTCTCATTGAATTGATTCTCATTTGAACTCTTAAGAAAGTTGAGAAGTGACTCTTGGATCCCTCTGAATAGGATCTTAGTTTATTCTCAGTGAATTGATTCTCATTTGAACTCTTCATAGAAAGTTGAGAAGTGAATTAATAGGGAGGGGGGTGCATGATCAAAGCTGCAGACTTGCCTTTTATTGTACATGCCATCAGGCTTTGAAGCCTTAATTTTCAAGTCAGCGCGTGTCATAGATGTCTTGAGAATTTCTTAGTTAATCAGACCTTATAATTTTTATTCTCATTGAATTGATTCTCATTTGAACTCTTAAGAAAGTTGAGAAGTGACTCTTGGATCCCTCTGAATAGGATCTTAGTTTATTCTCAGTGAATTGATTCTCATTTGAACTCTTCATAGAAAGTTGAGAAGTGAATTAATAGGGAGGGGGGTGCATGATCAAAGCTGCAGACTTGCCTTTTATTGTACATGCCATCAGGCTTTGAAGCCTTAATTTTCAAGTCAGCGCGTGTCATAGATGTCTTGAGAATTTCTTAGTTAATCAGACCTTATAATTTTTATTCTCATTGAATTGATTCTCATTTGAACTCTTAAGAAAGTTGAGAAGTGACTCTTGGATCCCTCTGAATAGGATCTTAGTTTATTCTCAGTGAATTGATTCTCATTTGAACTCTTCATAGAAAGTTGAGAAGTGAATTAATAGGGAGGGGGGTGCATGATCAAAGCTGCAGACTTGCCTTTTATTGTACATGCCATCAGGCTTTGAAGCCTTAATTTTCAAGTCAGCGCGTGTCATAGATGTCTTGAGAATTTCTTAGTTAATCAGACCTTATAATTTTTATTCTCATTGAATTGATTCTCATTTGAACTCTTAAGAAAGTTGAGAAGTGACTCTTGGATCCCTCTGAATAGGATCTTAGTTTATTCTCAGTGAATTGATTCTCATTTGAACTCTTCATAGAAAGTTGAGAAGTGAATTAATAGGGAGGGGGGTGCATGATCAAAGCTGCAGACTTGCCTTTTATTGTACATGCCATCAGGCTTTGAAGCCTTAATTTTCAAGTCAGCGCGTGTCATAGATGTCTTGAGAATTTCTTAGTTAATCAGACCTTATAATTTTTATTCTCATTGAATTGATTCTCATTTGAACTCTTAAGAAAGTTGAGAAGTGACTCTTGGATCCCTCTGAATAGGATCTTAGTTTATTCTCAGTGAATTGATTCTCATTTGAACTCTTCATAGAAAGTTGAGAAGTGAATTAATAGGGAGGGGGGTGCATGATCAAAGCTGCAGACTTGCCTTTTATTGTACATGCCATCAGGCTTTGAAGCCTTAATTTTCAAGTCAGCGCGTGTCATAGATGTCTTGAGAATTTCTTAGTTAATCAGACCTTATAATTTTTATTCTCATTGAATTGATTCTCATTTGAACTCTTAAGAAAGTTGAGAAGTGACTCTTGGATCCCTCTGAATAGGATCTTAGTTTATTCTCAGTGAATTGATTCTCATTTGAACTCTTCATAGAAAGTTGAGAAGTGAATTAATAGGGAGGGGGGTGCATGATCAAAGCTGCAGACTTGCCTTTTATTGTACATGCCATCAGGCTTTGAAGCCTTAATTTTCAAGTCAGCGCGTGTCATAGATGTCTTGAGAATTTCTTAGTTAATCAGACCTTATAATTTTTATTCTCATTGAATTGATTCTCATTTGAACTCTTAAGAAAGTTGAGAAGTGACTCTTGGATCCCTCTGAATAGGATCTTAGTTTATTCTCAGTGAATTGATTCTCATTTGAACTCTTCATAGAAAGTTGAGAAGTGAATTAATAGGGAGGGGGGTGCATGATCAAAGCTGCAGACTTGCCTTTTATTGTACATGCCATCAGGCTTTGAAGCCTTAATTTTCAAGTCAGCGCGTGTCATAGATGTCTTGAGAATTTCTTAGTTAATCAGACCTTATAATTTTTATTCTCATTGAATTGATTCTCATTTGAACTCTTAAGAAAGTTGAGAAGTGACTCTTGGATCCCTCTGAATAGGATCTTAGTTTATTCTCAGTGAATTGATTCTCATTTGAACTCTTCATAGAAAGTTGAGAAGTGAATTAATAGGGAGGGGGGTGCATGATCAAAGCTGCAGACTTGCCTTTTATTGTACATGCCATCAGGCTTTGAAGCCTTAATTTTCAAGTCAGCGCGTGTCATAGATGTCTTGAGAATTTCTTAGTTAATCAGACCTTATAATTTTTATTCTCATTGAATTGATTCTCATTTGAACTCTTAAGAAAGTTGAGAAGTGACTCTTGGATCCCTCTGAATAGGATCTTAGTTTATTCTCAGTGAATTGATTCTCATTTGAACTCTTCATAGAAAGTTGAGAAGTGAATTAATAGGGAGGGGGGTGCATGATCAAAGCTGCAGACTTGCCTTTTATTGTACATGCCATCAGGCTTTGAAGCCTTAATTTTCAAGTCAGCGCGTGTCATAGATGTCTTGAGAATTTCTTAGTTAATCAGACCTTATAATTTTTATTCTCATTGAATTGATTCTCATTTGAACTCTTAAGAAAGTTGAGAAGTGACTCTTGGATCCCTCTGAATAGGATCTTAGTTTATTCTCAGTGAATTGATTCTCATTTGAACTCTTCATAGAAAGTTGAGAAGTGAATTAATAGGGACGGGGGTGCTTGATCAAACCTCCAGACTTGCCTTTTATTGTACATGCCATGAGGGTTTGAAGCCTTAATTTTCAAGTCACTGAAAAAGTGAATATTACTTGATTTGAATGTTGATAGAAAACTGGTAGTGGGCTTGGAGAAATAGTTTTTTTGGTTGAGCTTTGGGTTGAGGAGAATTTGAAGATGCATGTTATACGGACGGCAATGTCGACAGGTACATAGAGTCAGCCTGGTTGAGACATTGTTTTACTTGGGTGGAATGACTGTGTGTATTTTTTAATGAGCCAGGATTTTTAATCAATAAATTCTTGTTCTCTCTCTCTCTCTCTTTCTCTCTGGGCTCTAGGATGGTCCATATTTGTCCTTACTGCGGTCTGACATCCAGCCTATATCCTCCCCGAGGCATTTTTTCTCCATGTTGGTGTCCAAGTCTGCATGTGAATGATTGCAAGACAAGATGTCCACCGACGACTTCCTTTTTTCCAGTAAAAGTAAGCACTCGTTTGCTGTTTACTGCTTGCTTGATGCATAATTTGATGGATCTATTGACTGACTGTGAACTGGATCTATTGTGAAAACAGTCTATTTTTAATGACTTTTTTAGATCACGGAGATTAGTTACCGGTGATGCGATAAAATCTCTTGGTATCTTCAACTAATTTTACGCAATATATTAAGTATCACGCTGTACTAACCTTATCGGTACACAGTAAATACAGCTGTCAATGTTGATCCTTATGAGCGCGTCATTTGAGAATGAACGTGACTCTTTAAAAGCATGGTTCTCAGATCGAAAGCTTTTCGATCATTCCATTCCTGAAGATAGTATCTCTCTTTAAAAGTATGCATTGATAATTTCTTGTCTGGTAGTGAATGCTATACCTTTCAGAAAGATTCAATAAAATAACACTATACAACAGGCTTCGGGAAAGTTTTTAAACTACGGTTTATCACTTCTACCCAATGTGTTTCAAGGTTCTTCTGTTCAATCCGTCCCTTCTTTAAATCGCCTTGTTGAAAGGAATTGGATATGTCCTTCAGTAAACACCCCATTGTTTCAAAAAAGTAACAATGGCTGTTTGGTGTATGCTCTGATCTGTTCCTAGTTTGTATCCACGAGAGAAATGGAAGATGCGATGTGAAGTGCCATGACGTTATCTCACAGATTTCTTCCTTTTTTCTCAAAGCTTTCAGTTCAGGAGTCAAAGCTGGCTTCAGGTTTTAAGACACAGAGCACATTGTGGTCGCTTCATTGATGAACGCGCTAGATAACACTGGGTGATTTGTACCAGCAAGAAGCTCCTTTGCCCTCATTATCTTCTGAATCTCAAGCGAAGAAGGAGCTCGGCTTTACCATAGTCGTCGAGAAAAAGTGAGTTGATTTTGAACCATAAAATAGGTAAACAACATCTTTTACCGACTAGAACAACTGTTCAAGTCGTCAACGCCGGGTTGCTCGTGTTGCTTTCTTGCTGACAAAGAAAAGCCATATTTTTCCTCCACAAAAGCCTCGCCCCTTCCTGTGAGCTATTTATTTTAACTTCGTTTATTTGGCATGTTTTTGCAATGTGAAATTGTGGATAAACTAGAATTTACTTGGAACACTTCCTGATACGCAATTTGGTTTCCTTAGAACACTCTTCCGCAGCTAACACTAAAAAAGAGCGATTCAGTGATGGAAGACTGTTAAAAATGATATTTCTTCACCCCTGGAGTGCTTACTAACAAGGCCGTCAAACAGTCAACAGCACAAGGTAAGAGGGCTTAACAAGATAGAAATAATATACAATGAACTAGAGTAAGGCCATAATACAAGCATTCGAAATCTATTTTTTTACCGCTAAGATTTCAAGCGTAAAATGGGAAATCTGGGTGACGATGAAATATTGAAATGTAGTTCCATAATTAAGGGGGAGTTTAGTAGAGTAGTTTAACACTTAGTTGAGTTGTGCTTAACGTTTATCAAATTCCAGTTAGTAATTAGTGTTTTTGTTATCTTTTTTTCTGCTAGACCTATTTTCCGGATGCGAACAGCGTAAGGCAGCAATACAATCTGGAGGAAAGAATTCCGGCGGCACTTGCTAGGTAAATGTAGTCTTAAAATAAGCTACAAACTAATCAAGGAAGCTTTGTTGTCTTGCAAAGCCAGACTCGAGCCTTAAATGTTGGCTTTTTTAATTGTATTATTTGAAACTCTAAATTTCGATTTTTCTGTTTCTTTTTTAGACCTCGGGCACTTCACGCAATCGGATTACAAAGTCCGGCACTTCGCCTTAGGCCGGTAAGATAAAAATCACATATCGTATTTGTTTCATTTCAGTTCTTAGCACTTTAAACAATTGCGCACAGATTACGAAAGCGCCGGTTATAACAACATTTCAGTGCTTAAATACTTAATACTCATCGAAGTAAATGTAAAGCTGTCTGCTATCATTGATAATTTTGAATGAAATCATTTTAACACCAGCGAAATTCTACAGCTTCTTTATAAATCAAACACCACTAGCGACTTAAGAGCTCTGGTACCGAAATTATTCTGTGCTAAAATACCCAGCTAGGGAAACAGACTACGTAAATAAGCCATTAAAATTGAGTACCATAATCAGATGATTGAGAGGGAGTTTTGTTCGAACCCTGGTAAATAATAATTTTTTTGTTATTTTTGTTCCCCGCTAGGCCCATTTTTCGGATGGAAACAGCGTAGCGAAAACAACTGGAGAAATGAATTCATTGCACTCGGTGGGTGAATGTAGAGATAAAATTAGTAAGCTTACAGACTAAACTTGGACGCTTTCTCGTGTTGCAAAGTAGCTAACAATGTTGACCTACTTAATTGTACTATCTGAAAATCTAAATTGCGATTCTGTTTTTTAGACCTCTGGAGCGTTCGACGCAATCGGATTACGAATTCCTGCACCACCTTCATGGGATGGAAGGGAGACGGTAAGATTCAAATCACATAACTTATTTCAGTTTAAACTAGGTGTTACTAGTTCATCTCAAAAACTCCGTCACAGTTAATTAAGTACTCGTGATAACTTTTACTAAATTTCACTGATGAGTAGGTGCGAATCAATTACGAAAGCGCTAGTTAAGCACTTAACTGGTTAAATACTTAACTGGTCATTTAGTAAATGCAAAGGAATGCAGTCACTGCATGGCTAATTTTGAGTGAAATCATTCTTTGATCGGGCGAATTATGCGGTTTTTGCATAAAGCAAACGCCAATGGCACCAAGTGTGATTTATTTCAAAATCAAAATATATTGAAGGGTATTGAGTTTCCTTCTTGTGGGCTAGTGAAAACTCCGAAATATATCACATTTGCGCGAGTGGAGCATAGCGTACACAACTCTGTGGCGCACAGATGAATGAAGTAGGATTTTGGTTTCCAAAAACTAACAGACCTCTCTTTCCCCCCACAGGCAACTTTCCAAAGTCAGTACTCTGTTTCCGAAGAAATAATCCCAATCCAACAGCGGAAAATCGAACCAGTATCGTGCTATGGAAGTCTTCACTTCGTCTTCGTTGAGGTCTGCGATAAACTATTTCCTAACATTCCTAAAAGTACGATTAAAAGTCGCATGAGAAATCTTGGTCTTAAGCTGTTGAAGGCGCCTCAAGAAATTCAGAACAAGTTGAGAACTGCTAGACCTTACTTGGCCTGTTACAAATTCCTCTCGCTGATTTCCAAACGAGACGTTGTCATTCTTGAAGCTTATCACGATTCACGCGAAGAAAGAAAGGAAAACTCTAAAAAACTGTATGGACCTTTCTTAAGTAATCTTAGTGATAGTATCGATACTAACTACACACACGGGGGAGGACAAAGTCAGAACGTAGGGGACATTTTTTCAAGGGATAATGTAGAGTCCACTATGCCTCCCAAAAAACATGGGTTAAGTACCAATTTCTTAGTAGAAAATCTCTTGAATTCTTCTCCGGGAAGTTTAGCCGTAGAAAAGCCAATGACTGGGTTTTCAGAATCACAGGAACAAATAGTCGATGAGCAGATTTCGACAGACTCGGAACCCGAGTCAAGTTATTCCTCGGACAGCGATACCAATTTCGAGTCCTCACCGGAGGAAGAAAGCGCTGGCGAACAAGATTATGGCATTGTCGAGCTGTTTCATAAAAAAGATATAGATATAGATTGCTTCCCCAACGTCGTTAAACGTGTGAGTGAAATGAAGGAATTCTTTCAATCAGACTTGAATTTTAAGCGCAGACAGTCCAAACTGTCGGATGTCACGTGGGCGAAAACTTTGGAACGGTTAGTGATCTTTTTGGCTTATTGTTCGCGCACGTTGAAGCTAGACATTCGATTGGAATTGGTGGAAAATATGAATATCGTGGAATCCTTTATCAAGCACATAAAGCATAGCCGGCGAGTTAAGAACAACACTGCTGCCCTTTATGTAATGTCCTTCATAAGGGTTGCGAAATTCCTGCATGCAAACGAGAGTCGCGGAAATTATGACGCAGTGGATAGCATTAGTGATCTTCGCGCCCTTCAGAACCAACTCCTCAGAGAGCATGCTGTTTTGGAATCCACCAAAGAACCTGAGAAGAGAAGGCTGTTTTGGCCGCAATTTCAAGAATTAACCCGTTCCCTTCATCAACAATTCGAAGACGAACTCGATGTGCGACAGAAAGCACGTCTGCACATGAATTTCACACTATTGCTACTTTTTGCGATAAATCCAGGCCGTGCTAAAGAGTTCAGAACCCTTCGCATCGTTACAGATATCCCAGAGAACGAAGTTGATGAAATCGTCGGGAAGCTACCGAACGGAGAGAACTTTATGGTGTTTGCGAAAAACGGAGTCACCCGTCTCGTCGAGAAAGGTTACAAAACGGTGAAAAGATACGGTCCGAATGTCATAGAAATGAGCGAATTTCATTTCGTGGATTTTCATGTTAAGCGTTACGTCGAACGGTCGCGACTAAAGCTCATACCCCGGGGCTGTAGTCATGACTTTTTTTTTGTCAACAACCGAGGCTCATTTTTTAAATCACCGGGATCTTTCTCCAGTTACTTGGCGAAAATCTTTCGGGAGAATCTCGGCTTTCACTGCACAATGAACGAAATGCGACACGCATTGGTGGAAAACTTTAGGTCTAGCAAAGAAAGTTCCGATGTACAGCTGGCAGAAAGCTTAGCTCGTGTCTGTAAGCACAGTTTGCGCACTCAAATGCAGGTCTACGACAAAAGAAGTCAACAGGAAAGAACGAAACGCGCATTGCACTACCTTAATCAATCAGCAGTTAACGCCATAGTGGACGACGTTCCAGGTACATCTTGCAATGTTGACGACGAAGTCGAGGATGATTCATCAGGGGAAGAACGTGATCTACCCGCTCCTGGAGAAATATGCGCTCTTATACCGGCTGATGCACGAGCTAAATCGCCCGAGATATTCTTGGCTAAGGTTTTAAAGTACAGCGCAGATGGTCAGAGCGTGCGCTTGGCGTGGCTAAAGCAAATAGAAGGCAAGCCAAACCACTTCAAGTTTCAGGTTGGCCATTCGGTCTGGGAGGAGAAGGTTTCGAGTCTCATCTACCCACTGGATGTCACTTATAAGCGAGACGAAGGCAGTTATGAGCTTCGGAGTGCCAAGAAAGAGATTTATCAGCGACTGAAATCAGCTGTTTCTGTCTAACATCGCATCGAAAATCATTTTCTAGTCATTTTCAGAGAAAAATGATTTTAAAAAAAACGTTTTCAAATCATTTTTAGAGTCGTTATAGCAATGTTGACACATAACAGCATGATTCCGTTGACTCTATCCGTTACATCTGAAATTATAAAAACGAGCAATAGCTATATTTGTGTGATGCTTTTTTTTCAAATTTAGCTGCCTAAATTTTTTTTCAAACCTCGTTAATGAAAACAGAAATAACTTGCATTTGCACTGAATGGAACTCCATTCGTGTCAAATGAGCTTTACGGATTGCTCGCTGCACTAAAAACTTAAGTCAAAAACTGGCATATGGCGCTGAATTGAACGCCATTCGCGTCAAATAAGCCGTGTACGGATTTCTCGCTGTTCTGAAAATCCAAGTCAAAACATGCATGTTCCATTTACCCACGAAATGTCGTGTCAAATCGAGGGTTGCCTGGGATCGTCGGGAGAAACCAAGAGATTTTCTAAGTTATAATACTGCGTTTCCTTGAACCAGCGTCCTGAACATTAATTTCAAATTTCGCCTTTTCGACTGGATCTTGACATCGCCCAAGGCATTGAACGTTAAGTCGACTAACATTTTAGAGGCGGTTGTTATTAGGGCACCTAATTAGAGGAAATAGGGAATTAAACTCAGTTGGCGTTTAATTAGAAAACTCTGTTGATTCTCGTCTGAATGTATACAGAAAACAGTTCTGCTGTCCAAAATTTTCTTTGTTTTGTTTGTGATTCAGAGGCAATTAATAATTGGTAATTTCTGATAGAGACCCGAGGACGTACATTGCAATAGGCAATTTATAGAGGGTACCCTGTCGGAATATTAATTCTGACACCTTTTGGTTTCTTTGAGAAGCCATTACTGCCACTGAGCAGAGAAATATTGAGTTAGAGTTTTTTAGGTGAATCTACAAAATTCAGACCCGCAATGGGTAAAAAGCGCAAAAATGTCCAAAGAGATCAACAACGTTTGCAAACTTTTCTGCAAACAAAGTGTTTGATTTGTTACACTCCGGGGCCACTGGCTTCTCGTAGACTTCCTTGTTGCAAGGTTTTTATGCACGAGAGCTGTTTGCTAAAATGTTTTCAGCATGCGAGTACCAGTAAAAGAAAATGCCCCCATTGTAGACAGGAAATTTATGCCATTAATAAGGGCGAACTCGAACCTTCGTGCATTCCGGAGGGTGTTTTCTTATTTCGGTTAGAATTTGAAACGTTCGTTGCTAAGTCTCCTGCTCAAATAGCAGATGAATTATGGGATTTCTTGCCTAACCTAGTACCTCCACCTGGTTGGTCAGACTATCGAAGAATGTGGAGAAGATAAGGAGCTCATTATGAAGAGCTTTAAATTGTCAACTCTTTTTTACACTTTTTAGAATATTTTCCAATATATTATCAAGCAACTTAGCTTCTTTATATAAGTTTAAATACTTTAGTACTGAGTCCTTTTAAACATTTCGTAGTTTTGTTATTAATAGATTTTCTGGCATGTATATCCATTATATAGCTATTATAATCAAGCGCGTTTGAGTTTGATATGTGCTTATAGTCTGATGACGGAGATGCTCGAACGATTTCTGTATGATCTAGATAAACTAAAACGAAGCAATTTGATTTGTTTCGTGAACGGAGTTAACGGCGCGAGGTCTTTCTTATTGGTTAATCAAATATAGTTCTCTCCGTCTATAATGAAACAGATTGCGAAAACTCGGGAAAACCGCCAGTGTTTTTCCAGGCCATACAGAAATCGCTCTTTAAACTTTTCTTGTTCTCATCATAATTATAGAAATGTGCCCAATGATCAACATTTTGTTTTTCAACACGGCCTGGAGATTAATAAAAAAGGTTTTCATTATTGAGTCGGCTGAGACTGTCTTTTTAAGACGGTCCATTTCGGTTTCTATTGTCATTTTAACGCTTATCTTTTTTTAACAATTGTCGCGTTCTGAACTACGCGCCACAGGAAATCTGTTATCGTTGTTATTAAAGCAAATGGGTTTTAGATAGCGACAAGAATTCATCTGTTGATCATAGGGTCACTACGTTTTTTACTTAGAGAAGACGTAGTATTAGATAGCTTTAGCATTGTTATCTTATCTTTGTTGTCTGCAATGTAAAGGTTACTGAGTTCAAGGAATTAAATTGTGTTGAAAGGACAATTTGTATTAGCAATTTTTGTAAACTTTTCAGGACAGTAATTACATTTAACCTGTGAGATGGGGTAACGCGGTCTTGAACACCTTTGTTCCAGTACCCCCGTTTCAGTTCCGGAAGTTGTCCACTCATGATTCTAGCACAACACCCAGGGGACAAAAAAGCTGTGGAAACACTCGCTTGCGGCTCGCCTTCCCACAGCATTTCTCGTTCTCCCAAACTTCCTCTGGTGTTTCTATAACTCGACAGAAACACGGTACATGTTTTCTATTTCTTGAATGTTACTCGTATGTACCTATATGTTACTCGTATGTACCTATATGTTACTCGTATGTATTCGTACGTTACTCGTATGTACTCGTATGTTCTCGTATGTTCTCGTATGTTACTCGCATGTATTCGTATGGTCCTTTCATATCACGTGATCAAACCACATGGGGTCAACAGTCGTGCAACATGGCGGAACGTAACGAAGATTTGCGAATGTTTTTCGCTCTTTGAAGTGCGGTACGGAAGCTGGCTAGTATATTTGAGTGTCCTAAGTACGCTAAGTTTCCCTTTTTGCTATCAAAGAGAAATGACTTGAGTCGCAGAGAAGTGGACGGTCGATCTACGTTGAATCACGCAATGAGAAAGGTATTCTTAATAGCCTTGTAATAATTGCTATTTCAGTTACGTTTTTTAATTTTGATCCGACTTTTTTACTTGGTAATGCTATCGTCACATCAGTAAGAATTGACCGTAAAACAAACAAAGCTGTTAGGTCAATGGATGGACTTTATTTTGGTGTTTCTCACCAAAGACAGATTTATAGATTACACCACAACACTTCAATGAAAATTATTGAGAAACATTAATCCCAAATGAAGCACAAGCGTGTTTCATTTGCTCATTAGTTATGCATAGGGCATGTCCAGGCGTCTCCAAGGAAGTTGAGTGGTACTGGACCTCGATTTCTAGGCATTGTGCTTTAATACAATTGTCAAATTCGAGCTAGATCTTCGTTTATATAAAGAGCGAATTTTTATCTTAGCGATATTGACATTTGCGGGTGAGATCGTAACATTTATTAAGTATAGAAACATATCTTTTAGCATAGCGATGTTTCGAATTATTCATTATGCCCCCATATTATTATTTCCCGAATTTTAAGTATAATTTTGGTCTCTTGCTTTTTTTCTGTGAACACTGAGTGATGGTGTAGTGTAGCACATCAAAACATTCTAACAACTTGGTCAACTGAAATCTTCGAAATTACTCTGATGTGCAGTTTATACCAGTTTTTATTCAGTATTATTTCATAGCAAACTAAAGATTCTTACCGACCGAAAGGTAACTTTGTCACTTGTCTTTCATACCCACATACCTTTGTCACTTTCATACTGATATGTGGGTGTTAAAAATTATACTAAGCATGAACTTTTCAAGCTGGTAATTCTTATCAGTTAATTAATATACTTATTGTATATATTTTAGGTTTCAAACAAGATCCTAACAGATCCTTTCATCCATAATGAGAGCTGATCACTGTACATATCTTTATTCCCCAGGGTCCTTATGGATGCCAGCCTCATTGCTGAATGGGCTACCCTGGTAAAATAAAGTTCCTTCCTTACTTTCGTAAATGACCCACTAGCTTTGTACCTTTAAAAACTATTGTTTTATAATAAAGGCTGATTGACTGATTAATTGTCTATAAATCTGCAGTTGTTAACTTAGTTACAACACTATACACACTCCAAGTCACAACTCTAGGTTCCACTCGTGGCTCTTCCACAGATTGACGAAACTACATGACCTTGTAGTACTGACCAAAATAAAACTTAATCTCGGAAAACGAATTCCACTCTAACAAGCAGCTCAGAGACTGAACCATTAATTTCCAAGTCACTGAAAAAGTCATGTCTGTCAATTCTAACCATGAGAAGGCACGTGCAATGTATGTCCAGAGAATTTCTTAGTTAATCAACAATAGTAGTAGTAATAGTTTTTAACCTACTCATAGATTTTCATATTTCCATCTTTTAACTAGGTTTTTTTATTCTTTTTAATCATATGCAATTGTAAGAGCATTGAGCATTCTCAATGTGCAATGAGAACCTTTTTATTATTTTAATTATTATTGTTATTAATCAGACTAGATGTCGTGAGAATTTCTTAGTTAATCAGACCTTATTTCATGCCAAATGCAGTCAGACAGCTTATTAAGCAGTGAATTGATTCTCATTTGAACTCTTAAGAAAGTTGAGAAGTGACTCTTGGATCCCTCTGAATAGGATCTTAGTTTATTCTCAGTGAATTGATTCTCATTTGAACTCTTCATAGAAAGTTGAGAAGTGAATTAATAGGGAGGGGGGTGCATGATCAAAGCTGCAGACTTGCCTTTTATTGTACATGCCATCAGGCTTTGAAGCCTTAATTTTCAAGTCAGCGCGTGTCATAGATGTCTTGAGAATTTCTTAGTTAATCAGACCTTATAATTTTTATTCTCATTGAATTGATTCTCATTTGAACTCTTAAGAAAGTTGAGAAGTGACTCTTGGATCCCTCTGAATAGGATCTTAGTTTATTCTCAGTGAATTGATTCTCATTTGAACTCTTCATAGAAAGTTGAGAAGTGAATTAATAGGGAGGGGGGTGCATGATCAAAGCTGCAGACTTGCCTTTTATTGTACATGCCATCAGGCTTTGAAGCCTTAATTTTCAAGTCAGCGCGTGTCATAGATGTCTTGAGAATTTCTTAGTTAATCAGACCTTATAATTTTTATTCTCATTGAATTGATTCTCATTTGAACTCTTAAGAAAGTTGAGAAGTGACTCTTGGATCCCTCTGAATAGGATCTTAGTTTATTCTCAGTGAATTGATTCTCATTTGAACTCTTCATAGAAAGTTGAGAAGTGAATTAATAGGGAGGGGGGTGCATGATCAAAGCTGCAGACTTGCCTTTTATTGTACATGCCATCAGGCTTTGAAGCCTTAATTTTCAAGTCAGCGCGTGTCATAGATGTCTTGAGAATTTCTTAGTTAATCAGACCTTATAATTTTTATTCTCATTGAATTGATTCTCATTTGAACTCTTAAGAAAGTTGAGAAGTGACTCTTGGATCCCTCTGAATAGGATCTTAGTTTATTCTCAGTGAATTGATTCTCATTTGAACTCTTCATAGAAAGTTGAGAAGTGAATTAATAGGGAGGGGGGTGCATGATCAAAGCTGCAGACTTGCCTTTTATTGTACATGCCATCAGGCTTTGAAGCCTTAATTTTCAAGTCAGCGCGTGTCATAGATGTCTTGAGAATTTCTTAGTTAATCAGACCTTATAATTTTTATTCTCATTGAATTGATTCTCATTTGAACTCTTAAGAAAGTTGAGAAGTGACTCTTGGATCCCTCTGAATAGGATCTTAGTTTATTCTCAGTGAATTGATTCTCATTTGAACTCTTCATAGAAAGTTGAGAAGTGAATTAATAGGGAGGGGGGTGCATGATCAAAGCTGCAGACTTGCCTTTTATTGTACATGCCATCAGGCTTTGAAGCCTTAATTTTCAAGTCAGCGCGTGTCATAGATGTCTTGAGAATTTCTTAGTTAATCAGACCTTATAATTTTTATTCTCATTGAATTGATTCTCATTTGAACTCTTAAGAAAGTTGAGAAGTGACTCTTGGATCCCTCTGAATAGGATCTTAGTTTATTCTCAGTGAATTTATTCTCATTTGAACTCTTCATAGAAAGTTGAGAAGTGAATTAATAGGGAGGGGGGTGCATGATCAAAGCTGCAGACTTGCCTTTTATTGTACATGCCATCAGGCTTTGAAGCCTTAATTTTCAAGTCAGCGCGTGTCATAGATGTCTTGAGAATTTCTTAGTTAATCAGACCTTATAATTTTTATTCTCATTGAATTGATTCTCATTTGAACTCTTAAGAAAGTTGAGAAGTGACTCTTGGATCCCTCTGAATAGGATCTTAGTTTATTCTCAGTGAATTGATTCTCATTTGAACTCTTCATAGAAAGTTGAGAAGTGAATTAATAGGGAGGGGGGTGCATGATCAAAGCTGCAGACTTGCCTTTTATTGTACATGCCATCAGGCTTTGAAGCCTTAATTTTCAAGTCAGCGCGTGTCATAGATGTCTTGAGAATTTCTTAGTTAATCAGACCTTATAATTTTTATTCTCATTGAATTGATTCTCATTTGAACTCTTAAGAAAGTTGAGAAGTGACTCTTGGATCCCTCTGAATAGGATCTTAGTTTATTCTCAGTGAATTGATTCTCATTTGAACTCTTCATAGAAAGTTGAGAAGTGAATTAATAGGGAGGGGGGTGCATGATCAAAGCTGCAGACTTGCCTTTTATTGTACATGCCATCAGGCTTTGAAGCCTTAATTTTCAAGTCAGCGCGTGTCATAGATGTCTTGAGAATTTCTTAGTTAATCAGACCTTATAATTTTTATTCTCATTGAATTGATTCTCATTTGAACTCTTAAGAAAGTTGAGAAGTGACTCTTGGATCCCTCTGAATAGGATCTTAGTTTATTCTCAGTGAATTGATTCTCATTTGAACTCTTCATAGAAAGTTGAGAAGTGAATTAATAGGGAGGGGGGTGCATGATCAAAGCTGCAGACTTGCCTTTTATTGTACATGCCATCAGGCTTTGAAGCCTTAATTTTCAAGTCAGCGCGTGTCATAGATGTCTTGAGAATTTCTTAGTTAATCAGACCTTATAATTTTTATTCTCATTGAATTGATTCTCATTTGAACTCTTAAGAAAGTTGAGAAGTGACTCTTGGATCCCTCTGAATAGGATCTTAGTTTATTCTCAGTGAATTGATTCTCATTTGAACTCTTCATAGAAAGTTGAGAAGTGAATTAATAGGGAGGGGGGTGCATGATCAAAGCTGCAGACTTGCCTTTTATTGTACATGCCATCAGGCTTTGAAGCCTTAATTTTCAAGTCAGCGCGTGTCATAGATGTCTTGAGAATTTCTTAGTTAATCAGACCTTATAATTTTTATTCTCATTGAATTGATTCTCATTTGAACTCTTAAGAAAGTTGAGAAGTGACTCTTGGATCCCTCTGAATAGGATCTTAGTTTATTCTCAGTGAATTGATTCTCATTTGAACTCTTCATAGAAAGTTGAGAAGTGAATTAATAGGGAGGGGGGTGCATGATCAAAGCTGCAGACTTGCCTTTTATTGTACATGCCATCAGGCTTTGAAGCCTTAATTTTCAAGTCAGCGCGTGTCATAGATGTCTTGAGAATTTCTTAGTTAATCAGACCTTATAATTTTTATTCTCATTGAATTGATTCTCATTTGAACTCTTAAGAAAGTTGAGAAGTGACTCTTGGATCCCTCTGAATAGGATCTTAGTTTATTCTCAGTGAATTGATTCTCATTTGAACTCTTCATAGAAAGTTGAGAAGTGAATTAATAGGGAGGGGGGTGCATGATCAAAGCTGCAGACTTGCCTTTTATTGTACATGCCATCAGGCTTTGAAGCCTTAATTTTCAAGTCAGCGCGTGTCATAGATGTCTTGAGAATTTCTTAGTTAATCAGACCTTATAATTTTTATTCTCATTGAATTGATTCTCATTTGAACTCTTAAGAAAGTTGAGAAGTGACTCTTGGATCCCTCTGAATAGGATCTTAGTTTATTCTCAGTGAATTTATTCTCATTTGAACTCTTCATAGAAAGTTGAGAAGTGAATTAATAGGGAGGGGGGTGCATGATCAAAGCTGCAGACTTGCCTTTTATTGTACATGCCATCAGGCTTTGAAGCCTTAATTTTCAAGTCAGCGCGTGTCATAGATGTCTTGAGAATTTCTTAGTTAATCAGACCTTATAATTTTTATTCTCATTGAATTGATTCTCATTTGAACTCTTAAGAAAGTTGAGAAGTGACTCTTGGATCCCTCTGAATAGGATCTTAGTTTATTCTCAGTGAATTGATTCTCATTTGAACTCTTCATAGAAAGTTGAGAAGTGAATTAATAGGGAGGGGGGTGCATGATCAAAGCTGCAGACTTGCCTTTTATTGTACATGCCATCAGGCTTTGAAGCCTTAATTTTCAAGTCAGCGCGTGTCATAGATGTCTTGAGAATTTCTTAGTTAATCAGACCTTATAATTTTTATTCTCATTGAATTGATTCTCATTTGAACTCTTAAGAAAGTTGAGAAGTGACTCTTGGATCCCTCTGAATAGGATCTTAGTTTATTCTCAGTGAATTGATTCTCATTTGAACTCTTCATAGAAAGTTGAGAAGTGAATTAATAGGGAGGGGGGTGCATGATCAAAGCTGCAGACTTGCCTTTTATTGTACATGCCATCAGGCTTTGAAGCCTTAATTTTCAAGTCAGCGCGTGTCATAGATGTCTTGAGAATTTCTTAGTTAATCAGACCTTATAATTTTTATTCTCATTGAATTGATTCTCATTTGAACTCTTAAGAAAGTTGAGAAGTGACTCTTGGATCCCTCTGAATAGGATCTTAGTTTATTCTCAGTGAATTGATTCTCATTTGAACTCTTCATAGAAAGTTGAGAAGTGAATTAATAGGGAGGGGGGTGCATGATCAAAGCTGCAGACTTGCCTTTTATTGTACATGCCATCAGGCTTTGAAGCCTTAATTTTCAAGTCAGCGCGTGTCATAGATGTCTTGAGAATTTCTTAGTTAATCAGACCTTATAATTTTTATTCTCATTGAATTGATTCTCATTTGAACTCTTAAGAAAGTTGAGAAGTGACTCTTGGATCCCTCTGAATAGGATCTTAGTTTATTCTCAGTGAATTGATTCTCATTTGAACTCTTCATAGAAAGTTGAGAAGTGAATTAATAGGGAGGGGGGTGCATGATCAAAGCTGCAGACTTGCCTTTTATTGTACATGCCATCAGGCTTTGAAGCCTTAATTTTCAAGTCAGCGCGTGTCATAGATGTCTTGAGAATTTCTTAGTTAATCAGACCTTATAATTTTTATTCTCATTGAATTGATTCTCATTTGAACTCTTAAGAAAGTTGAGAAGTGACTCTTGGATCCCTCTGAATAGGATCTTAGTTTATTCTCAGTGAATTGATTCTCATTTGAACTCTTCATAGAAAGTTGAGAAGTGAATTAATAGGGAGGGGGGTGCATGATCAAAGCTGCAGACTTGCCTTTTATTGTACATGCCATCAGGCTTTGAAGCCTTAATTTTCAAGTCAGCGCGTGTCATAGATGTCTTGAGAATTTCTTAGTTAATCAGACCTTATAATTTTTATTCTCATTGAATTGATTCTCATTTGAACTCTTAAGAAAGTTGAGAAGTGACTCTTGGATCCCTCTGAATAGGATCTTAGTTTATTCTCAGTGAATTGATTCTCATTTGAACTCTTCATAGAAAGTTGAGAAGTGAATTAATAGGGAGGGGGGTGCATGATCAAAGCTGCAGACTTGCCTTTTATTGTACATGCCATCAGGCTTTGAAGCCTTAATTTTCAAGTCAGCGCGTGTCATAGATGTCTTGAGAATTTCTTAGTTAATCAGACCTTATAATTTTTATTCTCATTGAATTGATTCTCATTTGAACTCTTAAGAAAGTTGAGAAGTGACTCTTGGATCCCTCTGAATAGGATCTTAGTTTATTCTCAGTGAATTGATTCTCATTTGAACTCTTCATAGAAAGTTGAGAAGTGAATTAATAGGGAGGGGGGTGCATGATCAAAGCTGCAGACTTGCCTTTTATTGTACATGCCATCAGGCTTTGAAGCCTTAATTTTCAAGTCAGCGCGTGTCATAGATGTCTTGAGAATTTCTTAGTTAATCAGACCTTATAATTTTTATTCTCATTGAATTGATTCTCATTTGAACTCTTAAGAAAGTTGAGAAGTGACTCTTGGATCCCTCTGAATAGGATCTTAGTTTATTCTCAGTGAATTGATTCTCATTTGAACTCTTCATAGAAAGTTGAGAAGTGAATTAATAGGGAGGGGGGTGCATGATCAAAGCTGCAGACTTGCCTTTTATTGTACATGCCATCAGGCTTTGAAGCCTTAATTTTCAAGTCAGCGCGTGTCATAGATGTCTTGAGAATTTCTTAGTTAATCAGACCTTATAATTTTTATTCTCATTGAATTGATTCTCATTTGAACTCTTAAGAAAGTTGAGAAGTGACTCTTGGATCCCTCTGAATAGGATCTTAGTTTATTCTCAGTGAATTGATTCTCATTTGAACTCTTCATAGAAAGTTGAGAAGTGAATTAATAGGGAGGGGGGTGCATGATCAAAGCTGCAGACTTGCCTTTTATTGTACATGCCATCAGGCTTTGAAGCCTTAATTTTCAAGTCAGCGCGTGTCATAGATGTCTTGAGAATTTCTTAGTTAATCAGACCTTATAATTTTTATTCTCATTGAATTGATTCTCATTTGAACTCTTAAGAAAGTTGAGAAGTGACTCTTGGATCCCTCTGAATAGGATCTTAGTTTATTCTCAGTGAATTGATTCTCATTTGAACTCTTCATAGAAAGTTGAGAAGTGAATTAATAGGGAGGGGGGTGCATGATCAAAGCTGCAGACTTGCCTTTTATTGTACATGCCATCAGGCTTTGAAGCCTTAATTTTCAAGTCAGCGCGTGTCATAGATGTCTTGAGAATTTCTTAGTTAATCAGACCTTATAATTTTTATTCTCATTGAATTGATTCTCATTTGAACTCTTAAGAAAGTTGAGAAGTGACTCTTGGATCCCTCTGAATAGGATCTTAGTTTATTCTCAGTGAATTTATTCTCATTTGAACTCTTCATAGAAAGTTGAGAAGTGAATTAATAGGGAGGGGGGTGCATGATCAAAGCTGCAGACTTGCCTTTTATTGTACATGCCATCAGGCTTTGAAGCCTTAATTTTCAAGTCAGCGCGTGTCATAGATGTCTTGAGAATTTCTTAGTTAATCAGACCTTATAATTTTTATTCTCATTGAATTGATTCTCATTTGAACTCTTAAGAAAGTTGAGAAGTGACTCTTGGATCCCTCTGAATAGGATCTTAGTTTATTCTCAGTGAATTGATTCTCATTTGAACTCTTCATAGAAAGTTGAGAAGTGAATTAATAGGGAGGGGGGTGCATGATCAAAGCTGCAGACTTGCCTTTTATTGTACATGCCATCAGGCTTTGAAGCCTTAATTTTCAAGTCAGCGCGTGTCATAGATGTCTTGAGAATTTCTTAGTTAATCAGACCTTATAATTTTTATTCTCATTGAATTGATTCTCATTTGAACTCTTAAGAAAGTTGAGAAGTGACTCTTGGATCCCTCTGAATAGGATCTTAGTTTATTCTCAGTGAATTGATTCTCATTTGAACTCTTCATAGAAAGTTGAGAAGTGAATTAATAGGGAGGGGGGTGCATGATCAAAGCTGCAGACTTGCCTTTTATTGTACATGCCATCAGGCTTTGAAGCCTTAATTTTCAAGTCAGCGCGTGTCATAGATGTCTTGAGAATTTCTTAGTTAATCAGACCTTATAATTTTTATTCTCATTGAATTGATTCTCATTTGAACTCTTAAGAAAGTTGAGAAGTGACTCTTGGATCCCTCTGAATAGGATCTTAGTTTATTCTCAGTGAATTGATTCTCATTTGAACTCTTCATAGAAAGTTGAGAAGTGAATTAATAGGGAGGGGGGTGCATGATCAAAGCTGCAGACTTGCCTTTTATTGTACATGCCATCAGGCTTTGAAGCCTTAATTTTCAAGTCAGCGCGTGTCATAGATGTCTTGAGAATTTCTTAGTTAATCAGACCTTATAATTTTTATTCTCATTGAATTGATTCTCATTTGAACTCTTAAGAAAGTTGAGAAGTGACTCTTGGATCCCTCTGAATAGGATCTTAGTTTATTCTCAGTGAATTGATTCTCATTTGAACTCTTCATAGAAAGTTGAGAAGTGAATTAATAGGGAGGGGGGTGCATGATCAAAGCTGCAGACTTGCCTTTTATTGTACATGCCATCAGGCTTTGAAGCCTTAATTTTCAAGTCAGCGCGTGTCATAGATGTCTTGAGAATTTCTTAGTTAATCAGACCTTATAATTTTTATTCTCATTGAATTGATTCTCATTTGAACTCTTAAGAAAGTTGAGAAGTGACTCTTGGATCCCTCTGAATAGGATCTTAGTTTATTCTCAGTGAATTGATTCTCATTTGAACTCTTCATAGAAAGTTGAGAAGTGAATTAATAGGGAGGGGGGTGCATGATCAAAGCTGCAGACTTGCCTTTTATTGTACATGCCATCAGGCTTTGAAGCCTTAATTTTCAAGTCAGCGCGTGTCATAGATGTCTTGAGAATTTCTTAGTTAATCAGACCTTATAATTTTTATTCTCATTGAATTGATTCTCATTTGAACTCTTAAGAAAGTTGAGAAGTGACTCTTGGATCCCTCTGAATAGGATCTTAGTTTATTCTCAGTGAATTGATTCTCATTTGAACTCTTCATAGAAAGTTGAGAAGTGAATTAATAGGGAGGGGGGTGCATGATCAAAGCTGCAGACTTGCCTTTTATTGTACATGCCATCAGGCTTTGAAGCCTTAATTTTCAAGTCAGCGCGTGTCATAGATGTCTTGAGAATTTCTTAGTTAATCAGACCTTATAATTTTTATTCTCATTGAATTGATTCTCATTTGAACTCTTAAGAAAGTTGAGAAGTGACTCTTGGATCCCTCTGAATAGGATCTTAGTTTATTCTCAGTGAATTGATTCTCATTTGAACTCTTCATAGAAAGTTGAGAAGTGAATTAATAGGGAGGGGGGTGCATGATCAAAGCTGCAGACTTGCCTTTTATTGTACATGCCATCAGGCTTTGAAGCCTTAATTTTCAAGTCAGCGCGTGTCATAGATGTCTTGAGAATTTCTTAGTTAATCAGACCTTATAATTTTTATTCTCATTGAATTGATTCTCATTTGAACTCTTAAGAAAGTTGAGAAGTGACTCTTGGATCCCTCTGAATAGGATCTTAGTTTATTCTCAGTGAATTGATTCTCATTTGAACTCTTCATAGAAAGTTGAGAAGTGAATTAATAGGGAGGGGGGTGCATGATCAAAGCTGCAGACTTGCCTTTTATTGTACATGCCATCAGGCTTTGAAGCCTTAATTTTCAAGTCAGCGCGTGTCATAGATGTCTTGAGAATTTCTTAGTTAATCAGACCTTATAATTTTTATTCTCATTGAATTGATTCTCATTTGAACTCTTAAGAAAGTTGAGAAGTGACTCTTGGATCCCTCTGAATAGGATCTTAGTTTATTCTCAGTGAATTGATTCTCATTTGAACTCTTCATAGAAAGTTGAGAAGTGAATTAATAGGGAGGGGGGTGCATGATCAAAGCTGCAGACTTGCCTTTTATTGTACATGCCATCAGGCTTTGAAGCCTTAATTTTCAAGTCAGCGCGTGTCATAGATGTCTTGAGAATTTCTTAGTTAATCAGACCTTATAATTTTTATTCTCATTGAATTGATTCTCATTT
>NW_027670436.1:0-16590 GCF_964199315.1 Orbicella franksi
CCCATATATCCACAATTGTAATATTAGTTGGGCCAACAATTATCGTACAAGATTGTCTAGAATTGTGACACTTCAAAAAGGAGCGGTTAGGAATGTAAGCTTAAAGATTAAGTATGGAGGGAGTCCAGTTAATACCTAGGAATATCTCTTTTTACGTTTAAATTTCATAACAATCAGTTTCCTAAAAATATGACAAATCTTTTCCCAGCTAATTCCCAAATACGTAGTTATAATACACGGCATGCAGATGACCACGTAAACCATCGAGACTTAGACAATACTCATTGGCCTACCAAAGGTCCAAAAATATGGAACAGAATAGATAGCAAAATACGTTAAATCTAATCATTACATTCATCTAAGAAAAAGATGAAAAGTAATGTAATTGACAAAACAGCAGTGGCGAATTATCCCTGTAATAAAAATGCATATTAATTTTATTGCTTCTTTGTTTACTTTCACGAGAATTAGAATAACAATAATGGGCAGATGAAAAGATTTCAAAATTGGCATAAGCTCTATTTCTCATCATTAAGTCTATTATAATGGCATGATAACCTAGCTAAGTTGCAGTTGACCTCAATTTTAAAGGGATCTATAACTACAACCAATTTTTTGCTTTTTTGTAGACTCCATCACTATGTAATTTAGCAGTGACTCTAAAATAAGATAAACAACGCATTAGTGATGGAAGGAATAAAATGAAATGAATTGACAGTGAAAATGAAATGCATGATTGCAAAGCTGACACTTAAAGGAATTGACGGACTACCAAACTCGCTATGTCCAGACATAGTTAGGATTGTTTTTAACCAACAAGCAGAAGGTTTTTATAAGAAGGGAAAGTAGCGTCCAGGGACCGCTTAATCCCTTACTAATTAATATAACTACTGAAAAAGCAATAACAAAATAATAAAGTTCGTGCCAATCATTCAACCACAAACTTCTAGGGATAGACAAGAAAATCGGCACACATTCATTAATGATATTTATGTAGTAGAAATAAAAGTTAAGGTGGCTCAAAACAGTTTCCAGCAATTAGATTATGATGGGTCATTATAACCACTCTTTATCACTTGATGCTATCTCATAACCACCTGAAAGTTTTTAAACATTTAAGTTTTTTGATACCATGATTGTAGCATCAAGTGATAAGGAGTGGTTATAACGACCCATCAAAATCTAAACGCTAAGTTTCCAGCACTCAGATTTTCGTGGGTCCTTAAAACCACTCTTAATCACTTGATGTTACAATCATGGTATCAAACAACTGCCCAACCATTGGTCAACACGTTCTTATCATTGTCGTGACACAATAGACTACCATAGAAACAGTTTCACCTGCTAAAAACACCGCTAATTACAACTTTAGGAGCCCTTAATTCAAAAACAGCAGGATAAAATTTTTTCATACTATCAATATTTCAAAAGCATGATAAGACGCAATATTTAGCATGCTCATCAAATAATCAAATGATCAGGTGATAAAGAGTGGTTAATCCGGAAACTGGAAACTGTTTTGAGCCACCTTTAAGCCCCTCTTGGTCCGCGCCTGTGTATTGGTTATTTCACAGATACCCCAAACTACCCAGCAGTAATCCACCTCTTAGACAACCTCCAGGATCATCAGGGGCATTCCCCTATCCGCCACCTAGGGGACGCGCCGTATAGGCCAGAGGGAGGCCCACGGTATAAAATTACCTACCTGACCACATCAAAATCTCAAAAAAACTTTAATTAAATATGATAAAGAAAGAGCGCAATACCTCTGAAACTCTAAGCAGTTCACACGGGCCTCTGTCGGTATGAAATCAATCAGAGCTTGGAGAAAATAGCTCCACTTTAACTAAGTTAATTGAAGGCGGTTTTACCCGACAAAAACGAAACTAATCATCAAAAGAAAACTGAGAGAGCAAAGGCTTTTTATGTAATGTAGTAGGCCGAGTAGCTACTCAACTCTACGCACCTCAGAGAAAAATCCAGCCACCGACACTGCGTCCCGATGGTGGCGAATTTGACGTCCGGCCAGCAGATGATATATGCCTCGATCTAGACACCGGCACAGGAGAGAGAACCGACATGAATGACATCAGACCATCATGATAAAAGGGTCAATTAACTTCGTTCGCCATTGACCGAGAAAATTGAACTTGAGGTGATACATGTCTCAGTTAAAAGCGACGTTTCGCGTTAGTTGAAAACACAATAAGATAGATAGATAGAAACTTTATTAAGAATGCCATCAGCCGACTAGCTGGGGGAAAACTCCCCTACTAATACGGGGACATAACAAAAAACTGAAAAAAACAACCTAAAATGTGCTGTGAGTAGTAGAATTCATTCTTAGTAAATCATCTTTTGCGCGCTCATTGCTCGAACAGAGACAGCCGGCAATACCTCTGAAACTCTAAGCAGTTCACACGGGCCTCTGTCGGTATGAAATCAATCAGAGCTTGGAGAAAATAGCTCCACTTTAACTAAGTTAATTGAAGGCGGTTTTACCCGACAAAAACGAAACTAATCATCAAAAGAAAACTGAGAGAGCAAAGGCTTTTTATGTAATGTAGTAGGCCGAGTAGCTACTCAACTCTACGCACCTCAGAGAAAAATCCAGCCACCGACACTGCGTCCCGATGGTGGCGAATTGACGTCCGGCCAGCAGATGATATATGCCTCGATCTAGACACCGGCACAGGAGAGAGAACCGACATGAATGACATCAGACCATCATGATAAAAGGGGTCAATTAACTTCGTTCGCCATTGACCGAGAAAAATTGAACTTGAGGTGATACATGTCTCAGTTAAAAGCGACGTTTCGCGTTAGTTGAAAACACAATAAGATAGATAGATAGAAACTTTATTAAGAATGCCATCAGCCGACTAGCTGGGGGAAAACTCCCCTACTAATACGGGGACATAACAAAAACTGAAAAAAACAACCTAAAATGTGCTGTGAGTAGAATTCATTCTTAGTAAATCATCTTTGCGCGCTCATTGCTCGAACAGAGACAGCCGGCAATACCTCTGAAACTCTAAGCAGTTCACACGGGCCTCTGTCGGTATGAAATCAATCAGAGCTTGGAGAAAATAGCTCCACTTTAACTAAGTTAATTGAAGGCGGTTTTACCCGACAAAAACGAAACTAATCATCAAAAGAAAACTGAGAGAGCAAAGGCTTTTTATGTAATGTAGTAGGCCGAGTAGCTACTCAACTCTACGCACCTCAGAGAAAAATCCAGCCACCGACACTGCGTCCCGATGGTGGCGAATTGACGTCCGGCCAGCAGATGATATATGCCTCGATCTAGACACCGGCACAGGAGAGAGAACCGACATGAATGACATCAGACCATCATGATAAAAGGGGTCAATTAACTTCGTTCGCCATTGACCGAGAAAATTGAACTTGAGGTGATACATGTCTCAGTTAAAAGCGACGTTTCGCGTTAGTTGAAAACACAATAAGATAGATAGATAGAAACTTTATTAAGAATGCCATCAGCCGACTAGCTGGGGGAAAACTCCCCTACTAATACGGGGACATAACAAAAACTGAAAAAAACAACCTAAAATGTGCTGTGAGTAGAATTCATTCTTAGTAAATCATCTTTGCGCGCTCATTGCTCGAACAGAGACAGCCGGCAATACCTCTGAAACTCTAAGCAGTTCACACGGGCCTCTGTCGGTATGAAATCAATCAGAGCTTGGAGAAAATAGCTCCACTTTAACTAAGTTAATTGAAGGCGGTTTTACCCGACAAAAACGAAACTAATCATCAAAAGAAAACTGAGAGAGCAAAGGCTTTTTATGTAATGTAGTAGGCCGAGTAGCTACTCAACTCTACGCACCTCAGAGAAAAATCCAGCCACCGACACTGCGTCCCGATGGTGGCGAATTGACGTCCGGCCAGCAGATGATATATGCCTCGATCTAGACACCGGCAACAGGAGAGAGAACCGACATGAATGACATCAGACCATCATGATAAAAGGGGTCAATTAACTTCGTTCGCCATTGACCGAGAAAATTGAACTTGAGGTGATACATGTCTCAGTTAAAAGCGACGTTTCGCGTTAGTTGAAAACACAATAAGATAGATAGATAGAAACTTTATTAAGAATGCCATCAGCCGACTAGCTGGGGGAAAACTCCCCTACTAATACGGGGACATAACAAAAACTGAAAAAAACAACCTAAAATGTGCTAGTGAGTAGAATTCATTCTTAGTAAATCATCTTTGCGCGCTCATTGCTCGAACAGAGACAGCCGGCAATACCTCTGAAACTCTAAGCAGTTCACACGGGCCTCTGTCGGTATGAAATCAATCAGAGCTTGGAGAAAATAGCTCCACTTTAACTAAGTTAATTGAAGGCGGTTTTACCCGACAAAAACGAAACTAATCATCAAAAGAAAACTGAGAGAGCAAAGGCTTTTTATGTAATGTAGTAGGCCGAGTAGCTACTCAACTCTACGCACCTCAGAGAAAAATCCAGCCACCGACACTGCGTCCCGATGGTGGCGAATTGACGTCCGGCCAGCAGATGATATATGCCTCGATCTAGACACCGGCACAGGAGAGAGAACCGACATGAATGACATCAGACCATCATGATAAAAGGGGTCAATTAACTTCGTTCGCCATTGACCGAGAAAATTGAACTTGAGGTGATACATGTCTCAGTTAAAAGCGACGTTTCGCGTTAGTTGAAAACACAATAAGATAGATAGATAGAAACTTTATTAAGAATGCCATCAGCCGACTAGCTGGGGGAAAACTCCCCTACTAATACGGGGACATAACAAAAACTGAAAAAAACAACCTAAAATGTGCTGTGAGTAGAATTCATTCTTAGTAAATCATCTTTGCGCGCTCATTGCTCGAACAGAGACAGCCGGCAATACCTCTGAAACTCTAAGCAGTTCACACGGGCCTCTGTCGGTATGAAATCAATCAGAGCTTGGAGAAAATAGCTCCACTTTAACTAAGTTAATTGAAGGCGGTTTTACCCGACAAAAACGAAACTAATCATCAAAAGAAAACTGAGAGAGCAAAGGCTTTTTATGTAATGTAGTAGGCCGAGTAGCTACTCAACTCTACGCACCTCAGAGAAAAATCCAGCCACCGACACTGCGTCCCGATGGTGGCGAATTGACGTCCGGCCAGCAGATGATATATGCCTCGATCTAGACACCGGCACAGGAGAGAGAACCGACATGAATGACATCAGACCATCATGATAAAAGGGGTCAATTAACTTCGTTCGCCATTGACCGAGAAAATTGAACTTGAGGTGATACATGTCTCAGTTAAAAGCGACGTTTCGCGTTAGTTGAAAACACAATAAGATAGATAGATAGAAACTTTATTAAGAATGCCATCAGCCGACTAGCTGGGGGAAAACTCCCCTACTAATACGGGGACATAACAAAAACTGAAAAAAACAACCTAAAATGTGCTGTGAGTAGAATTCATTCTTAGTAAATCATCTTTGCGCGCTCATTGCTCGAACAGAGACAGCCGGCAATACCTCTGAAACTCTAAGCAGTTCACACGGGCCTCTGTCGGTATGAAATCAATCAGAGCTTGGAGAAAATAGCTCCACTTTAACTAAGTTAATTGAAGGCGGTTTTACCCGACAAAAACGAAACTAATCATCAAAAGAAAACTGAGAGAGCAAAGGCTTTTTATGTAATGTAGTAGGCCGAGTAGCTACTCAACTCTACGCACCTCAGAGAAAAATCCAGCCACCGACACTGCGTCCCGATGGTGGCGAATTGACGTCCGGCCAGCAGATGATATATGCCTCGATCTAGACACCGGCACAGGAGAGAGAACCGACATGAATGACATCAGACCATCATGATAAAAGGGGTCAATTAACTTCGTTCGCCATTGACCGAGAAAATTGAACTTGAGGTGATACATGTCTCAGTTAAAAGCGACGTTTCGCGTTAGTTGAAAACACAATAAGATAGATAGATAGAAACTTTATTAAGAATGCCATCAGCCGACTAGCTGGGGGAAAACTCCCCTACTAATACGGGGACATAACAAAAACTGAAAAAAACAACCTAAAATGTGCTGTGAGTAGAATTCATTCTTAGTAAATCATCTTTGCGCGCTCATTGCTCGAACAGAGACAGCCGGCAATACCTCTGAAACTCTAAGCAGTTCACACGGGCCTCTGTCGGTATGAAATCAATCAGAGCTTGGAGAAAATAGCTCCACTTTAACTAAGTTAATTGAAGGCGGTTTTACCCGACAAAAACGAAACTAATCATCAAAAGAAAACTGAGAGAGCAAAGGCTTTTTATGTAATGTAGTAGGCCGAGTAGCTACTCAACTCTACGCACCTCAGAGAAAAATCCAGCCACCGACACTGCGTCCCGATGGTGGCGAATTGACGTCCGGCCAGCAGATGATATATGCCTCGATCTAGACACCGGCACAGGAGAGAGAACCGACATGAATGACATCAGACCATCATGATAAAAGGGGTCAATTAACTTCGTTCGCCATTGACCGAGAAAATTGAACTTGAGGTGATACATGTCTCAGTTAAAAGCGACGTTTCGCGTTAGTTGAAAACACAATAAGATAGATAGATAGAAACTTTATTAAGAATGCCATCAGCCGACTAGCTGGGGGAAAACTCCCCTACTAATACGGGGACATAACAAAAACTGAAAAAAACAACCTAAAATGTGCTGTGAGTAGAATTCATTCTTAGTAAATCATCTTTGCGCGCTCATTGCTCGAACAGAGACAGCCGGCAATACCTCTGAAACTCTAAGCAGTTCACACGGGCCTCTGTCGGTATGAAATCAATCAGAGCTTGGAGAAAATAGCTCCACTTTAACTAAGTTAATTGAAGGCGGTTTTACCCGACAAAAACGAAACTAATCATCAAAAGAAAACTGAGAGAGCAAAGGCTTTTTATGTAATGTAGTAGGCCGAGTAGCTACTCAACTCTACGCACCTCAGAGAAAAATCCAGCCACCGACACTGCGTCCCGATGGTGGCGAATTGACGTCCGGCCAGCAGATGATATATGCCTCGATCTAGACACCGGCACAGGAGAGAGAACCGACATGAATGACATCAGACCATCATGATAAAAGGGGTCAATTAACTTCGTTCGCCATTGACCGAGAAAATTGAACTTGAGGTGATACATGTCTCAGTTAAAAGCGACGTTTCGCGTTAGTTGAAAACACAATAAGATAGATAGATAGAAACTTTATTAAGAATGCCATCAGCCGACTAGCTGGGGGAAAACTCCCCTACTAATACGGGGACATAACAAAAACTGAAAAAAACAACCTAAAATGTGCTGTGAGTAGAATTCATTCTTAGTAAATCATCTTTGCGCGCTCATTGCTCGAACAGAGACAGCCGGCAATACCTCTGAAACTCTAAGCAGTTCACACGGGCCTCTGTCGGTATGAAATCAATCAGAGCTTGGAGAAAATAGCTCCACTTTAACTAAGTTAATTGAAGGCGGTTTTACCCGACAAAAACGAAACTAATCATCAAAAGAAAACTGAGAGAGCAAAGGCTTTTTATGTAATGTAGTAGGCCGAGTAGCTACTCAACTCTACGCACCTCAGAGAAAAATCCAGCCACCGACACTGCGTCCCGATGGTGGCGAATTGACGTCCGGCCAGCAGATGATATATGCCTCGATCTAGACACCGGCACAGGAGAGAGAACCGACATGAATGACATCAGACCATCATGATAAAAGGGGTCAATTAACTTCGTTCGCCATTGACCGAGAAAATTGAACTTGAGGTGATACATGTCTCAGTTAAAAGCGACGTTTCGCGTTAGTTGAAAACACAATAAGATAGATAGATAGAAACTTTATTAAGAATGCCATCAGCCGACTAGCTGGGGGAAAACTCCCCTACTAATACGGGGACATAACAAAAACTGAAAAAAACAACCTAAAATGTGCTGTGAGTAGAATTCATTCTTAGTAAATCATCTTTGCGCGCTCATTGCTCGAACAGAGACAGCCGGCAATACCTCTGAAACTCTAAGCAGTTCACACGGGCCTCTGTCGGTATGAAATCAATCAGAGCTTGGAGAAAATAGCTCCACTTTAACTAAGTTAATTGAAGGCGGTTTTACCCGACAAAAACGAAACTAATCATCAAAAGAAAACTGAGAGAGCAAAGGCTTTTTATGTAATGTAGTAGGCCGAGTAGCTACTCAACTCTACGCACCTCAGAGAAAAATCCAGCCACCGACACTGCGTCCCGATGGTGGCGAATTGACGTCCGGCCAGCAGATGATATATGCCTCGATCTAGACACCGGCACAGGAGAGAGAACCGACATGAATGACATCAGACCATCATGATAAAAGGGGTCAATTAACTTCGTTCGCCATTGACCGAGAAAATTGAACTTGAGGTGATACATGTCTCAGTTAAAAGCGACGTTTCGCGTTAGTTGAAAACACAATAAGATAGATAGATAGATAGAAACTTTATTAAGAATGCCATCAGCCGACTAGCTGGGGGAAAACTCCCCTACTAATACGGGGACATAACAAAAACTGAAAAAAACAACCTAAAATGTGCTGTGAGTAGAATTCATTCTTAGTAAATCATCTTTGCGCGCTCATTGCTCGAACAGAGACAGCCGGCAATACCTCTGAAACTCTAAGCAGTTCACACGGGCCTCTGTCGGTATGAAATCAATCAGAGCTTGGAGAAAATAGCTCCACTTTAACTAAGTTAATTGAAGGCGGTTTTACCCGACAAAAACGAAACTAATCATCAAAAGAAAACTGAGAGAGCAAAGGCTTTTTATGTAATGTAGTAGGCCGAGTAGCTACTCAACTCTACGCACCTCAGAGAAAAATCCAGCCACCGACACTGCGTCCCGATGGTGGCGAATTGACGTCCGGCCAGCAGATGATATATGCCTCGATCTAGACACCGGCACAGGAGAGAGAACCGACATGAATGACATCAGACCATCATGATAAAAGGGGTCAATTAACTTCGTTCGCCATTGACCGAGAAAATTGAACTTGAGGTGATACATGTCTCAGTTAAAAGCGACGTTTCGCGTTAGTTGAAAACACAATAAGATAGATAGATAGAAACTTTATTAAGAATGCCATCAGCCGACTAGCTGGGGGAAAACTCCCCTACTAATACGGGGACATAACAAAAACTGAAAAAAACAACCTAAAATGTGCTGTGAGTAGAATTCATTCTTAGTAAATCATCTTTGCGCGCTCATTGCTCGAACAGAGACAGCCGGCAATACCTCTGAAACTCTAAGCAGTTCACACGGGCCTCTGTCGGTATGAAATCAATCAGAGCTTGGAGAAAATAGCTCCACTTTAACTAAGTTAATTGAAGGCGGTTTTACCCGACAAAAACGAAACTAATCATCAAAAGAAAACTGAGAGAGCAAAGGCTTTTTATGTAATGTAGTAGGCCGAGTAGCTACTCAACTCTACGCACCTCAGAGAAAAATCCAGCCACCGACACTGCGTCCCGATGGTGGCGAATTGACGTCCGGCCAGCAGATGATATATGCCTCGATCTAGACACCGGCACAGGAGAGAGAACCGACATGAATGACATCAGACCATCATGATAAAAGGGGTCAATTAACTTCGTTCGCCATTGACCGAGAAAATTGAACTTGAGGTGATACATGTCTCAGTTAAAAGCGACGTTTCGCGTTAGTTGAAAACACAATAAGATAGATAGATAGAAACTTTATTAAGAATGCCATCAGCCGACTAGCTGGGGGAAAACTCCCCTACTAATACGGGGACATAACAAAAACTGAAAAAAACAACCTAAAATGTGCTGTGAGTAGAATTCATTCTTAGTAAATCATCTTTGCGCGCTCATTGCTCGAACAGAGACAGCCGGCAATACCTCTGAAACTCTAAGCAGTTCACACGGGCCTCTGTCGGTATGAAATCAATCAGAGCTTGGAGAAAATAGCTCCACTTTAACTAAGTTAATTGAAGGCGGTTTTACCCGACAAAAACGAAACTAATCATCAAAAGAAAACTGAGAGAGCAAAGGCTTTTTATGTAATGTAGTAGGCCGAGTAGCTACTCAACTCTACGCACCTCAGAGAAAAATCCAGCCACCGACACTGCGTCCCGATGGTGGCGAATTGACGTCCGGCCAGCAGATGATATATGCCTCGATCTAGACACCGGCACAGGAGAGAGAACCGACATGAATGACATCAGACCATCATGATAAAAGGGGTCAATTAACTTCGTTCGCCATTGACCGAGAAAATTGAACTTGAGGTGATACATGTCTCAGTTAAAAGCGACGTTTCGCGTTAGTTGAAAACACAATAAGATAGATAGATAGAAACTTTATTAAGAATGCCATCAGCCGACTAGCTGGGGGAAAACTCCCCTACTAATACGGGGACATAACAAAAACTGAAAAAAACAACCTAAAATGTGCTGTGAGTAGAATTCATTCTTAGTAAATCATCTTTGCGCGCTCATTGCTCGAACAGAGACAGCCGGCAATACCTCTGAAACTCTAAGCAGTTCACACGGGCCTCTGTCGGTATGAAATCAATCAGAGCTTGGAGAAAATAGCTCCACTTTAACTAAGTTAATTGAAGGCGGTTTTACCCGACAAAAACGAAACTAATCATCAAAAGAAAACTGAGAGAGCAAAGGCTTTTTATGTAATGTAGTAGGCCGAGTAGCTACTCAACTCTACGCACCTCAGAGAAAAATCCAGCCACCGACACTGCGTCCCGATGGTGGCGAATTGACGTCCGGCCAGCAGATGATATATGCCTCGATCTAGACACCGGCACAGGAGAGAGAACCGACATGAATGACATCAGACCATCATGATAAAAGGGGTCAATTAACTTCGTTCGCCATTGACCGAGAAAATTGAACTTGAGGTGATACATGTCTCAGTTAAAAGCGACGTTTCGCGTTAGTTGAAAACACAATAAGATAGATAGATAGAAACTTTATTAAGAATGCCATCAGCCGACTAGCTGGGGGAAAACTCCCCTACTAATACGGGGACATAACAAAAACTGAAAAAAACAACCTAAAATGTGCTGTGAGTAGAATTCATTCTTAGTAAATCATCTTTGCGCGCTCATTGCTCGAACAGAGACAGCCGGCAATACCTCTGAAACTCTAAGCAGTTCACACGGGCCTCTGTCGGTATGAAATCAATCAGAGCTTGGAGAAAATAGCTCCACTTTAACTAAGTTAATTGAAGGCGGTTTTACCCGACAAAAACGAAACTAATCATCAAAAGAAAACTGAGAGAGCAAAGGCTTTTTATGTAATGTAGTAGGCCGAGTAGCTACTCAACTCTACGCACCTCAGAGAAAAATCCAGCCACCGACACTGCGTCCCGATGGTGGCGAATTGACGTCCGGCCAGCAGATGATATATGCCTCGATCTAGACACCGGCACAGGAGAGAGAACCGACATGAATGACATCAGACCATCATGATAAAAGGGGTCAATTAACTTCGTTCGCCATTGACCGAGAAAATTGAACTTGAGGTGATACATGTCTCAGTTAAAAGCGACGTTTCGCGTTAGTTGAAAACACAATAAGATAGATAGATAGAAACTTTATTAAGAATGCCATCAGCCGACTAGCTGGGGGAAAACTCCCCTACTAATACGGGGACATAACAAAAACTGAAAAAAACAACCTAAAATGTGCTGTGAGTAGAATTCATTCTTAGTAAATCATCTTTGCGCGCTCATTGCTCGAACAGAGACAGCCGGCAATACCTCTGAAACTCTAAGCAGTTCACACGGGCCTCTGTCGGTATGAAATCAATCAGAGCTTGGAGAAAATAGCTCCACTTTAACTAAGTTAATTGAAGGCGGTTTTACCCGACAAAAACGAAACTAATCATCAAAAGAAAACTGAGAGAGCAAAGGCTTTTTATGTAATGTAGTAGGCCGAGTAGCTACTCAACTCTACGCACCTCAGAGAAAAATCCAGCCACCGACACTGCGTCCCGATGGTGGCGAATTGACGTCCGGCCAGCAGATGATATATGCCTCGATCTAGACACCGGCACAGGAGAGAGAACCGACATGAATGACATCAGACCATCATGATAAAAGGGGTCAATTAACTTCGTTCGCCATTGACCGAGAAAATTGAACTTGAGGTGATACATGTCTCAGTTAAAAGCGACGTTTCGCGTTAGTTGAAAACACAATAAGATAGATAGATAGAAACTTTATTAAGAATGCCATCAGCCGACTAGCT
Source organism: Orbicella franksi (assembly GCF_964199315.1). Lineage (NCBI taxonomy): Eukaryota > Metazoa > Cnidaria > Anthozoa > Scleractinia > Merulinidae > Orbicella > Orbicella franksi. The sequence goes on from NW_027670436.1 coordinate 12,285, forward strand.
GGGGGAAAACTCCCCTACTAATACGGGGACATAACAAAAACTGAAAAAAACAACCTAAAATGTGCTGTGAGTAGAATTCATTCTTAGTAAATCATCTTTGCGCGCTCATTGCTCGAACAGAGACAGCCGGCAATACCTCTGAAACTCTAAGCAGTTCACACGGGCCTCTGTCGGTATGAAATCAATCAGAGCTTGGAGAAAATAGCTCCACTTTAACTAAGTTAATTGAAGGCGGTTTTACCCGACAAAAACGAAACTAATCATCAAAAGAAAACTGAGAGAGCAAAGGCTTTTTATGTAATGTAGTAGGCCGAGTAGCTACTCAACTCTACGCACCTCAGAGAAAAATCCAGCCACCGACACTGCGTCCCGATGGTGGCGAATTGACGTCCGGCCAGCAGATGATATATGCCTCGATCTAGACACCGGCACAGGAGAGAGAACCGACATGAATGACATCAGACCATCATGATAAAAGGGGTCAATTAACTTCGTTCGCCATTGACCGAGAAAATTGAACTTGAGGTGATACATGTCTCAGTTAAAAGCGACGTTTCGCGTTAGTTGAAAACACAATAAGATAGATAGATAGAAACTTTATTAAGAATGCCATCAGCCGACTAGCTGGGGGAAAACTCCCCTACTAATACGGGGACATAACAAAAACTGAAAAAAACAACCTAAAATGTGCTGTGAGTAGAATTCATTCTTAGTAAATCATCTTTGCGCGCTCATTGCTCGAACAGAGACAGCCGGCAATACCTCTGAAACTCTAAGCAGTTCACACGGGCCTCTGTCGGTATGAAATCAATCAGAGCTTGGAGAAAATAGCTCCACTTTAACTAAGTTAATTGAAGGCGGTTTTACCCGACAAAAACGAAACTAATCATCAAAAGAAAACTGAGAGAGCAAAGGCTTTTTATGTAATGTAGTAGGCCGAGTAGCTACTCAACTCTACGCACCTCAGAGAAAAATCCAGCCACCGACACTGCGTCCCGGTGGCGAATTGACGTCCGGCCAGCAGATGATATATGCCTCGATCTAGACACCGGCACAGGAGAGAGAACCGACATGAATGACATCAGACCATCATGATAAAAGGGGTCAATTAACTTCGTTCGCCATTGACCGAGAAAATTGAACTTGAGGTGATACATGTCTCAGTTAAAAGCGACGTTTCGCGTTAGTTGAAAACACAATAAGATAGATAGATAGAAACTTTATTAAGAATGCCATCAGCCGACTAGCTGGGGGAAAACTCCCCTACTAATACGGGGACATAACAAAAACTGAAAAAAACAACCTAAAATGTGCTGTGAGTAGAATTCATTCTTAGTAAATCATCTTTGCGCGCTCATTGCTCGAACAGAGACAGCCGGCAATACCTCTGAAACTCTAAGCAGTTCACACGGGCCTCTGTCGGTATGAAATCAATCAGAGCTTGGAGAAAATAGCTCCACTTTAACTAAGTTAATTGAAGGCGGTTTTACCCGACAAAAACGAAACTAATCATCAAAAGAAAACTGAGAGAGCACAAAGGCTTTTTATGTAATGTAGTAGGCCGAGTAGCTACTCAACTCTACGCACCTCAGAGAAAAATCCAGCCACCGACACTGCGTCCCGATGGTGGCGAATTGACGTCCGGCCAGCAGATGATATATGCCTCGATCTAGACACCGGCACAGGAGAGAGAACCGACATGAATGACATCAGACCATCATGATAAAAGGGGTCAATTAACTTCGTTCGCCATTGACCGAGAAAATTGAACTTGAGGTGATACATGTCTCAGTTAAAAGCGACGTTTCGCGTTAGTTGAAAACACAATAAGATAGATAGATAGAAACTTTATTAAGAATGCCATCAGCCGACTAGCTGGGGGAAAACTCCCCTACTAATACGGGGACATAACAAAAACTGAAAAAAACAACCTAAAATGTGCTGTGAGTAGAATTCATTCTTAGTAAATCATCTTTGCGCGCTCATTGCTCGAACAGAGACAGCCGGCAATACCTCTGAAACTCTAAGCAGTTCACACGGGCCTCTGTCGGTATGAAATCAATCAGAGCTTGGAGAAAATAGCTCCACTTTAACTAAGTTAATTGAAGGCGGTTTTACCCGACAAAAACGAAACTAATCATCAAAAGAAAACTGAGAGAGCAAAGGCTTTTTATGTAATGTAGTAGGCCGAGTAGCTACTCAACTCTACGCACCTCAGAGAAAAATCCAGCCACCGACACTGCGTCCCGATGGTGGCGAATTGACGTCCGGCCAGCAGATGATATATGCCTCGATCTAGACACCGGCACAGGAGAGAGAACCGACATGAATGACATCAGACCATCATGATAAAAGGGGTCAATTAACTTCGTTCGCCATTGACCGAGAAAATTGAACTTGAGGTGATACATGTCTCAGTTAAAAGCGACGTTTCGCGTTAGTTGAAAACACAATAAGATAGATAGATAGAAACTTTATTAAGAATGCCATCAGCCGACTAGCTGGGGGAAAACTCCCCTACTAATACGGGGACATAACAAAAACTGAAAAAAACAACCTAAAATGTGCTGTGAGTAGAATTCATTCTTAGTAAATCATCTTTGCGCGCTCATTGCTCGAACAGAGACAGCCGGCAATACCTCTGAAACTCTAAGCAGTTCACACGGGCCTCTGTCGGTATGAAATCAATCAGAGCTTGGAGAAAATAGCTCCACTTTAACTAAGTTAATTGAAGGCGGTTTTACCCGACAAAAACGAAACTAATCATCAAAAGAAAACTGAGAGAGCAAAGGCTTTTTATGTAATGTAGTAGGCCGAGTAGCTACTCAACTCTACGCACCTCAGAGAAAAATCCAGCCACCGACACTGCGTCCCGATGGTGGCGAATTGACGTCCGGCCAGCAGATGATATATGCCTCGATCTAGACACCGGCACAGGAGAGAGAACCGACATGAATGACATCAGACCATCATGATAAAAGGGGTCAATTAACTTCGTTCGCCATTGACCGAGAAAATTGAACTTGAGGTGATACATGTCTCAGTTAAAAGCGACGTTTCGCGTTAGTTGAAAACACAATAAGATAGATAGATAGAAACTTTATTAAGAATGCCATCAGCCGACTAGCTGGGGGAAAACTCCCCTACTAATACGGGGACATAACAAAAACTGAAAAAAACAACCTAAAATGTGCTGTGAGTAGAATTCATTCTTAGTAAATCATCTTTGCGCGCTCATTGCTCGAACAGAGACAGCCGGCAATACCTCTGAAACTCTAAGCAGTTCACACGGGCCTCTGTCGGTATGAAATCAATCAGAGCTTGGAGAAAATAGCTCCACTTTAACTAAGTTAATTGAAGGCGGTTTTACCCGACAAAAACGAAACTAATCATCAAAAGAAAACTGAGAGAGCAAAGGCTTTTTATGTAATGTAGTAGGCCGAGTAGCTACTCAACTCTACGCACCTCAGAGAAAAATCCAGCCACCGACACTGCGTCCCGATGGTGGCGAATTGACGTCCGGCCAGCAGATGATATATGCCTCGATCTAGACACCGGCACAGGAGAGAGAACCGACATGAATGACATCAGACCATCATGATAAAAGGGGTCAATTAACTTCGTTCGCCATTGACCGAGAAAATTGAACTTGAGGTGATACATGTCTCAGTTAAAAGCGACGTTTCGCGTTAGTTGAAAACACAATAAGATAGATAGATAGAAACTTTATTAAGAATGCCATCAGCCGACTAGCTGGGGGAAAACTCCCCTACTAATACGGGGACATAACAAAAACTGAAAAAAAACAACCTAAAATGTGCTGTGAGTAGAATTCATTCTTAGTAAATCATCTTTGCGCGCTCATTGCTCGAACAGAGACAGCCGGCAATACCTCTGAAACTCTAAGCAGTTCACACGGGCCTCTGTCGGTATGAAATCAATCAGAGCTTGGAGAAAATAGCTCCACTTTAACTAAGTTAATTGAAGGCGGTTTTACCCGACAAAAACGAAACTAATCATCAAAAGAAAACTGAGAGAGCAAAGGCTTTTTATGTAATGTAGTAGGCCGAGTAGCTACTCAACTCTACGCACCTCAGAGAAAAATCCAGCCACCGACACTGCGTCCCGATGGTGGCGAATTGACGTCCGGCCAGCAGATGATATATGCCTCGATCTAGACACCGGCACAGGAGAGAGAACCGACATGAATGACATCAGACCATCATGATAAAAGGGGTCAATTAACTTCGTTCGCCATTGACCGAGAAAATTGAACTTGAGGTGATACATGTCTCAGTTAAAAGCG